>NC_046347.1:10627670-10953074 GCF_000738735.6 Corvus cornix cornix
TCTTGTCCTTGGAAGATTAATTTTTGGCCTTTAAGTGTCAAGGTTGGTGAAACGGAGGCAACAGCAACAAAAAGGCCCAGGCAGAGGGACCGACAGAGCCCTGGGCTGGAGCAAATTCCCAGAATAAATGGATCCTGGAGTCCCTGCCCGATCTGCACAAGGGACTAATGATTCTTAAAGCAGAAGCACTCCCTGCTTCATCCACTTCAGAGCTCAGAGTTGCTGCTTTCATTTTCTTTCCCTGTTTTTCCACAGAAACTTCTGTCCCTGGGCCTGTCCTGGAATTCCCCATTTCCCTCTGCTCTGGGAATGCTTTGCTGAGGTTTGGAGGTTTTGTTGGCTTTCTCCAGCACAGAAGGATGGCTTGGATGGGGTTTAGGAATGGTGCTTCCTTCAAGCAGTGATTGATCCCGAGGTGGGACAGGGTGTGAAGGAGTTTTGTGCTCACAAAATCATGGAATCATGGAATGTTTGGGATGGAAGGGACCTTTGAAGGTGATCCAGCCCAAAATCACTGCAGTGACCAGGGACATCTTCAACCAGAGGCTGCTCAGAGCTGCGTCCAGCCTGGCCTTGGATGTTTCCAGGCATGGGGCAGCCCCTGCCTCTCTGTTCCTGTGTTTTACCCCCCTCATCATAAAATAATTGTTCCTATCGTCTGAATCTCTCCTCTTTTCATTTAAAACCACTCCCCTTTGTCTCAGTGCTACAACTCCTGCTAAAATCCATCCCCATCTTTTTTATAACCCCTCTTGAAGTATTGAAAAGCTGCAAAAAAGTCTCTCTGGAGCCTCCTCAACGAAAAAATCAGAACTCTGAAGATGAACCATGGTCTGGCACCACCGCAGTCTCTCCTCCCAGTTCCCCCCCACGTGGGTCTGGTTTCTGTAGGAGCACAGTAAAACTGGAGGAGATAAAAGCAATGATCCGTGCAGCACATCCATCCCAAAGAGGAGCTGGACAAAGCTCTGAGCATGAGCTGAGCTCCCAGCCAATGCTACATGTTCGAAAAGAGTCCTTAAACTTGAAGATTATTTCCAGGCTAAATCTCTCGAGATGTTTGCAGTGTAGAATGGGAGAATCAGGGCATGGTTTGGGGTGGAACGGAACTTAAAAGTTATCCAGTCCACGGGCAGGGACCTTCCACTGTCCCAGGCTGCTCCAAGCCCCGTCCAACCCGGCCTTGGACACTGCCAGGGATCCAGGGGCACAGCTTGGAGCTGGGTTTATTTCCTGTGCAAACGCCAAAGTGAACCCTGAGCCAGCTGCTCCTGTGATACCAAACCAGCTCCTGAGCCAGCAGATCAATTATGCAAATTAGAAAATTGGTTTATTTTCTAGGAACTGGCTGGAAAATCGGCCCCACCAGGAGCAAAGGGCTCTTTATTCCTGTGAGCAGTGGCTGAACAAAGGACAGGAGTGTGGAAGGAATGAATTTATGGGGGAGAAAACCAATCTGGAGTCTGACATTCCTTCCCTCCCAGCTCCCTCTCTTCCCAAATCATGCTGGATTCGCCACTGGCTTTCAGGGACCATGTGGAATAACAGAAATAGGAACTCTGCCCGTCATTCCTTGATGATGAAGTGGCTCTGCACCCACTCAGAGGTGCCTGTCGGAGGTTTATGGTCTCTATTCTCCTTTCCTTGGTACCTGATACGACTCCAAGGCCCCTGAAACATTTCCCAGCTGGATTTCCCTTGTCTTCCATGGGATTTTCCTTTTCCATCACAAAGTAAAACAAGGCTCCAGTTTAATCCCGTTTTATTGCCACCAGCTCCTCCACACTTGTCCCCTCCATCACAACTTGTGTGTGTGGGTTGGAAACCTGGGAACAGGGACAGGTTATGTTCAGGATCCCAACTGGAAATATCCGGGAGTAAACCTGGGAACAGGGACTGGTTATGTTCAGGATCCCAACTGGAAATATCCTGGTGTAAACCTGGGAACAGGGACTGGTTATGTTCAGGATCCCAACTGGAAATATTCTGGAGTAAAGCAGGTGAAAACCTGGGAATAGGGACTGGTTATGTTCAGGATCCCAACTGGAAGTTTCCTGGAGTAAACCTGGTGCAAACCTGGGAATAGAGATTGGTTATGTTCAGGATCCCAACTGGAAGTTTCCTGGAGTAAACCAGGTGCAAACCTGGGAATAGGGACTGGTTATGTTCAGGATCCCAACTGGAAGTTTCCTGGAGTAAACCTGGGAACAGGGACTGGTTATGTTCAGGATCCCAGCTGGAAATACCCTGGAGTAAACCAGGTGAAAACCTGGGAATAGGGCCCAGTTGTATTCAGAATCCCAATTGGAAATACCCTGGAGTAAATCTGGGAACAGGGACTGGTTGTGTTCCAGCTCCCAACTGGAAATATTCTGGAGTAAAGCAGGTGAAAATCTGGGAATAGGGACCTGTTATGTTCAGGATCCCAACTGGAAATACCCTGGAGTAAACTTGGTGTAAACCTGCGACTAGGGATTGGTTATGTTCAGGATCCCAGCCGGAAACATCCTGGAGTAAACCAGGTGAAAACCTGGGAATAGGGCCCAGTTGTATTCAGAATCCCAATTGGAAATACCCTGGAGTAAACCTGGGAATAGGGACTGGTTGTGTTCCAGCTCCCAACTGGAAATACCCTGGAGTAAAGCAGGTGGAACCCTGGGAATAGGGAGCAGTTATGTTCCACTTCCCAACTGGAAATTTCCTGGTGAAAACCTGGGAATAGGGCCTGGTTATGTTTAGGATCCCAGCTGGAAACATCCTGGAGTAAACCTGGTAGAAACCTGGGAATAGGGCCTGGTTACGCTGCAGCTGCCAAATGGAAATATCCCGATTTTAGGAATGCCTCCCTTGCCCCTGGTATTTTTTCAATGCAAAGTTCATCATTCTGGAGAATAGAAAGTGAAAAAGTGAGAAAACATGAAAAAAGTTAAATTATTCCCTCTTTCCCACTTGTCACTCTTTTATAAATGGAAAAATTATTCAATATTGTGCTGCCTGGAAAAAAAATAAAACAGGGATGGAATTATTTCTACCACATTTTTGCCAGTTTTGTGCCTTTTCCTGCACAGAAAAGAATGAGCAGAGGGGAGAGGAGGAGGAAAGAGTCAGCAATGAGGGAAACAGGGTGATGAAAAATTGAAGTGCATAAAATGAAGCAGAGAAATCTGATTTTCATATTTTTTAAACACAGGAATAAAGCCCCATCTCTGGATTGAAAATGTTGCCCAGGCTGACATTTCAAAATGAAACACAGGTTTTCATTTCAAGGCTTCATTTCAAATCCACACACACAAAACCAAACTGGGTTTTGAAATGAAAACACCACAGGGAAAATAATATTTTCAATCGAATTTTTTTTTTTTTTTTTTTTTGCCTCCCCCTCCTCCAATAAACAAATAATTTGGTTTTCCAGGAAACTGTAAAAGCAAGAACAGGGGGTGAAACAAAAGGGGACAAAAGGGGCTTTGCCATTTGGAGCACCAGGGTTTGCTGAAATATCTGGGAGTTCCCAGGGACTATTTCTGGCATGGAAGGGGCTGCTCCCAAACATCTGGGGGTCATTCAGCAGCTGTAAATAAACCATTTGTTATTACTGAGGGGTTTCGCAGTCCCTCAGGTCATGGGGTTTCTGATGGAGAGGTGGCTCAGCTCCTATCAGTGAACTTCTCCTCCACGGGATATTTTTGGGGATTCTGTTCCAGCAGCAGAGCAGTCAAAGGATGATGTTCCCCCGTTAACAAATGGAAAATGCCCCCTCAATCCAGGTGTTCCTTGGGGATGGGGCAGCTCCCAGTTTCCATGGGCTGGGCAAACTGGTATGGTCAGGGCACACGGGGCAGCATTGAGCTCCTGGTGTTTGTTCCAGGGATTTTTATCTTCTCCATCAGCCAGAAATGCACCTGAGCTCCAAAAAAATGTGTCCCTGAGCTGACTTTAAGGTGAGGACAGAGCATGGGGAAGAAGGAATGGCTGAAGGCCACCTCCAAGTCCAGAGCTCCTTTTCCAGCAGAAAGCTCGGCTCATCCCTCAGGATTGCAGTGCTGGGATTCCCGGGATGACAGAGCAGCCTGGAAAAGGCTGTGCCAGCCCTGGGGATGGCCAGCAGACGTGGCTGCGCATTTGCAGGACATGTGAGAGCTGCTCCTGGTGGGAAGGGGCACAGCTGGCCTTGGGAAAGCTAAATCCACAAATCCCAGCCCTGTGCCTGAAGCCGCCTAAGGAGAGGAGCTGCTTTGCTGCAGGAATGGGGATGGAATGCTGGGAGAAATGGTGCTCTAGCTATGGCAGGTCAGGAAAATGGGGAAGAAATGATATTTTAGCTCTGGAAATCTCAGGAGAAGGTGGATGAAATGGTGTCTCAGCTATGGCAGGTCAGGAGAATGTGGGTGAAATATTTTAGCTACAGCAGGTCAAGAGAAGGTGGATGAAATTATATTTTAGCTCTGGAAATCTCAGGAGAACGGGAATGAAATGATGTTTTAGCTTTGGCAGGTCAGGAGGAAGTGGATGAAATGATATTTTAGCTCTGGAAAGCTCAGGAGAAGAGGGATGAAATGCTGCATGAAATGATGTTTTAGCTATGGCAGGCCAGGAAAATGGGGATGAAATTGTGTTTTAGCTCTGGAAAGCTCAGGAGAATATGGGTGAAATGATGTTTTAGCCATGGCAGGCTCAGCATAATCCCACCTCCCACCACAGCCCGATCCCGATTTTCCCTGACCTAAGAGCTTTATCAGCCTTGCAATCTGCAAAGAGCTCTCAGCCTTCTGGCCATGGAAACTGCTCCGTGCTTCCATTCCTGCTTTCTAAACCAGTCCCTGTGTCCCTTACCCCAGGCTGGGGGCTGGAACGAGCTGATCCTTCAGGTCCCTTCCAACCCCAGCCCTTCCCTGACTGTGCCTTGTGTGAATCACTCAGGGCAAACGCCCGGCGCTGCAGAGCAATTTGGGGTTTTCAGGACTTTTCCGTGAGTTCTCCACCATCAGGAGCTGCTGGCTGCGGGCAGGAGAGATGAGGTGTCAGTGCCCAGGGAGGAAAACTGTGCCTTCTGTTCCTTTTCTGGGGACACAAACCACACTCCGCATAGCTGGGGTGGGGATGAAATGAGCTCGTGGTTCTGCAGCTGCACAGGCTGTACTTTGGAGCATTCTCTTACACAGAGAACATGCACATATATTAGCAGGAAAAAAGCTGGAATTGCCCATTAAGGCTCGTGATTAATGCAGTGCTGAAAGCTCCTTTAAAGGGCTGCGCATTGCAGCTCACTGGAGAAGCAGAGAGAAGAACAGGAATACGAACACTGAGCAGTGCTGAGGGTGAGAACGGATCCAGAGTGGCTGTAGAGGGCACTAAAGATCTTTGGGATTTCTCGGGGAGAAGAGAAAGCTCTAAGTTGCTTTTTACACTTCACTATTAAAAAAAAAATTTAACCCTCTTCAGCAGCAAGTGGGACCAGATCAGACTCCAATATTGCAGCTGCTCCCCTTTTCACCACCAATAACGGCCTGAGCTGAGCTCTGTTTGTATTTGGGGCTTCTTTCCTCCATTGCTGAGGACTGGGGAGTTGTGTGGAGCCCTCTCCCAGCACCGATTTTGGCAAGACAGGATCTGTCTGTTCAGCGCAAGGGAATCTCATTCTTCAGACAAGAAATCAGCCTGAGCTGCTGAGAAAGGCAGTTTCTCGTCAGGTTGTCATGGCTGAAACAGAGGAACCACAAAGAGATCTGGTCACTTTAATAGGAACCCTGAAAAAGCCTTCCCTGTGTCCCATAACGCTGGGGGTGTTTCACTGGTCGGTTTTGCGTGGCTCTGAAACGCCTGGCTGTGGCTGGGATAGAGCAGCTCCTTTCTTGTGGGATTTTCTGCCATCAGGAATTGGAAATCTCACAAGAAACCCTGTTCTGATGAGATTCCCAGCCTGATACGCAGCCTGGGAGAGAAACTGCTGATTAAAATCTGGATTTCAGTGCTTGGAATGGGTCAGGTCTAACCCTCCAAGAAATAAAGATCTGAAACGCCTCGTTGGGAGCTGAGATTGTTTTCAGATTGCAGATTGAAGCCAATATGATGGGCAAACTCTGCCTCTTCAATCAGCACGGGATATCTTTTCCTGCAAGGACATTCAGGATTTATTCCACAGAGCTGATCCCACAGGCTCCTCTCCAGGAATCTGCACAGTCATCCTCTTTTCCCTGGGTATCCTGTCAGCTTTGCACCAGCCCCAGATTAGAAATCCAGCGTGACTAAGAGCTCTGTCTGCTGCCTAATTACATGGCCAGGGCTGCAGTGGGGCTGCTCTCCCTGGAGTTTCTATCCTGGAGGAAGTGGCCCTAATAATAACTTTATAATTTCCCTGCTATGGTTTCGCTGGGAACCTGCCCCATGGGCTCGAGCCTGAAGTGCGGACCCAAAAAATACCACAAGGTGCAACAAAATCCTGACAGAGCCGTGGATACACCTCAGGAACGTGAAGCTTTGTAAATTAAAATGATCTGATTTCTCCCAGCTGATCCCGAGGCCTTGTCCAGACCCCTTCTCATGCGCTGCACTGCTGAGGGTGTTTAATTACCCAGGCCCTTGCATTCCCCAAAGGAATTGCAGATGGAGAGGCTGCAGACACCGAGGCATCCCAGTGAGCTGTTTGAAGTGAACTCCTGGAAGTCTGGCCAGTTCTTGACCACCCCAAATTCGTGCTGTCAGGGCTTTGGGAGCTGCACAATTCCCTTCAAAAAGGAGCCGGCTGCCCTTGGCTCCCCTCCTTTGGGAAGGGGTGCAAATGGGAGTCAGGAGTTTTAGCCATGGTTTGGGGATAGGTTTGAGTTGGGTTTGTGGTTGATTTGATGTAAAATTGAGATATAAAAGGCATTTTCAGCCCAAAAGAGAGGCCACTGGGAGCTGTTGGCAGGGATGAAGCTGGTGGTGATCCCCAGGAGCAGGCGGAGAGCAGCCTGCACGTGGGATTTGAGCCCATCTCCCTTTTACCCCGGGATCTGCTGCAGTCTGACTGTCAGCTTCCATCTCCAAACAGACGTTCCCACCCACGAGCAGCATGTCAGGCTCAGCTGGGTCTGCGAGCAGCTCTGGATCAGATCAGGGCTCATCTTCCACACACAATTCCCAGCTCAGATGGAAGTTCTGGCCACGGGGAACACGTTCTTCCCCCAAAACTGCACCAGACAAGGGGGAGCTTTCATATCCCACAGCCACGAGGGCTTCGCTGTTTGCCCACACAGGTCTTGCTGGATTGGCTTTTTCCTTCCCTGGCTGAATTCCCAAAAGGGTTTTGGCAGGGAAATCTTCACATATAGACAATCCTGTGACCCCCAGGTTCAGTTCCACGAACATTTGTGTCACCCCAGGTTAACAGGTGAGGGGATGGGGCTGCACGACAGGAGGGTGCTGTGGGATTCCCCTTAGGGAAGCAGGTTTTTTACACTTGAAAAGCAGGAAAATTCTGTGGGAGCCTTCTTGTCTTGGATCCAGCGAACTCATGGATAAGTCAGGGAGGTCAGTGGCAGTCAGCCAGTTGGACAAAGTAATGTAATCTCCACTCCTGCTTCCAACAGGGTGCTGGTGACAAGACCTGGATGGTTTCATCCAGATTTGCACCAAAAACACAACCCTTTTTTAATATCAGTTGGAAGGGGGAAAATAAAACCCGATTTCAAACTTAAAACCAGAATAAAATATTGCAGTCTGGAATGCGAGTTCTCCCCAGGAACCACAGATCCTCTCAGCTAACAAAAAAAGATGTAGCTGAACTAATAAAAATAGTCAGACAGCAAAAAGGGACCACATGCTGCACCAGGCGCGAGCCAAACAATTGGGATTTCACTGAAATCTTGCTCTGACATCATCCCACAGAAGGCCTGGAAAAGCTGGAGAGCCCAAACTGCCGAGCTGGGAAATCAGGGAGAGCTGGGAGCTGCATCCTGAGGGCTCAGAGCCACTTCAGGGCCACTTTCACGAGAAACATCAATCAGATTCCTCATTCTCAGGAACACAGAGCAGAAGGGCTTAAAATCAGTGTCCCTGAGCTGAGTGAGCTGGGCAGAGCTGGAGGGCTCAGCCACCCCCCCATCCCGGCCGTGCCAGAGCCAGGGAATGCCCATGGGCAGCTGGGGAGCTGCCTGGTGAATTTTCCTTTTAGAATGGCCGTGCAAACAAGGCACTGGCACAGAGAGTCAGTGCCCCCAGAGCTGATGTGATACACAGGATTCACAGCTTTGACCTTTCCTTGGGATTCCCCTCTTCTGGGTCCTTCCCTTCCCTTCCCTTCCCTTCCCTTCCCTTCCCTTCCCTTCCCTTCCCTTCCCTTCCCTTCCCTTCCCTTCCCTTCCCTTCCCTTCCCTTCCCTTCCCTTCCCTTCCCATCCTTTTCGGGTTTTTTCCCTTTTCCCATTTCCCTTTTCCCTTTCCTTTTCCATTCTGCCTCCCCCATCTCCAAATGAAGATGAAATCACCTTTTTTGTCCTGATGGCAAACCTGCCGATTATTAAAAATTTTCTGATTTCTCCTAAGTGACTTCAAACCACTCTGGCAGATCTGTCTCCCCCAGCAGTGGTCACTAATTCAGGGATGAACACAAATCCCACCCCAGGACAGGAAAAATCTTTAGCAACACCTGAACAGCTCAAACTGCCTCAGCCAGCTTTTATAAATCAATTTTCATTCCCTACATTGTTGCTCTATTTGTTGATGGCAAAAGCCTAAAACCAGAATTTTCTGCATTTTGTACCTCATCGTTAAGTCCTGAACTGGGTAGGAATTTATGTCCCTGTGGGACTCCTGAGCATTCATGGATCTAAAAATTCTGGGGGTATTTCATTCCCCCAGCCTTAAAAACACAGTTCTGGTGTCAGGAGCTAAATGGCAGCAAGGTCTGGAGAACCAAGAACTCCAGATTTGAAAGCCAGAGCATCTCATTTTTTGAAATAAATCCAAATATTAACTGCCCTTATTGTCATGTGGTTAAATACATGGGGATTACAATGATGAAAAATTAAGTGAATTGAAAATTAACTGCCCTTATTTTTATTTGGGTAAAAACATGGGGATTACAGTGATGGAAATTTAAGCAAATTGAACATTACCCGCCCTTATTGTCATTTGGTTAAAAACATGGGGATTACAATGATGGAAATTTAAATTTAGGTGGAATTTGGGCCATGAAATTGGTGCTTATCCCAATGTTTGAGGCCTCAGGAACCGGTTTTCCAGAGCATCCCAGGGATGTTTGTCTCAAGGGCACCTGGAAGATATTTCCCATCCCTTTAGTGACTTGTGCCTTAGCAGTTTTTGGGGAACTCCTGGATTTTGTGTGTCTGGAGAGCTCCAGAATCCATGGAAACTCCAGGCAGAAAATCTGGCTGTGCTGGGAGCAGCTGGAGCCCCGTGCCTGGCTGATCCCATCACATGAGGCTCTTTGCACGTTGCCCTCCTTTCATTTGTGGAGAATCCAACAGAAAACAGAACAAAAGTCTCCCATTAATGATTTCTCCTCGCTGAATGTCCCAGCTCCCCACAGAGCTGCTCCCCAGGCTCTGCTCAGCCCTCACAAAACACAATCCTGGCGTCCCTCCCTGCTGATTGTCAGCATTTTATTGTCATCTTCCTTATTGTGTCCTGCTCAAAATGAATTTACAGACTCCTTTGAGCACCAAAACACTGAGAATCAAAACACTGAACCAAACTTCGTGGGGTTGGAGGGAAGCCGAGTTGATTTTCCCCACCTGAAGGGTCTGAGCTCATCAAGGTTTTATCGTTTTCAGGCCCTTTCGCCTCGCAGATAAAGCAGAGTTGAGGCACTCTCCAAGTGAAAAGCATGAAGTGATTCAGTCCCTGCACCTCCCACAATCAAACCTAGCAGTTTAGCAGGCACATAATTAGTTCTAATTAGTGTAAACGAGTCCAGCCAGATTATACTGGAACATGAAAACGGCTTTAATGTGACTCAATCACTCCCCATGTGAGCCTGTCACAGTTTATTTGTATCAGAAAAAACCCCAACACAACCCCAGATACCAAATAATGTGGAAATATGGTGAGCTTTGGCATTCCAGGGTGCTTTTAGCTGGGTGGTCCATGGAAAAGGGACAATGGGACAGGTGCTAAAATGGATGGTGTGAGCTCCTCTCTGGAGCCAGCCTGTCCCAAGGAGAGGGGGGATGGATGGGCTGATGGAAAGGGCTCCAGCCAAAAGTTTGTGGCACTGCAGGCAGTCCCAAAAATCATGGGGACCCTAAATGAAGGGAATATTTCATGTTCGAAGGCACTCCTTGCTCTCAGACCTCAGCCCTTTTATCTGGGGCCGTCCATGAGAGAGTAACAACACATGGAGACAGCGCAGGGAGAAGCAGATTTTAAATGGAGATTTGGGGGTTTGACTGATAGCTGAGCTTTGCTGTTTCCCCAGGAAATAAAGAGTCTGTGGCTCCTCTTTCACAAACCAACCCCTCTGCTGCACGGAGGGTGAGAAACATCGCTGAAATCTGCTGCTCAACAAAGCAAAATGCTCCTGACCACACACTGGTGCTGCACAGCAGGGATTTCAGGACTCTGTGGGAATGCAGCATCCTGTATCAGAGGGGAGCTCTTGGGATCCAGGAGTAAATCCGAGACGCTTCTTGCGAGCAGAGCTGGAATGTGTTACCTGGCATCCCAAACCTGACTTCACTACATCTTAATCAGCCTCATCAGAGAAAAAACAGGCAAAAAACGGGCTTAGGTTTCAATGGTTGTGGCACAAAGTATCTTCAGATACTGAATTTTAGCTTGCAGGTAACAGGAATGAGTATTTCAGTCTGAATGGGAATTAGACAACTTGGAATGCTGGCCCAAAAGGAAAGGAACAGAGTTTCACCTCCTTTCTGCACCACGGACATGCTGGGATATGTCTTTATCCCCCCCCCCCCCACAGGGCTGGGATTAAGTCCAGGCTCAGTTTTACATCAGCACTGTGCTTAGTTTGGAGCTGTCCCTCATCCCGGGCTTGGCTGGGAGCAGGCACAGAGCTGATCCAGCCTGGCTGTCCCTTCCTGGGACACGAATCCTCCCTGGGGACAGGATCTGCATTCCCTGGTTAACCAGATCAATCCAGAGCTCGTCCCTGCACCAGGCATTCCTCTCCTTGCAGGGAGAGCTGGGGGACAGCACGACGATCCTTCCCTTCCCTTCCCTTCCCTTCCCTTCCCTTCCCTTCCCTTCCCTTCCCTTCCCTTCCCTTCCCTTCCCTTCCCTTCCCTTCCCTTCCCTTCCCTTCCCTTCCCCTTTTCCCCTTTTCCCCTTTTCCCCTTTTCCCCTTTTCCCCTTTTCCCCTTTTCCCCTTTTCCCCTTTTCCCCCTTTCCCTTTTCCCCTTCCCCTTTCCTCACACGCCCCTGATGGGAAGGCTCGGGGGTGCCCCTTTGGCCTCCCAGCTGGGAAAGACAGTGCAGAAGATGGAGAATTGCTCTGGTGTCCCGCTAAATAGGCCAGGGAGAGACTTTATTTCTGATTTCAGACGTTTTTCTGTCCCAGGTGGGTGTCTGGTCTGAGGACCCAGCACAAAACCCTGCCCAGACGTTCCCTCAACTCTGATTTCCCAGCCTGGGCTGCTTTAATGCCCTTCCTTGGATCTCCTCCGCTCCTCCTGCAGCAAAGAAAGGCTCAGACTTTCCCGTAATCCTCACACATCATTGGCACCTTTGTGTGTCTGTGCCACGGAGCAGAACAAACACAAAGGCTGAGCTCCCCGCACCCTCTGCCCCCAGTGCCTTCGGCTGGGAAGCAAAAACCTTGGCAGGACAACACGGCAGAGTTGGGCACTTGCCCGTGCCCTACCTGGCTTGCGGATAAAAGAATCCCTCTGCCAAGGCTGCCAGTGCTGTCAGCCTGACAAATCCACACACCAGGCCCTGGAATGGACATCAAAAGCTGAGGGAATATCGTGTCTAGAGCCACAAAGCTTCGCTGCTTTGTGTCGCTCCTCCAATGAGTTCAAGCAATCTTACAGAACTCCAGGCTCTTTATTTCTGCCTCTCATTGTGCCGTTTCGCAAATCATGGATTCCAGTTATTCCTTTCTTTTCCATTCCACCTTCCCACATTTTTTTGCAGGTTTGATTCCCCCGTGTCCCTGCATTTCTGCCCTCAAAGAACGAGAACAGCAGCAAGAACAGCACTGCCCAGGCACGACAATAAATCCTTCAGTGCTGCCTGCAGCTCTCCTGGGAGCCAAATTCCAGGTGGGAAAGAGCCCCTGAGCATCCCAATTCCTTGGGCAGCAGATGCTCCAGGGATTCTCTCAGTGACAACAGCCACCCAACAGTTTTCGGGCTTCCTGAGCACCTAAACAGGGGATTCAGGTTGCTCAAGCGGAAGTTTAGAGCTGACCAGTCCCATTTTCTACCACAAGCTCCTGCAGGAGAAATCCTGGGAGGCCACGGCGCTTTCCAGGACTTTGGAGGTGGAGGAAAAGAGGTAAAAGCCCTCAGGAGGATTTGCACTTTCCCAGTGTTATAAATCCCTGTGGCAGCTGCTCTTTCTCTAAGGGCCTTTTGAATCGGAGTTCACTTTCTGGTTGTTGTTTGCTAATTGCTGCTGGTATTTAATTATGGCAGAGCTGAAATGACACAGGCAGCCACTAATCCACATCATTCAGAGACCTTCTCCAAAATTCTCCTCCAAACATTCCTCGCGGTCCTTGACAAACACAGGCAGCGCTCACTTGGCCCCAAAGTCACACTGCAAATATTTTCACAGAAGTGAGGATGAGCAAAATCATCCCAGGGCCAACTCAGTTCATTGCACAGACTTCCACCCATGTTTAATCTGGAGAGATCCAGCTGTTTTCCTGAACTCCCTTCCCAACCCTAAGCGAAATTAGGACCAAGCCTACTTGGACCATCATGGATTGAAGAAAAATATGCTATAAATTAATTTTTAGGGGATTTTTCTTGCCTGCTACTGAGAGAAAAGTGCTGTTCCCTCCACATTCAGGTGCTCCTCAGTGCTCTGGGAGAGGGAGAATTAACACAAATTGGTTCTTTAGGAATGCAACTCCTGGTCTGGGAGATGGAGCTTCGAGTTTCTTCTTTTCCCAGGTGGTATCCCTGTCCTCCTTCTAAAAAGAGACATTTCCTTAATAATTGAATTATTATTCACGGTGATGAGATGCGCAAATAGGAGAGGATGGGGAATTCAAACTCATCTAAGGAGATCAAAATAGCAAGAATTCAGCCTGGAAAAGAGAAGGGTTTGGGGTGAGCCAATTGTGGCCTTCCAGGGCCTGAAAGAAAGACGGGAAGAGGGATTTGATAGGGATATGCAGTGCCAGGAGAAGGGGAATGGCTTCAAACTGACAGAGATTAGGCTTGGATGGGATATTGGGAACAAATCCTTCCCTGTGAGGGTTGTTGAGCATGGCATGGAGAGTTTGGGGATGAATCCCAGTATTCCAGAGGTTGTCCATAGGCTCTGGACACATCAGCTCTCCGGATCCAGTGCTGCCAGAGGAGATCCCAGCCCCAGCCCGGGGTTTGCAGCTCCCCAGAGCTGCCGAGCTGCCTGCAGGGATGGGCTGGGGCCAAGCCTTCCCCAACAAGCTGGGTCAGGCCTAAGCTGGTTAAATACTGAGCCTTTGATAAGGCGGCAGGGCAAGGAAAGCTCCTGGAGGAGCAGAAGGAAAATAACGTCTGTGGCACTCTGCAATGACATCTGGGCTGGGCTGGTGGCCAAAGGCCAGCGAGAGCAGCAGTGAGCAGGAGCTGGCTCAGCGACCAGGAATATTCCTGAGGGAAGAGAACGGGGGGCAAGCCCAGGCTGGGGGGCAGAGCCCTGTCAGCACATCCAGCAGGGTGGGGGGGTCACAAATAAGTGGTACCAAGAGGACGAAATCCACTGGATTTCAATCCCCCTCAGCCTTTTTGGAGTGTGCATCACCCTGGGTCAGAATTCTCTGTAGGGAAAGAAACCAATCTAATTTAGGGAGGTTCACTCAGTTTCTTTTCCCTTCCAAATTTTCCCTATTTATCCCCTTGGAAAATCCTTGTTTGCTTTTGTTGCCTGAAGAAAGCCCTTGAAGGTTGCAAGAGGCACAAATTGTCCTTAGAGCCAGGATCAGTTCTTGTTCCTGCAGGTTCCTCCCCAGCTGATAATCCCTTGCCACAGCTTTGAAGTAAAGAGCATCCCAGAGAAAATCCACACTCCTGGCACCCAGGACTCCCTGCCAGACACCAGGGGAGCTGTTGTGACTCTCCAAATTCCTGCACAAACACATTCCTGGGCTGCTGTGCCCCTGTGATGGATATTCAACGCTCCTGCCACCTTTGGGGATGCACTGAGAAACCGCAAACAGAAAAATAGAGGGGGGTTTTTCCCTTCTTTTTTTCCTCATCCTCAAATTTAGGTGACACTGATGGATTGCCCAGAGCTAGGGCAGCATGCAGAACTGTGTGTCCTCAAAATCAAAACAATTAGTCTCTAATAACCCACGGGAGTTTCTGTATTTCAGAATTCCCTTTTGCACAAGATTTCCAGTGTCCTACACCCTCAAATCAGAGGTTGGGTGCTGGATCTTGTCCTGCTTCCTCGGAGGTTATTCTTGAAGGAATTTGTGTCTGATCCTCCTCAGATTTTATCATTCAAATCCACAATATTTCCCGTTTCACTCAATGACAACGTTTTAAGTTTATTTGTGAGCAGCAAGAGATAAATCTCTGCCTTCAGCAGCTTTTTTTGGAAACCAGAAGAATGACAAGGAATTGTTTTCTTCCTCTGGATTTTTCAGGGTATTTGTTGCCATAGAATTAAAACTCGCAGTGTCCACCCAAGGTAAAAGTTTGCAGCTTGTGTGTTACAAAAATTCAGGAATTTATGGGAAAATCAGAAAATCTTCAACTCTGCCTTTAATCAAACCCGATTTTTCTGTTAACACTTTCCAGATTCTTCTTGTAACTGGTGTTAATTTTTCTCCACCTGTGACCATCTCGCTCCAAGCAAAGCTCTGCACCTCTGTGCAGCCTGAAAAAAAAAATGATGAAGAGCTCAGATTTAGTAAATGGACCTTGCTGCTTTTAAACCCCTCATAAAGTCAAATATTATCTTAAGAAATCCTAATCAAATTAATCTTCAACTCCATCTTCCCTCTCTTCACCCTATGACTTCACCCCGAGCTTGCCTGAATATGACCTGAATCTCATTTACTTCCCATTAGAAAAAAAAATGCAGTGAACTTCTAAAAAAAATAACCTTTCAATTACCTTTTAAACTCCTCAAAGAGGACTCGTTTTGGCCATGACATCACCCCCTGATGGTTTTAGCACATGGGCCACATTCCCTGGTTGACCTAATTTATCTGAGCTAACAGAGATAAGCAGACAGTGAAATATGAAAAGTCCTTCGCAGCCATGGGTGAATTTGGATTATTTTCCATATTTATCTCCCAACAGATGCCCACTTTTCCTGGAGAACAGCACCAGGAGGTTGGGTGGGTGTGCAGCAGATCCTGGCACATGGAGAAGCTGAGTTCGAGTGCAATAATTTGGTTGGACATGCAGAGAAATTATCCCTTCCCAAGATCCATCCATTCCCCTTCTCAGACACCGATTTTGCCATGGGATGAATCCCTCTCCAGAGGGGTTCCCCCCCCTCCTGATAACAGGAGCCCGAGATGACTGATGGCAGAACTGGAAACCTCTGAATCCAGGGACATGGATGCCCCCCCCAACAACTTTTAGGGTGAAAAGATAGGTTTTTAAGAACTGGACAAATCTCAGAAGGCAGAGGGTGTTGAATCAGCACAGGATAAACAGGACTGGGTTCAGCTCCAACCCATGGGCTCTGTGAAAGTGTCAACTTCACCTGATAAGAATTTTTATCTTGTTAAATCAGCCCAGCCGTGGCTGTGTGGCATTCTGTGGCACACTCCCAGCTCTCTGGGAGCAGACTCACAATAAACTGTCTAAAATACCCTTAAAACTACTAACAAAGGTTTGATTGATGTAATTCTGACTTTTCCAGATGCGCATCCTGAAAATAAGAGCTGCGTCTTTGGCCCAGAGACCTAAAACATAGGGACTGCTCAGAATAAGTGTCAGGGTTCTTTTTCATCAGAGGCCTTTTGGATGCAATGATTTTTCATGGTTTTGTCACCAAATTGTTGTCCCAGGACTGAGCCCAGGCTCAGAACTGCAGCAGGGGGATAGAAAACGTGACCACTTTGCCTCCTGAAAGGGTGAGAGGAGAGGGAAGAGACCCAGTCACGGGCCCTGCGCAGTGCCAGGAAATCAACATAACCCCATCGCATCAGAACGTCTTGTTCTCCACGTGATCTGGTTTTGGAGAGGGATTTTGGTTTTCTTGAGGGCTTTTTTCCCCAGAAGAATTAGATAACAACTTAATAAAGCTGCTGCAGACTCGTCTTGTGGAGCAATGTGGTGCAGTTTGAAAATTTGTCTCTGCTGAGGTTGCCAGCTGGGTGTCGGAGCAAACCCAACCTTTGCCACAAATCCCTGGATGTTGCATTGCAGCGATGCGTGGACACCACTCAAATCCAGAAATAACGCAGCGTTTGTTCTTCCAGGTGGCTCCTTTGCTAAGCCATCAAAACTGCACTGTCCCCAGCCCTGCACAGCTGAGAGGAGCTCAGCCATGAACTCCAGAGGTGGCAGGATTAGAACCCCACTGAGCCTTTTATTTCATCCTTCCCTTCCTTGTCTCTGCAGCTTTTCTCTCCTTGACTAAGGCAACTCCCAGCTCCCCTCCACGCTGCCCTGCTCTGCAGGAGCCACTGCTGAGCTGCTCCTGCCGTAGATCAGGGTCTTTATGGGACACTCAGCATCAACATTTAATGTGTGTCATCATTCCAGGCAGCTCTGCCAACCCTCTGCTGCTGGTTTGAAATCTGCTCTCCACTTCCAACCCCTTCCACACTGCTCAGGTACTCCTTAAAACACCCCAGAGAACCCCTTGTTTTGTGACTTTCCATGGATTTGCTCCCTGATTTTCCATCCCTCCCAGCAAGGTTTAATAGGTTTGATACAGCACCAGGAAGGCCTCGCTGGAGACAGAATTAATGGGTGCTCAGCACAGGAAAACCCTAAGCTAGAAAATGCTATCGATCAAGGGGACAGGACCAATTAAGGTAGCCAGGCTTTCAGCACAAGCAGGTTTAACACCATCAGGATTTCCTCCTGAATGTACTGTTTGGAAAAGGTGAGTGGAGCTGGGGCTGATGGCAGTGCGGGTGGAATTTGTTTTTCCACAGCGGAAAGTGATCTGCCACCCTTGGGAATGCTTCCCCAACACCAACTGCAAAAACATCCATGTTGCCAGTTGCCATTAGGGATAATATTGTGACTGCATTTAAACTGGGAGAAACCACTCCATCACGCAAAGGAGGATTTCAGGGGATACGACCTTGAGTAATGTTCTGGCTTAGTGAAAACTGTGGATTTGATCATTAATAACATTTTGCACTATCGTTTTTTTTTTTTTATTCAAAGCAGACTTTGTCAGCCAGGGCAGCAAAACCCTCTCTCGTGTTCCATCTTTCTCCATTTTAGCACAAGCAAGAGGAATCTCTATGAAAATACCCCATGTTTGCCAAAATTGCAAAGATAACATTCCTGAGAGTGAGGCTGGATTCACCTGAGGTCTCTTCAGCTTCTAGGATGGTGAAATTTGCAGTATCAGCAGCTTGGACAGCAAAGCAGAGCTAAGAATGAGGGAATTTTTGCCTCCTGGAAATGCCTCGTGGGTCTGGCTGCGAAAGCCTTCCGTGGTTAATATTTCATGGAGATGCAGCACAGGGGAGACTCCTGCACTGCTCCCAAAGAACTGATCCACCTCAGCATTTCACAGCTCCCTGGGAGAATTCCCTCAGCTGGAATGGTGGGAAATGATGGAATTGGCGACCTGGGAGACTGAAGCCACTGCTATCCCATCCCAAGGGATGCTTTCCCACCTCTTGGAGGACGGCTGGGTCCTTGTAGGCTGCAGCACAGGGAGATTCATGCATAGACCCTCCTGCAAGTGGTTTATTTTTTTGTTGAGGTCATGGAACTTGACCCACCAGGCTCCTTGGCCTCGTTTGGTCATTAATTCACCCGTTGGCTTTGCTCTCGTTGGAACCCCTGCATTGTGTTTCACTGTTCGACACCTGAACAGCGGCTGACTTTTCCTTCAGAGCCTTGGAAGAGGCAAAATATAAATAGGAAATAACATCCCTAAAGGTTGGATGCACAGTAGCACACAGAAGTCCACATCCAAGCCATTTTCCTCCAGCCCAGAAACCCCTCAAACACAGATCCCGCTGCCTTCGGCGATCCCGGGATTCCCCGGAGCACCAGAGCCCAGCCCAGCAGGGTAAGTGATCAGTCCAGATTCCATGAAAGATGAGTCCCTGTGGGAGTTTGGTTCCTCTATTTTTCATGCCATTCCGCTCAAGCCAGATTTATGTGTCAGGAAAAACATACAAACGGGATCCGATTTACTCGCACGAGTTCCTGTTGGGTTTGATTTATGTTTGGGTAAATAAAGACATATGTCTTGGAGGGCTTGGGCTCTGGCTGCCTTTCTCCTCGTGGATCTCTGGCTAATTTATCAGCCTCTTTCTTTGCTGCACTCCTATTCATGAGGCTTTGCAAGGAAGGCAACGCTGCCTGCAGGGAACACCGTGGACAATTTGAGGTTTCATTTTGGAATCGTTTTGCACTCAAATTTGCTCTTCTGTCAACCTTTAGCTGCCCATCCCTAAAGAACTTCACAGAGACTCCCTAAACCATGATCTGCAGAGGAAGGGACAGCCCTGCTTGTTGTTTTCTAAGCCATGTGGCAAATTAATTACCCAAGGAGGCCAAAAAGTCTCGGTGGGTCAAGTTCTGTGATCTCAAACAGGCCGAAGGCCCCATTGTTACAACCCCTAATTAACCACCCCACCATCAACCAGTTGTAGCTGTTTCAGACACAACCTAATGAAGCAAATCTTGCTCTACTTCAAAAACTGAATTTTGAAATAAAGAAATGAAATTATTTCATTGACAGTTTTTATCAGGATCTCCTCCCTCTTGGACAAATGCTGGAACTCACCTGAAAGATGGGAATAGTTTCCACCGAGCTGCCGAGTTTATGGCTGTTTTGTGGGAGTTGGTTTAAAGAGATTTTGGGGCCTTTCGAATGGTCTTTTGAATTTATTTATTTTGAATAGGATTGGAATTTAGAACAGCGCTTCTGTTTTAAGCTGCCTTGGCATTTGGTTTGCAGGAATGGGATGGGATGGGATGGGATGGGATGGGATGGGATGGGATGGGATGGGATGGGGAGGGATGGGATGGGATGGGATGGGATGGGATGGGATGGGATGGGATGGGATGGGGAGGGATGAGATGGGATGGGATGGGATGGGATGGGATGGGATGGGATGGGATGGGATGGGGAGGGATGGGATGGGATCTAATGGAATGGAATGGAATGGAATGGAATGGAATGGAACGGGACGGGATGGGATGGGATGGGATGGGATGGGATGGGACAGGATGGAGTGGGATGGGATGGAATAGGATGGTGTGGAATGGGATGGAGTGGGATGGGATGGGATGGGATGGGATGGGATGGGATGGGATGGGATGGGATGGAATGTCCCTTCCAATAATAGCTCCAAGTTGGGTGTAATTGAGAAAGAACCTCCTGTTCAGCAGCACGGGGTGTATCAGCAAAGGGATTCAGGAAGGACACTGTAACATCTCATGGATGAAAATTAGACAGGAAATCATTCATTCAATCCTTGAATTGAAATCCATACTTACTAAATATTCTTCCCGGAGACTGAAAACTTCCAAGCGTAACTCATGATTTCTGCACAAAGTCAAAGCAGTTGAATTTTTAATGTTCAGTGCTAACGAGAACCTGAGTTCCAAACAAGGAGAAAGCCGAAGAATTTGCAGGAATTATCCAATCAATCCTCTCTAGTAATGAGAACATTTAGGGAATCAGCATCTGCTCCTGGGTAATTCATGAACAGGAGCACAGACAACTCCTTTAATGTGAGTTTCTGTAGGAATTATTCACTGAGCTTTATGTCTTGTGGCACACAGTCCCTGTTTTTGGGGGAAAAAAGGGGTTGTAGACACGGATTGCAGGGATACTCAGGGTCTCAATCTCCTTTGCTTCCCTGTGAGAGTGGGGGACAAGGAGAAAGTGCTCACTCACAGACTCTTTCCTTCCTCACCTGGAACTTGGCTGGATGACACCACTCTGGGCTCTTCCCAAAATGATTCCAGCCCCATAAATTCAATAAAATACTCATCCCTGCAGTGGGATCGACACGATGGGAGGAGAAGATGGGGCCCTGAGGGGGAGGAACCACTGGTTTTATGGCAAATGTCCATGAGAAATAACAAAGGTAGCAAGGAGAAAACAGAAGAGGAAGAAATGAGGTGCATTTAGTGCTTCTTTTGCATATTTGTGTTACAATAATCTCCAAACAAGATTCCTGGCAATTTATAAAGGACAAAAGACTTTATTAATCTTGAACTACTGATCTTGAAAAGCATTAATGCTGCTGAGAGCAGCATTTCGTGCCACACACCCTTTTGCCATCCTGGTGGGCGTAAAAAACTCCACACCACCCCTAACAGCACTTATTGGAGCACAGACCATTCCCTGCAAGCCCAGGATGGAAATGCTGAATTTATCCCTTCTCCTTTTCCTCCTGCGCTGCTGGATGTGATCTTGGATTGCCAAATGATCTCCAGGGCGGTTGGACACCGGGCTCACATGCAGGTTTGGGCGTTGAGCTGTGCTAAGGAATATCTCAGCTCCCACCAGCAGAAAAATTATTGGATGTCAGCAGTGAGAATTCCTTCGGTAGCAAAGTTTATTTGCTGTGACACCAAATTCGAGTCGTCATCAGGATTCATCCAGAAAATTTTTTATGGGTTTGGCATGGAGGAATCCATCCAGAACACCTGGTGTGTCTTACAGAACAGAATCCAACCCTCAAATACTCCAGGAGTTCAGGGCTAGGGGATTTTCCATCTCAGCATTCCCTCGTTTATTAAATGATATTTCCTTGGACCTGGTCCTGGAGGACTGGGCTCCATGGTGGCAGCTCCAAGCAGTGCTGGTGGCACTGGAACACCTCTTTTCCTCACCTCTAGGGAGTACAGGACAGGGAATTCCAGGATATCAACACCAAAAACTACGGCATCACTTGATATTTTGTGCATTCCCAACACGCCCTCAGTTGTGGCCTCTCCATTTTGCCCACTGGAAAAAGGCTCCTTTTAATCCTCTGGAGAGAGCTGGAAGGAAACATTTCCTTCAGCCAGTCCCTGTCATGTGCAGTGCCAAAAGGGAAGCGGGAGAAACAGAAGGAAGTTGCAATGATAATACCAAAATAATCCTGCCATATGTTAGAGCCATTACCCCCTTCTCCCTCCATCCCCAGATGTGCCGTGTTTGAAGAGAGATTCATGGTTACATAATGAATCAGGAGGGAAAGGATGTGAGCCACAAGGATGATGTAAGGAAAGGAGGAAAAAAAAGGAAAAAAAAAGAGGGGAAAAAAAAAAAAGAGAGGAGATTGCTGAAGTCTTTTGGAAGGGAAGGAGGAAGCCTCAGTGCAGGGGTTTGGAAGTCTCCCATCAGTCAGATGAGCAGATTGCTGCAGCAGGGAGGAGGAAAATCAAGAGCATGTGAGGCCATTGAGGAGAGGAATGAGCAGCACGGCAGCAAATCAAAGAGCTTCTGGAAATCCAGATTGGCAAAGAAGGAATTTTCAGGCAGTCCCTTAAAAAAAAAAAATGCAGTTTTTAGTTGGATCACCAGGACGTGAGGAGTTCGAGCTGCTATCAGAGGAATTAGACAAAAATAGAGTGGGATCCAGCAGCTCCAAATGAAGAAATTGGGCAAGTTTGGCTGGGAGACCCTTCCACAAACAGGATTTATGACTTGGGGGAACAGAGACCTTTGGCTAAATCTCCTGAAAGTTTCATTTCCTCCAAATCCTCCTAAACTTTCATTTGAGGGGCAAATATTGGCAAACGCCTGAGGGGAGGGAGCCGCTGCAACATTTTTAAATCACATTTTTCTCCCCACTTCCAGCAAAGCCATGGAACTACCTCTGAATGAGCGGAAAGCGAACACAAACCCTGCCCACAAGGAGGAAAATTGAACCCTCAGCTCAGCTTTAGGAGCAGCTCTGATGATCTCCTATATCTCTATTAGCAGAAGTTGGGCTTTGAGTAGTGTGAAAATGGTTTCTCCCAGCGACAGGTGTCTTTGATTATTCCAGCAGCATTTCCAGCACTTCTCATCCACAGTGTGGATATTTCCTCAGCGGGGGGCCCTGAGCCATGAAAAGGAGCATAAATCTCTTGTTTTGGGGACGAAGAGCTCACAGGAGAGGTTTTTGTTCTCCATGAAAAATCAGCCGAGGTGCAGAGCTCCAGCGGAAGCAAAGCTATTCCAAAGGCCAGGCTGAGGGTGAAGGTGCAAGAGGAACCTCTTTGCTCGGCTTTTGGGGGGAGCTGAGCTGCACCTGCCTCTTTTGGGTCCCCCAGGAGCTGTTCCCATGCCAGACACGGAGCTCCCTGTGCCCTGGCCACACACATTCCCTGCTCCTGAGGATGCCAGGATGGATGGGCACGGCACCAGCTGGGGCTGGATCCAGAACTGGGGAACAAAGGGGGATTTAGCTCCCAGAAACCAAGGAGCTGCCTGGTCAACACTGGGCTTTGTCCCTCCTGAGGATGGAAAATCTCAACCCTTTGCCTCTCATGGGTCAGGGAGGGTTCAGGGAGGGAGGAGAAGCTGGAGGAAATGGGTTCCAACCTGATGCTGCAAGAGAGGAAAGAGCAGAAACGAGGAGCACTGAGAAAAATTACAGATATTTAGTGGATTATTCAGTTTTTGGGTTTTGTTGTATTCCAAATTGTAGGGGGATTGTCTCAACTCAGCCTAAACCCAGGCTCTTGAGTTAAAGTTATGCAGAAAGCAAAGCTGACACTGCTAAACATCATCTGAAGGGCTCAGTAGGAGCCTGACTCAGGGCTCATTGCTATGGCAAGGAATTAAGAAACATGGGATGATTGGGTTACATTTTCCTGGAAGGAGCCAGGCTGGAGAACTACAGGGAGCAAAGGTATTACTGGAATAATAAAAAAAACCCAAACAACCCCCAATTATTTTTACCACGGTAGAATATCTGTTAACAAATGATTATTCTCCTATCTGTGGCAGCGTTGGCTGTTCGAACAAACCCCTTCTTTAAGAGAAGAGATGAATAAAACCAGCAAAAAGGGACTTTAAAGTTTGTGTTTCTTCTGTCTGCAATGGGCAGCATTAAACTCCCCCTCTCCAAGCTCCAGACCTCCCCGACATCTCATCAGCTGTGCAAGGAGATAAATCCTGGCATCCAGCTCGACTTTCCAGCCTGTTCCTACCCATTCTGATATTGAAATCCATTCCCTGGCCACAAAACAGCCGAGGGAGCCGTGGGAGCAGGATCCAGGAACTGGGTAATGAATACAGGGATGAAAGGGAAAGCACAGGGGGAGGATGCTCTGCTGTGAACCAAACGTGCTCCAAGTGCTCCTTTTCCTCCTCCTCTTTGCTGAAAACCCCAGCAAGTTGTGGCATCTCAGGATGAATTAATCTGGGATTAATTTGGGGGATGGAAATCAGAGCAGAATCGTTTCCTTTCACAGATAAGGGCAGGAGTTCTACGTTTCCAGAGCAGTCGCTTTTTTAAATCAGAAAGGAAGATGCCACAGTGTAAAATAAGAGCAAAAGAGAGACTTTTTCTTTATGGAAAAGCCACCTCTCAGTGGTGAGAAAGTTCCAATGAGATTTCGAAAATCCCTGATTATTTTTAGTAGCAAATGATCACCTCCACATCCATCTTCGATGAAAGTGATGGGGAAATCAATGCCTCAGCTTTGAAAGAGCAAATCTATATAAAGGAACTGATTTATTCTTTTGCCAATCTAATTTGAATTGTGTCCTATATTAATTTTCTGTCATGTATTTGGTGTCCAGCACTATATTTTGCCTCACTAACCACTCCTTCAGATGTATTTCTGTATTAAATACAGTAATACCCTGCAAATAAACTCCTAGAAAGAGTTGAAGTCAGTTAAAATTTTTTACAAAGTCCTTCAAAGGACTGTGGTTTAAAACTGAATTCATGACACAGGGATGAATTATTACTGTTACAGTTATTTTACCTTTGTTAACTTTGTGATTTTCTCCTGCTGAACAATTCCAGCCCAGGATAAACTCAAGAAATTACGAATTTCTTTTTCCAATGGATGTCAGATCTTCTGGTTCTCTGCCCAAAAAGGATTCCAGGGGGTTCAGATGTGCTGCACAGCTCAGGAATGGCAATTAGAGGGCAGATCAAAAAGAACTTAATAAACCAAATTTTCAACTCACAGGGTGAGACCAGCAAAATCAAACTTAGGAGCAGACGAAACCATGGCAAATTTCAGAATTCTGACAAAATTAGGGAACGAATTTTAGCGCATAAAACAGAATGGTTTTATAACTGGCTTTGGGAATCTTATATTAACTAGGCCAGTTCAAATTTCTCCCCAGTACTCTGCAACCACCCGCTGCACTGGATTGTGTCCCACTGCTGGGTTGGATGCCTTGCTCAGCAAATTGCTGGGCCTCAGCCCAAAAAGGGGAAAAGTCCTGAAAGGAATATGAGGTGGGAACGCGAGTGAAGTGAGACCTACAGCCCTCGAGTGCTGAGTGGGAACCAGCCTCGTTTTCTTCTTCAGGCACATTGTCTGGAAGGCTCTGGGAAGGCAAAACCAGGCCAGGTTTCCAGCTTTAGCTCTGATAATCACCAAACACCTGCTCCATCCACGTGGAAGGGAGCGCTGGACAAGGTCTGAGCACATCTGGTTTCACTCAGCGGCTCTGGAGGGTTTGACATCCTATAGGGTTTGACAGAGCAGAGAGTCCAGCGAGTCCTCCAGACAGACAGGCCCAGTTTGTTCCTTTGGACTGGATTTTACCTGGCTGGGCTGATTAGTTTCATAAAACCCTAATTAGAACCAGCTCTTCACGTCAAATGCAATGACATTAAGTGGAATGCAATGACATGAAGTTGAAAACGAGGTGAAATGTATTTACACTAGAGGAATATCTGGAGAAAAGAATGGGTCTATAAAAGCTTCTCTCTGTATCTGATTTTAAGTCTTTTAGTTTTAACTGAACCTGTCTGAAAGCATCAACTGCCTCTATCAATCTTCTCTCTCCACCAGAACGACTCTGGAGCTCCAGTGTGCTACAGGATGGACCTCGAGTTAGCAGAGCTATTAGGGAAAAATGAGTTATTTCAGTGGGATACTCCAAGGCAATCACAGCAAATGTTCCTCAGGGTGGAATCTGCAGCGAGGGAAAATTTAAGGACAATTTAAGTTCTCGTCAGATAAAAATCATCGTGTAAATCTGACAAAGAGCAGGCTTCAGGGAAGCAGGGATCTGCCTGTTTATCTGTCTGTCTTCTTCCTCAAGAGTCTCAGGAATTAAGGCGTTGCATGATCCTTTCTGGCTCATTGTGATCAGTCCTCATTATCCTTTTTTCTGCCCCAATCCACAGCAAGAAATTAACCTGAATATTGGCAAGACATCCCCTATTCTTCCATCAAACCCAAGGAAAATATCCCCATCCCTTTATTCACCAGCACATGCATTTGATGGCGTTTTCTTTTCCTATTTGTAGAGCTACTCGAGGATATTGGTTCTTCCATTTAACCACAGGGGCCCTGGAACAATCTTTAATGCATTTAGGATGTGGTCATATTTTAGGATGTTTTAGAGGATAAAATCACACTTGAGGGATATTTAAGCCCTTGAAAAAGTGCAGAGGACCCCGTTGGAGGGGCTGCCAATCCCATAAGTGTCCCTCCTGCTGGCCCTGGGGCTGGGAGGGTTGGGGCAGGGCTGGGAGGATTATTCTGCTGTGAGTTCACCTGTTTACCCAGGCTGTTATTTATTGAAGATCAAATTGACTGAAAATCACTCCCGACAGAGAGCTGGCAAGGGATGACATTATGAGGAGAGCAGAGCTGGGGGTTTAGAGCCTCAGTTATCTGTGATTTAGGGATCATTAGGATCTCTTTAAAATTCTTGCAGCCAGCCAAAAAAACTAAAATTAAAGGCAGGCTGTGCCTCACATCACATTAAACAATTTGGGAATAGACAAGAGATACCGTTCTGCTGGGTTAAACCTTTTGTTCGACATCTTTAAATTCCTTTAATCTTTTTGAGCTTGATTTTGCCAGTTTGAGTGCATGAGGGGAAGGCTTATTTGTGATGGGGGAAATATTCCTGTGAGTAACTTCTCTATGATTTCTATCACTGTATTTACTCTTATTTTGTCCTTCAACTGGAGACCAGATTATAACTGAGGAAAATTGCCACGTATCCCACGTCCCCAAATCTGGGTGTCTGAACCAGTTCTGTGGACAAAGGGAGACTCCAAGGGCTGAATTTTGGACTGAAAAGGCATCAGACTGAATGAAAACACCTTTGCTGTTTTGAGAGCAGTTGATTTTTAGTGTGGTTGCAGGTAGGACACTTTAAACTGCCCATTCTTGTTCGTGGGGAGGTTTTACAGCTATTTAGGAGTGAAAGGAACAGGTTGAATACTGTGAAAGCAGACTCTAGCTCCACTTTCAACAATTTCCAAGTTGGTGTGGGCAACAAATCTCTTCAGACCACTGTTTTGTGCTCTTGGAGGGCAGCAGGAACAGGAAAAGCAGGAGTTCCACCAGAGAAAAGCCCCACTCTTGTTAAGCAAAGCCCCTCAGTTTCAGGGAGCAGTTGGGTTTGGCCAAACCTGCGATCCACCAGATTGATTTTCTTCCTCCTTTTGCTTTGTTTTATTTGAGCAGAGCATTTCTTGCCCTGCTGTTCATCCCCTCGGACAACTCCAGGAAAAAGCCCACTTGCACGCCTCGACCTTTCTCCTCCCCGACTGACAATTCCCTTCCTCAGCCTCCAGGCATGGCTTTTTTTGGGAGTGCCTTATTTAGACCACATGAGCAGCATTCTGAGCTTTCCAGTAGCCTCCCAGCCCCACTGAGGATTTATTTACATTGCATAAAATTAGAGGAAATGAAGGGGGATGTGTTTGAACGGAGAGCAACAACCTCATTCCGCTTGTTATAAACTCCCCTCATGGAAGGATTTCAGTCAATGTCAGCTTGGGGCAGGGAGGGGAACAAACTCCACTCCTGGGCATTTCCAGGATAATGGGGAATGATGCCTGGCAATAAAACACACTCAGCAACTCTCTAAACAAAATTATTTGTTGGATTTCAAGTGATTTTTGCCATTCCATACCATGAATCCACGTTGAGTTCTTGGCTTCCTGTCTCCCCAAAGGATAGCCCACAGAGGAGGCCTTCGGGGTGAAGAGAAGGAAGAACTTCTTATTAAATGAAATATATTCCATGTTTAAAAAGGTGTTTGTACTTGGGGGAAGGAGGAAAGGTTCCGCTGGAAGTGGTACAGATGAGGGTCCATAAATAAAACATTTTTACAAATTCAGAATTATTAAATTCCATTTATTTGGTTGTTTGTAACAATTACAAATTATTACAGTCAATCAATTTTGTTTGCATTGGTACCTGTACTTAATCTCTGAGTGCAGAAAATTCATCAACTCAGGATCTTCTGGGTCTGTATTTCAATGCCTTTCTTGCTTCACTCTGGATCCCAAAGGAGATCTGATCAGATCTAGGAGGCTGATCAGATCTAGGTCTGTGTTGTGGAAAAGAACCCCAAAAATTTAGGATTAAATCAGTTAAATACAAAACCAAAAAAATTAGTTAAAGTATAATGGTGTGAAGAAGTTTTTTCTAGAGTAAATAAAAACCCAGAAAGGAAAACATATGGAATAAATTCCAGACACCCATAGCGGCATTAGTGGTAGTCTAGAGCGGATCCTCAGCCCTGGTGCCAGAGTTATTCCAAAACACATCGATGGCTCATTGGGGTTGGTGCCAGCCCAAATTTGCCACCGCCAAATTTCACCCCGGTGTCATCCTGGGCCATCCTTGGTTTGGACGTGCCCATCATCACACAGCTTTTAGAAATCCATAAGGAAGTGACTGCACTTCCTGGAGCTCCTGAATGTTCCACCAAAACCTGCTCAGATTGCTGTGGAATTGCTTCTTAGGAAACCATTTCCACATTTCCCAGGGTTTTATTCCTGGAACAGGACAGTGACCAATTCCTCTTCGAACCAACTCTGCTTTTAAGGATAATTTGCAAACACCATCAGAAAAAATAGTCCAGAGCACTCAACAGTTTGGATCAAATTATTATAAGCTACAACTTCCTCTGGTGTTAAATTTCCATAAATCTATATATGGAATTCTGTCTCACACATATATATGAGTTATACATACAACTCTCTCACATATATATTTTAATCTCTATAGATGAACTGAGCCAAATATATATAAGAAAAAAATAAGGAGGAATGGCACTTCTCCCCCTTTCAGACATCCAGCTGGAATTCCCTTCAAAAACACCTATTTTCCCAAAAGCAGACACTCCAAATTTTCTAAAATCAGACTTTTCTAGCTATGTTTAAACACATCAAAGTCACCATTCTTCCCTCTTTCTCTCTTTAAACCAAAAATCTTCGGAATATCCCATGGATTGATAAGCCCACTGGAAGGGCGGCCATGGAGGCTGCGGAAGAAAGTTCGAAACAGGATGGAAGGAGAAGATGAAAATATTCAAAACTAATATCAACTAACAGCAAAGCATTAAAAATAAAGACAATAACCTTTCTTGTCCAGGGGTAGATAGAGACAGAGCCAGCTTTGGTCTCCTGGCAATACTTGAGAGGGAAAAGGGAGAGAAGTCCCAAACAAGGACGGGGATTCTGAGAAGAACTTATTTATTTGTAAACCCTCTACAGAAGCAAAAAAAGCATGTTCTGCTAATGAGTGGGAATTTAAGCAGCTTTTTTTTTTGGAAAAATAAAACAAATAAATATCCCTGTGCACCTTCAAGGCTGCTCTCATCAGCATAAACCGCTATTCAGTAGCTCGAGCAGTACCTCGCATTCAAGGTCAAGCCAAACCTCCATGAAAACAAACAACTTCTCATCAGCCTTTCCAGCAGGAGTAGCTGAGAACAAGAGATCAGATGTGCAGGAAAAACATTGGAAAATTGGGGAAAAACGTCGGAAAATTGGAAAAAAACATTGGAAAATTGGGGGGAAAAACATCAGCACAAATATTCGGCCTCTGCGCGACGCCGTTCGCTGGCTTTTCCTGAGACGCAATTTCGCCTTTTCCTCAGGGATTCTTTGGAGGCTGCAGCTCTCTGGGGTTGGAGGCAGGAAGCCTCAGGAAGTGGCTGGGAGCCTGTGGTGATGTAACTGTCACATTGCCCCAGGCCTGGCTCTGTTGATATTAGCCCGGGCTAATCACTGCGCTAATTGGGCGGCCACGACGCGGAGCAGCTCGACTTTCACTTCAACTGCTCACCCAAATGAGGTTTGACTCAAATGTAATACTTTATATCAACACACGGGATGGCTGTAAAAATAATTCCACATGTGCTGGTGCCTCTTTTTAATAAGTGTCTTCCTCAATTTTCCCTGCTGGATGAGGCACTCAAACGTACACGTAATTAAGGTTATTTAAGGGATATCAATTGAAAAATGCACCCGCAGGAGGCTGAACATGACTGATGGAGCTCCCAGTGCAGCTCCCAAAAGTCAGCTGCCAGAATTTCCTGCAGCACTTCTACAATTTGATCTTCCCCACATTGCCCCAGACAGGAATAACCTGGAAATCTCTTGTTTTGCTCTTTCTGACGTCGTTCGCCTCGGTACAAAATGGGTTTAGAATGGGACATTTATGGTTCGGTAGCAGTTTCTGTGGGAATCATAGGGGATAAAAAAAGCAAAAAACACAGAAAAGCAGAGCTGGGCTCAGTTTGTGCAGCTGGTGGAGCGACGGGCAACACCTCTCTGCTCAGAACTGATGGGAGAGTCCTTCGGAGCCCCGAGACAAAAGTGGGCCCTAAACAAGGCGCAAAGACAGGGGGAGGAGATCTACTGCAGTAGAATTTTCATGGATTCATGGAGCATTTTGCGTTGGAAGTGGCCTTTAAAGGCCACCTAGTCCAATCCCAAGAACATCTTCCACTAGACCAGGACGCTCAGAGCTCCATCCACCCTGGCCTTGAACATTTCCAGGGATGGGGCAGCCACCACCTCTCTGAGTAACCTGTGCCAGTGTTTACCACCCCTATTTTAAAATATTCTTCCTTATATTCAGTCTAAATCTATCCCAATTCAGTTTAAAGCCATTCCTCCTTGTCTTAGGCCCTGCTAAAATTTTCCCTCATCTTTAATATAAACCCCCTTTAAGAACAGAAATGCCACAGCGAGTTTTCCATGGAGTTTTCCGTGCATTTTTTCGTTGTCATCTTGGTGCTCTGTCAAATTTTCCCAGTGTTCCTCAAAGGAGGGATGTTTCCAGCACAGGAGATAACACATCAAAACATTAATTTAATGCCTAATTACCCCGGGGATGCTTTGAGGCTGCATCACCCTGTGCTCAGAGATGTCACAGAACATGGAACACTGGAATTCCAGCATTCCAGCGTTCACCATTCCATGGATAGATGATGGAATCGTCCTCCTCACAGAGAGGCAGCAATTTCATGGCAGTGGATGTTTCCCATGTTTCTACTCTGGAGCTTTAATCTCAGCAGGGCCCTGTTCACCAGGGTGCCTGTAAATGGTTTGATAATGAAGAAAATCCAATGTGTGCTTTGTCCAGGATCAAAAAAAACCTATAAAAATTCCCAAATCCAGTGATAAACAAATGGTCTCAGAGTGGATCAGTTAATATTTGTATCAAAGGCAGTACAGAGCAATGCACTGAGCACTGGCAAAGGAGATTTGGGTCCTTCCACAACGCACAAAACCAAATTCCTGTTGCTGTTTTTTATAATTCTGTTGCTTGTGGCAGCCCAGCACCCCCACGATGATGGCACAGAGCACCCACCTTGTGCTGTGATGTCTCTGGCTGGCTGAGGCAGCTGCAAAAGGCTCTTCTGATTTGTCAGAAGAAGTTTCCAACACAAAACAATACCAAGAAAGAGAAAAGCAACCCCCTTCTCCTTCAAAAACACACACACAGCTGGAGATGTTAAACAATGCACAGCAGAGCTTGCTAACAACCTTCTCAAAAGCCTTTTTTTGGTTAAAAACCTAGGAATTATTTGTAAAATATTTTTACTTTTCCTTGCTTCACCTTCTCCACCTTCAAGGTGGCTGATTTTCAGTGGAAGGCAAATTCATGGCATTTTGCAGATGAATTTTCACTCTGCCATCCATGTTTCTGTGCGGTTTTACACCCTGATCTTAGGTCAGGCTTTTCTTGGTCAGCAGAACCTCTGAGCTGGACCTGAGAAAACATCTCAGGCTGGAGAGAAACCCCCCCTGACACGTTCCTGTCTCACAGCAGCTCCCCCTGCATCCAAGAGCTTCCCTTCTTTGCAAAGTTGTCATAAAAATCATTATGAGCCCCAAACAGATGTGACCTTAAAGAGCAACTTGATGGAGGGGAAAAAAAAAGAAGAGGTGGGGAATATAAAATAGCCTGTGGTGAAAATAACAGCAGGAAAACATTATAAAATCTGAGCCATAGCTGGCTGGCTTCCTCCTGATTATTGCTTTCTCTTTCAAGGGCCCGTCCTTGAGAGCGCAGATTTTTGGGGCTGATTTTGGGAAGGCAATTTTGACACTCGGCTGTTCTAATGAAACAAAGCTGCTGCACGGAGCTGTGATAACCCCGGGCTCCAAGAACATCCTTGGATTTAAACAGAGGTGTCAAGGAAATCTCATCCTTCGTGATTTTTGTTGTGGTGTGATCACAGCGCCCTGGCTGCTTGGGAAGGGTTGGTTTTGATGTCAAAGGCTGTGCAAATTCCTGGCACGGGAGTTTGGATTGATTTAGAAATAATCTAAATAAAAAAGCAACAACGAGTTGCTCGGTGTAGCCCAGATCTGTGGCGTGGCTGGAGCTCAGAGACCCAGCTCAGTCCCCTGGGCCAAGCACCCCCAGCTCCCGTGGCACTCGGGGAACCTCAGGGAATGGAGAGAGAGCAGGATTTTGGAAAAGAGCCATGGAACGGTTAAAATATGAAACATATGAGGAGTGAGTTTAAATTGTGGCAGGATTTGCAGATTGCCAGCACCTCTTCCCCACTCCCAGGGCACCGCTGCTTCCAGCCACCAAGGAAAGCTGGGATTTCACCTCAGCTGGGATGTTTGCATTCAATGCCTTAGGTTGGATTAGGCTCAGAAATAATCTTTTGGATAGAAAAACAAGTTCTCCAGCGTGTCTGGTAAGATCTGGATGCAGACACAGCGGTCCTAAATTGGCTGGGACTTCAGCGAGGTGTTGGAAATGAAATAAGAAATCTGCTGGGCCTGCTGCACTGGGCAGCGTTCAAGCCCCAGACTGATCTCACTGTTTTCCTTACAAGGCATTAATATCTTATTGCAGCTGATGTGATATTTAGATCAATGCAATGGAGAAAAAAGTATCTGAAAGTCTTTTGAAAGGAAATGATACTCGGTCGGTGAGGTATGTGCCAGACATGGTGGGGGGGGGGGGGAGAGACAACAAACACCTTGGCCTTGTTCTAAACAGCAAGGCAAAAGAGACAATTGATACTCTGAATTTTGGAATCCATCAGCAGGAGTTGCACTTCATCCCAGGCTGGCAACAGGTTTTTCAGAGCCTTTTCGTTCTTTTCCCAGTCTGGGTCTGGGGCTGCCTTGGCAGTGGAAGTCTGGCTTGCCAAAGCCATTTGCTCCAGGATTTTAAACTTTGAATTGTCCTCTCCAGCTCCCTGAGAGCTGCAATGCCAAGGAGCTGTGCACAAGGAGGGTCTGACACTGCCCCACATTTATCACTGCAAAAATCTTCCACTCCTCCACAGATCTGACAATTCCTGTCTGGTGAGATCTGCAGATATTGGAGAAACCCTTTCCTCTTTTAGCACCACTGTGGGATCAGTCCTGTCTGGTTCGTTGCCTTTTCTCCCCTTATCCCATCACCTGACACAACTCCCCTTTCCCAACAGCACTTTTTCCAGTTCTTTATCAGATTTCCCCGGTCCTGGTGATGCTGGAATTAGAACTGGACTGAAATTCCGGTGCGGGGAGTCAGGCTGCTCCTGCAGCCGGAGGTTTTGGCACCTCAGCTCTGCTTTGCACGGAGAGAACAGCCCGGATCCAGCCTGAAAGCAGCACTTCGTGTCAGGGCTCTGCCGCACATGGATCCAGCAGAACGAATTTGGGGTTAAACCGAGCATCCAGTGGATTCATCAGGATCTGCCTCTGCTCTCAAAGCGCTCCGCAGCCGGAGCTGAAGTCAGCCCCTGCTTATCTGATGCATATCGAGCATCAAGCAAAACCTTCTGCAGGATCCGACCCCCCGTCTGCCCGCTCAGGACCTTCCCGGAGCTCTCCTCGCTGCAGCAGGATTCCTTCCCGGGGAATCCTTCCCGAGTATTCCATGCGCAAGCGAGCGAGCCCTGCCCGGCCTGGGGTAACTCAGCCACGGACCCCGGGAAGGGTTTCCAGCCCAGCAGGGAACTTCCCTGTGTCAGGAGGGAGCAGAGGGGGCTGTGTTGTTGTACCACCAGCGCTGGGGGAATATTGTTTTGTTTTTGGAAGCGATGGCTAAAGCAGATGTTGGGGGCGAGCTGGCGTTGCGGAGCCTGCGGCAGGCAGGAATTATCCTGCAGGATGAAAAGTGACCTCCGGCCAGCACTGGTGCCTTTAATCCGGAGCTTTGTGCGCTGCTATCGGCTCCTGATCAGTTTTAAATCCCCTCCCTCCCACTCAGCCTTTCCCTTTCCCCGGAAAGCTCGGCTTAACAGGGCTCGGTGCCTCCCTCCCGAGGAGCTCCATCACCTCCAGCTTCTCCGTCTGACTGCAGAAACACCAAAGAGAAACTTTCAGCAACTTTGCCGTCCTATAAAACCCCTAAATCCGTACTAAAAAAACCCCAGCACGTTGTCTCAGACTCATGTTTTAGCACTGAGCTTGCCAAGTCCATGTCGTAATTTTTTAAGTCAGCATCTCAAGCAAGGATAAATCTTCCCTTGCCCATCCTTGAAATACCCAAACCTGGAGAGCCAAAGTCTGTCCTATACCTGGTGATTTCAGCACAAATTCCATGCCTTAAATTCTCCCTGGAGAGCCAAAGTCTGTCCCTTACCCGGTGATTTCTGCACAAATTCCATGCTTCAGATTCTACTTATCTACACAGGGATTTTGGAAGGGTTTATATCCCGTTAAAACTGGCAGGATCTGACTATTCCAGCTTTTCCAACCAAATTTGACCAAAGCAGTTGAAACCAGGTGGGTTCCCTGCTTGTGGCTCGTCTCAGGTGAGGTGACAGAGAAAAGTGAGCTCAGATAAAAGGTCTGACCATGATTTTGTTCCACCCCAGGATGTCCCAGCCTGACAAAAGACTCACCATGAATTAAAACACACCCAGGATGGTCTCACAGTTTAATTATTGATCCGATTATGGATTCTCAGAGAGTCACTGAAGCCCAGCTGGAGCTTTTCCTACGTTTTTTACGTGAAGGAGCTCAAACTGAAAAGGGTCTTTGCTCCAGGGGGAGCAAAACTCCAAAACCCTGTGGAAAGTGGACGTGTGGAAGCGCTCGAAGCCCCGTCCTGCAGAATCCCGGTGTTCCCAAAGAGGGCACTGATGCTCTGCACAGCGCACGGGGACAGCCGAGAAATCCTCGGCCAGGCATAAATCTCCGCAGAGAAATCTGTCTTAGCACGTCCACCTCAGGAAAAGGGGAATTATTACACTTAATTAAAGTGTATTGACACCACATGTGGCCCCACCTCTCGCTTTGGGCTTTATTAATGACAGCAAAGCTGCAGGCTCGGGCAGGGGGTGGCTGGGGGTGGCTGCAGGGCTGGACAGGACCCACTGGCTGCCCCCAAACACTTTTAACAAGCCTCATTTCTGCCTCTGAGCTCCATTTTCTAGTCAATATTTCAGCTCCCTGGCTGGGTTGGCCGAGGGGATCAGCGCAGCTCTGCGTGCTGCACCCCGTTCATGCTCCTGGAGCCGTGCATGGGCTGTTCGTCACATTTATCCACAGGAAGAATTCGTGAAGCTGTTCCTCTTGGGCTGCTGGGGGGTGTTGTTTTGGTTTTGCGGGAGAGCTGTTTCAATAAAAGTCGTACACAGAATGGTTCCTACTCCAGCAGAGAATTTTGTCTGTAATTCACAAGAAATCGCAGTTGAAACAGAGAGAATTTGCTTAAATCTTGAGTTTTGTGCCCAGATTTATCCCTCCCACTGAGGATCCCTAATTATCGGTGAAATCCTTTAGGTCCAACACGTGGAAGAAGTGTGGGGTTTTTAAAGGATGGGACTTCTTAAGGCCTGAATTTTAAAGCAGGTTTATAACCATTCCTTAGCACCTAAATAGGAATAATCCAGATTCACTGACCACATTTCTTTCACATTAAAGTGAAATTAAACCAGTCTCCATTCTTTGTTTAAACATGTGAATTATTGACCCAATTCCCAGTGCGTTTAAATCCCTAATCCTGTGTTTAATTCTAGAAAAGAAGCAGGAGTTTCAATGTTTAAATTAGGTTTTTGCATTGGTGTTTCAGTGTGATTTTCTCCCCATCCCTCCCTGGCCCTGGTGCTGTGTCCTTGCAAGGGAGCCTTTCCCATTCCCTGCCTTTTCCTCCCACCAATCCCATTAAATCCTGCACTGAGCAGGGACTGATTTCCCCTTCAGCTCCCTGCCCTGGGATGCAGGAGAACAGACTCAGCAGCAGCTTCCACAGTTTCCCTTGCTCCCCTGGGAAAATCAGGGGCGGCAGAAGTGGCATTTTCCAAAATCTTGGAATCATTCCCTAGCAAAGTTCAGCCATGACTGGAAATTCCCCATAGAGCAGTGGCAAGGGTTAGTATCATCCCTGCCATGACATTCCATCCAGTTCCCCAGGAGACCTCTCCATGGTTTTCCACTGCCATTGGAAATGAAGACTCCCAGATGGAGCCAGTTGGACCATCACTGGATATTCCAGTTGCACCAACACTGGATATTCCAGCTACACCAACACTGGATGTTCCAGCTACACCAACACTGGATGTTCCAGTTGCACCAACACTGGATGTTCCAGCTACACCAACACTGGATATTCCAGCTACACCAACACTGGATATTCCAGCTACACCAACACTGGATATTCCAGCTACACCAACACTGGATGTTCCAGCTACACCAACACTGGATGTTCCAGCTGCACCAACACTGGGTATTCCAGCTGCACCAACACTGGATGTTCCAGCTGCACCAACATTGGGTATTCCAGCTGCACCAACACTGGATGTTCCAGCTGCACCAACACTGGGTATTCCAGCTGCACCAACACTGGATGTTCCAGCTGCACCAACACTGGGTATTCCAGCTGCACCAACACTGGATGTTCCAGTTGCACCAACACTGGGTATTCCAGCTGCACCAACACTGGATGTTCCAGCTGCACCAACACTGGATGTTCCAGTTGCACCAACACTGGGTATTCCCATTCCAGGGGCTCTTGGAAAGCAGCTGCAGTTGCTTTTGCACATTCAGGAATAGCACCCTCCACTCATGGCCAGAGTTCCAAACCAAAGGCCAGGATTCCCCTCCAAGCTGTTCTGGAGTTGACTTCGCACCAAAATCTCATGGAAAATCAGAGTTTTACATTTAAAATTTGACTCCCAAAGCAACCAGGGAGTTTGGAAGGATGGAGGTGCTGCTCCTCAGGATCTGCTGCTGGGGCATTCCTGGGTGAGTGTTTTCCTTCTGGAACCCAGCAAAGAGCAGAGCTGGGAATGTCAAATAAATCCCAGACAAATCCCACTTCAACTTCAGATTTCTGTGGTTCCTCCTCTGATTTTTTACCCACCTGTTGACCCGGACAAACCCAATTTATTTTAAACAAAACATGGGCAAAACGGGGGTTGGAATAAGGTGATTTTTAAGGCCCCTTCCAACCCAATCATTCCATGATTCCATGACAATGCCTGTGGAGTTATAGGAATGACAAAAGGTTTATAAAAACACATTTTGACCATTTTCTTCTGGGACTTTGTCCTCTGAGTGGGAGCTGTAACTGCAGAGCACTGTCAGAAGATTTCCCGCTTTGAATTTCTATTTGAGTCATGCAAGAATTAAAGAAAAAATCTTTCCTTGTATCACAGATACACTGGAATGATGGGATCATGGATTGCTACAAAAGCACAGAGCACAAGCAAAGGGAAAACTCCTTTGCCTCTATCAGCCCAAAAAATCTTAACATCCTGTCCCCTCCTTTACCTGGTGAGAAATTCCTTGTAGGCTGCAGAAGTTGATCATTTGTGTTCGAAATAAACTCATATTTGGTGTATAAGTGGAAAAAAAAATGATTTTTAAAAATATTTTGCAGATCTTTTCAGGATGATAGAAAGGGGAAATGTTGCCAGAACAACAAAGGGCTGGAATTTCTGAAATGCAATTCCAACCTTCCAGGTGAACTGTGTGTTTTTATTTATTTGTTTGTTTGTTTGTTTGTTTGTGATTAGGTGTGATTTATTTATTTGTTTGTTTGTTTTTCAGGTGTTCATTGTCCAAGAGGAGCTTCACAGGACAGGAATTGGAATAATGCAAAATACCACTGAGCCAGCTCCTCACAGCCCAGCTGGGAATGTAAAACTGTGTCATTCCCATTGGAAATGATTGGAAAATCCAGAGCCTGGGAGATTCCCAAGCCATGATCCCTCGTTCTTCAACAGTGGTGAGTGGATGGCCCTGATATTTTAATATTCCTGGGTCAGGGATGCTCTGGGCATGCCCTTATCGAGGTGATTCTACACAATTCACCCTCCCCAAGCTGCAGGGAAAAAAGCAAAGCTCAAATATATTTAGGATTTTAAACCCTCAACATCCCGGGGCACACAGAATTCAACATTTTTATTTGGTGCCTGCACAGACGGATTCATTTGGCTGCTCATGATTTGTTTAGTGAGCATCAACAAGGCAGGGAAAACACAATTTTTCTTCTATGAACAGAAAGTTGGGGCACCTCAGGAGTTTTCAGGGTAACCCTGTGAATTTATAACTGGTCCTGACAGGGGTTAAAGTCCTCAGGAAGCAGAGTGGCCATCGGTGAGGTCACAGCTGCCCTCTGGGGGGGCGAGGTCCCGGCAGAGTTGTTCAGGGAGATAAGGGGCTGTCCAAATAAACAGCAGTGCAGAAGGAGGATCAGACCCTTTGGAAGAGCCTGGCTCTGCCTCATGCTCACTGTCACTTTTTTTCAATCCTTGGAAGAAGTGGAGGGAATTGTGTGGCTGAAATCCATAACTGGGGAGTCTGAACAGAAGAGCCAAGGGAATTCTGCCTTTTTACACCAGTTAAAAACCTGCTCTGGTGGAATTCCACACCTTTTCTCCAGTTGTGGAGCAGTGTTGTGTTATTCAGTGGAGATTGCTGGGAATTTTTTCCCATCCAATAAGGAAAATCCAGCAGAAAAGGAAGGATTTAATGAACATCATATTTGGAAAACGCAGGGTGTGTGCAGGTTTGAGGCGCCCAGTGCTGGTGTGACTGGAATTAAGGGATCACTGGGGGGGAAGGGGGGGTGGTGCTCTGCAGGAGCAGAATGGGGGGACCAACCCTTAGGAGTTAAAATCCCACCAGGACTCTCCAAACCTGCACGGGGCACCTTGAGGCCGCAGTCCAAGGATGGGAAGTGACCCCACGCTGCTGGGCACCAACCCCTTCACCAGGAGGGAGGAGCTGTAAAGCCTTCACCTGTTAGATCAGGAAAAATCCCCCTTTGGGGGATCACAGATCTGGAGTTCTCAGTGCCACCAGCAGTGCAGGGGAAGGCAGGGACATCCACGCAGGGCACAAACCCAGAGCAGGAAAATAGGAGAAGGAAAAAGGGAGCTGAGCCCCTTCTGCTTGTCCCTACAAACACCACACATCCAGGAGCTTGTGTTCCCAGGATAATGATTCCCTAGGGAATTATTGAGAAATCCTGAAACAAACAACTCTGCCACCTTCTCTTTTTGTTTAGGAAAACGGAACAGATGACCGAGAGGCCGAGCCCGTCTTGGAGGGCTGTTTGAAATTGCCCGTGGTACAAACAAGTCCTGAGGACTCCAACCACTTTAAAACTCCTGAAACTGCAAACCTGTCCTTACTGGTTTGGGAGAGCAGAGCCTTTCACCATCTATTCATACCCTGCAGGCTTTGCTTGCTAAAATATCACCCTGGGCAGCTATTTTTGACCCTCAGCCTGGAGCAGAGCAGCAGACAGGCACTGCAGATGGTTATCTGTGGTCAAAAATCCAGCAAATATTGTAACAGTGTGCAAATCCAAGGAACCTGGACAAATTCCAGCATCAGTAATCCCTTCTCCCAGTATTCCTGCTGCTGGTTCAATTGGAAAACCATCCTGGAGTGCTGTTGCAGCTTTGCTGTGTGTAAAAGCCAACGTTTGGCTTCTCTTCTCTCGGAATAATTTGGAAGTTGTTCTGTGAGGAGCTCTGGGATGAAAAGGGCTGCAGAAATATACGATCGTTGTCATTAATTCTGGCACCACTCAAGACCACCAGTATTTAAAATCAATTAACAGGCCTTTTCCTATTATCATTGGCATTTATTTGCATCCAGCTAGGACGAGTTAAGCTCTCATAAAAGTTAAAAACAATCTATTTTTGGAGGTAATAGAGCAGCAGCGAAGGAGAGCTGGTGTATTCTCATTAGACGTTTACTGACAGGAGTTTTCTGGAAATAAGTTCACACGTGGAAGTTTTGCATGGGGGAAAGGGTGAGATGACATCCAGTGAAGTGATTTAACCCTGCTCACTTCACACCCTCAGCTCATCGTGTTTTTCCCTTCAGGTTATCATGAAAATACATCAAAACAAAGTCTGGTCTAAGCTTAAAATACTCCGAGGCAGAGCCTGAATCCTCTCTGGCTTTGGCTCGTGGCAGCCAAGGCGAGGTTGGGTTTCTGTAGCTGTTCCCAGGTCTCTGTCAGCAGAGGGAATTTTATTCTTTTCCACGGCTCCATGTTCAGCTTTGTCAGTGCCAGGACAGGACAGGATTAATGTTTGGGGCAGCAGCTTCCTGAAGGGATGGAGCATCCCCAGCTCTGCCTCTGAGAACTCTGGAATTTGCATCAGCCCCAAATTCAGCTGCCTGTTCCGTGGGAAGTTTTAGGAAAACTCTGTGCTGCGTGGGAGAAGTGTCCAAGTCACCTGGAAACCTCCACTGATTCAGGGATAAAGTGGGAAGAAGCTTTATCTGTGCTCTGATGCTCAGCATTTCTGAAATAAACATCAAATAAACCAAAGTAAATCCATTTCCCAACACAAAATGATAATTAATCCAAGGAATACCATTAATAACAGTTCACAGCAGAGCTTTGGGAGATCTTTTCTTATCTCCAAGCACACAATCAGCACCTGACCGGGGCAGGATCTGCACATTTCCTACTGCAAGGCAACAAGGAGCGGTTGGAAGCAGCTGGAAATAATTCAGGAGCACAGTGCAGTGAAAAGGAGTTTAGAAACCACACGGCCTCGATGATATTTTCACAGTGCTCCAAGCAATTTACTTCCACCAGTTCAATGGTTTCAAGGCTCTCCAGCTCCAAATTATACCCCCAGCACCAATGCCAGCAGTGGGAAATTCAGAGCATCAGGCCAGGGGAACAACAGCCAAAGGCCTCGAGGAAAGGGCAGGAGATTTAGGAATGGCATCCTGCTGGATTTGAGGGGGATCAACCCAAATCCTGTCCTCTCTGTCAGTGTCTCCCTCAGATGTGTCTGATTATGGAAAATAATTGGCATTTTCTGCCAATATTGCGAAGCCCACCGGCACCACCCAGCCCATGGGATCCCTGCCCGTGCTCTCCACCTTGCTGGGGTCCAGAGTAGGAACCCGTTTGTGCCATAAATTACAATTCCATATAGATTATCCAGGCAAAACTGGGATTGTGAGGAGTCCGTGTCACTCGTGACCCAGGTAAAGCTTTTCTTACCATGAAAAGCACCTCCAAAAATGGATCACAAGCAGAGCAGGAGGGACTGTGCTGATGCACTCCGGGGAATAAATATTCCAATTTGATTTGTGCCTGGCATTCCTCTGTGCAATTCCTCAGGGAGCAGGACACGTTTTGTTTGTATTCACTGCCCAAATGGTCACTTAGGGTGGGATGCTCAGCTCTAATGGGCATTTTCCCCATCCTTTCACTCAAAATGAGGGAGAAATGAGGGATTTGGCAGCGTGAAGGTTACCCACAACTCAAGTTGATGTTCTGGAGTGATTTTGGGCTCAATGTACTTTGCAATTTTAGTGGGGGCGTGGAAGGAAAAGTCAGAGGTGATAAATAAGAAAAAGGCAAAAAGCAAACAAAGAATTTGGCCTTCGGGTGTTATCAGCCCTGGAAATCTGAAGTTGGAGATTTTTCAGGGGTCTGGACACATCTCGAGACACTTGAAAATTAAAGAAATATGTAGAATTGTGTATCTAAAATTTGTAACATGTTCAAAAAAATTAAAGTCCCTGTCTAAAGCTTTGTGTGAAAGTCCCACAGAAGTCCAGGAATTGTTGGAAGGATTGGATGGGGACAGCTTGGAGATGGGGAGGGACAGGGAGAGCCCCACAAGTGCAGAACTTCTGGAGAGACTGAATTGGGTCAGAAATACAACAATGGACGGGAAATAATTCCCCAGGAGGGACATGAGAACAGGACCTTGGAAAGAAAATAAGGGAACATTTGATATTGAGAGGAGAAGGAAAATCTGGAGAGCCTGGGAAGGCAGATGGAGATCTGGAGAATAAAATGGTTTTGCTATAAAAATGTACCTCACGTTATGAGTGCAAAAATTACCAAGTGAGAAAATGAGCAAAAGGCCAGCTCAGAGTGAAAAGAGAGCCTGGCTTCTCTGAATAAACGTTCTTAAAAATGAATGAGGGAAGCCTTGCAAAGCTGGGAGGGGGAGGGAGAGAAACTAAGAAGTGTTTAAAGTAAATTTATCTATGAATGAATCAAGAGAGAAAATCTGAGCGGAGCACTTGCAGACAGAGCTGTCTTAATTTTAATCATCTCGAAAGGTCAAACACTTTCTGTCTAAGTGATTTATCCATGTCCCAAAGTAAGAATCCAGATTTTCTCTCCTCAAGGAAGAGATGAGTTTCTCTCATCGTTCAAAAAGAGCTGGAAAATGGAAATTTTAATCAGGGTACAATTAAAGGAGAATCATGAAACATCCCTGAATTTCTAATCTGGAATTAGTGAACATCACAAACATCCTGCCAAACCCAAATATTTTGTTGTCCCTTCTTGTTGACAGGGGGTTTTTTTTTGAGCTAATGACACTTTGGCAAGGCATAATAGAGATTTAGGAATCTCTAAAACCCACAAAGGTCGCAGTCCTTGCAATATGGAATGTTCTGAAAGCAAAGCTCAGGGTTGTAGAGCATTATAAAAGCTGAGAAATGAAAGGGGGGCTAAAGAGGCATCAGAAGGTTTGAAACTTGGGAAGGAAAAAGTTCCCAGCAGAAAATTTAAAGTGTTGAATTTCTGTAATTTGCCAAGCAGAAGCTCAAGCTTGATTACATCACAATAATGCCAAGCTCTAAAACTCAGTGTGAGGTGGATGAAGGTTGAAATTAGCAGCAGATTTCTGATTTGTCATTTTAACCAGAGCAGAGAGATTAAAGCCAGTGCAGGTGAGGCCACTTGTGCTGCCATGGCACATAAAGGGAATGAAATATCCCCTAAAAGAAGCTTTTTAGTCCACTGGAGAAAGGCATAAAACCAACTAATTAAAGCCAAAAGGAAGGTAAAAATGGAAAAACTGACTTTTTCAATGGGTTCTTCCTCTCTGATCTAATTTAAACCCCGTCTCAGCCCATGGCTGTTGGCTAAACCCAACTCATTGGCCTCGTTACAGGCCCCAGGCTGTGAAATTCTGTGGCCTTCACATCGAGGTGAGGAGATTCCCTCTCCCAGCACAGCACCTGTGGCTCCCCCCCGAGCTGGGAGTGCACTGTGACACCAAATAAATACAACTGCACATCCCAGGGAATGGGAATCCACAGAAAAACCAGGCAGCAGGGCCAGGCCTCCCTCAGCGCCATGGACCTGTCAGGAACCGCCACCCTCGCGGGCTATTTTGGTATTTTGGACAGCGGGAAAGAGCCACAGACATGGTTTAAAAACTAAAAAGGTTGACAAAATATATTAGGCTGAGGTCAAATTTCATTGAATCATTGCTTGATTATAGAGTGTCCCATCTCCAGCTTCACTTTGGAAACCACTTTTTAGTGTTTTCAAGAAGCTGCAATTATTTTTGCAGGGTTTGGAAACGAGTCCTCCATGGGATTTTGGGATTTTTCAATTCTGTCTCAGACAGTTCTGGTTTAAAATAAAACCTGGGCAGACTCCGAGCCCAAAGTGCCTGGGCTGGGCCAGCTCAGGGGGATCAGGGCACAGGTTTGGGTGGCTTTACTGGGAATTTGGCTCGTTCCCAAAAGCATCAGGATGCAAAGAAAACACAGAGGAGAAACTGGAAGTTGGGACTGACTTCAGCAAAGAATGGAAAGTGGAGGAAGCACCTTCAGTGCTGGAGCTGCCAGATGGAAAATAACAAATAAAAACCCAAAAGATCAATAGGGAAATACAGAATAAAACAAGTCTGGGGCTGATTTTAGCACCAAAGCCTGCAGGTGAATGATGTCAGGACCAAAGTCTTCCACCTCATCGTGGTCTGACAACAACAACCACCAAAAAACCAAAGAAAAGAACAAAAAAACCCCTCACCCCAAAACAAACTAACCAAAAAACCCCCCAAAACCAAACCAAAGCAAAACCCCAAAATAAAATAAAACAAACAAACAAAAAATCCCAAACCAAATGCAAGAAAACCAAAAACCCACCACCAAAAACCCAATCCCAAAAAATACCCCAGATCCAGGATGCCCCTACAAGGCTGAATTTTGCTTTGCGTGGCAGAAATTGCCCTGAGCAGAGGAAAGGGCACATCCCAAGGAAATCTCGGAAGCTCTGCAGTGACAGGACTGAGCAATTAAGTTCTTTTGTAAGCAGACAATTAAGAAATTCCAGCAGAGGGGCTGTTAATTGTCCATCAGTGGCAGCCACAACTGAAGATCACCCTAAATTTTCTCCTGCTTTATTTCTGCATTTTACACACTTCAATTAAGTGTGTGCAGAGGGAGTTTAGTCCAGTTTTAGGACTGGTTTTAACTGGGTTTACCTGTTCAACAAACAAAAGAAGTTCGAAATCACTGACAATTCCCAGGCTTTATTTCCCTTTCTGAGGAGTGCTGGAATTTCCACCAGGGCAGATCAGACATGCAAAAAATAGCTGGGTAATTCTGGAAGGCCAATCAATTATTTAAGCTGAAAGAAAATCAGTTAAAAATTTTTTAATAAATTATTTCTTTTTCAAAAGATTGAGTTACACATCTCCAAGGCTTGTTTGAAATTGATCTGAATCCTCAGGGACAAATCGAGTCCTCATCCAAATCTCCTTGGCTTTGAATGAAGTTACACAAAGGATGAAGTTGGAACTTCTAAGCTGGCAAAATTTGGCCCCCAAAAAAATGTTGGAAAATCAAAACCATTCCTGTTGCTGCTCCATAGCAGAGATGATGAGAGCCATGGATCAAACCGGAATGCTGAGGTCTGAGGGAAGGTGATGTGGAGGGAAGAAATAACCCAGAAAGTCAAATTCTGCTTTTTCTGCTCTATTTCATCTCACCTGTCTCGAGCTTTCCCAGGAAGGTGATTAAACCTGGGCTTAATTTTTGGAAAGCTGGAAATTTTATCAGCATTAAAAACCCACAAAGCTGCTCAGACTAAACTTGAGTCTAAGCAGCTTTGGAGAGTGGGCTCCCAAAAAAGCAATAATGGCAATTTTTTACCAATTTTGCTCAGGACTGGGCTCCCTCTGAGCACTTTTTGGCTGTGGTCAGCTCTCATTTCATGGGTTGGGCACTGCAGCTGCTCCTGCCTCCCTTTCCATCCGTCCTGAGTATTCCAGGTTCAGCTCTCCCAGGAAAGAGCCCCCACCCTGTCCTCAGCAGGGTTCATCCCCCACGTGGTTAAATGGATTTAGGAGCAAACCCAACCACGAGGTGGGGTCTGCCAGGGATCACAGAGCAGCCAGAATATTTCCTCCTCTATTTTTGGGTGTTTCTCTAAAAAAGTTTTTTCACTCCTGAGCGAAGAAGCTGCTCCACCAACCCCACGTGTGCTAACGAGGTGAAAAACGTATTTCTTCCTTTATAATTACAGGACTTGAGCTGCGGCATCAGAAATTTCAGATCTAGTACATAAAAAGAAGCAGATCGTTCTATTTAGGGAAAATTCCCCACATGTGCTTTTCCCCCTCCCAGGATAGACATGAAAACACCTTTGAAAAATGACTTTTTTCCCCCTAATTCTGGTTTCTTTCCCGGGTGTAAGAGCGCTCGAGTGAATGTAATTACATCTTGCATTGGACAAGCCAAATATTTGATCTCATATTAATGTGTTTTCTCTCCAGCTGCTGGGAAATGTGGCTTCTCCAGCAGATGCAGAACATTTTTAAGAGCTGGGCAAACCCAATATTTGTTTATGTGTTTATGGATTTGTGGGAGTGCGTGTGCAGATGGAAATGAAAATGTGGGACACGGCAGGACACGGGGAGTGGCTTCAAAGTGTCAGAGGGTGGGGTGAGATGGGATTTTGGGGAGAAATCCTACCCTTGTAGGGTGGGGAGGGGCTGGGATGGAATTCCCAGAGAAGCTGTGGCTGCCTCTGGATCCCTGGAAGTGCCCAAGGCCAGGCTGGAGCCACCTGGGATCATGGAAGGTGTCCCTGCCCATGGCAGGGGTGGGATGGGATGATCCTTAAAGTCCTTTCCAACCCAAACCAATCCATAATTCCATGAAATGCTGACAACAGAAGAGGGGGAAAAAGCTCCTGATTATGAACACTTCCCTCTCCCCCTGAAATAATTCAATATTTTTTTGTGAAACAAAGCCATAAATCTGATCCTTATGGCGTTGGGACCAAAAGGATCAATACCAAGGGGAAATAATGGCCCCCAGTGGTGCTGGGAGGGGTTCCCCCACCCCTCTGAGGCCCTGAAAATCTGAATTCTTGTGTTTTACACCTACAAAGGGATTGGACCCATGGGCTGGACACCCAGAATCATAAAATCCCTGGATGGTTTGGGCTGGAAGGGACCTGAAGCCCATCCCATTCCACCCCATGCCCTGGCAGGGAACATTCCATAGCCCATCACTCAGTCAGGTGCAAAAACAGGGAAAAAGAAGAATCAGAGAAAAAGAAGCTGAGGATGCAAATTTCCTGCTCTCCTTGCCCACGTCCCAAGGGAGCTCCTGACACATCCTTTATGGACTGGGCAGAACTTGGGTGGAAAACACCTCTTGTGGCTGGGTGCTGATGGGAGGCAGTGGAAAAATATTTGATTGATGAATTATTTAATTGATGAAAATATTTAATTGATGAAATTAATTTTTCTGCTGAAATATTTAATTAATATTTAATTGATGTTTCACACTCCATTTTACAGCATCCTCTGGAGGCTTTGGTAATGCTGCCACCTGAAATTTGCATTGATAAATGATTTGTATTAAAGAGAAAAAAAAAACATAAAGAAATTCAGATCAGTGACTTCACAGAAACCAGCGTCAGGTAATCATGTTTGTATGGGATTGTAATTCCAGAGCAGCACAGAGAACACCACGTGAGGGCACCTCTAGTCCCTGGTTAAGGGATTCAGGAATGACCCCAGAAAAGTTAAAAAGGAAAAAAAAAAAAAAGACAAGTTTTATTTCTGGAAGGTTCCTGTACCATTTTGGAGGGTTTTAAGAGTTTTAGCAGCAGCAGCACACGATTCTTGACACCAGCACAATCAGAAGGGTGTAATCAAAGTAATCAAAAACTTAAATAATCTCATTTAAACACCATCCTGATTCGCAGAGGGATGGGAGCAAAAGTGTTTATAGTTCCAGGTGAATCTCCAGTCAGGGATTTCCCTCCACTTCCCAAATGGAACCAGACAGAACCTATGGAAAACTACCAGCGAGTGAAAGAGGAAAGTGGCCATAATTCTGTTTGGGAATGCAGATTAAGCCAGGATATCTCTGGACTCACACACTGCTACCTTCAAGCCACATCAAGGGATCCTCCTTCCAAAACTGACATTCTACACTTTTAAATTTAATTGTATCATTTCCCCCCATTTTCGCAGCTCTTGATTCAAGAGCAGCTTCAGAAATGAACAGATAATTAAATTTTCACTTTTCAGCCCTGATTCTTTGTTTGTTTAAGAACCTTGATGAAGAAATGAGTGGCCCGGGAGTTGGTGTCACTCCAGCATCTCCTGATGGGTCTGGGAACCACCAGCAGCAGGGAGATTCCAGAGAAATCCCATCCCTGGATGGAAGAGCACCCATCAAAGAAAAGGCTGGGTTTGTTTGAATTAGGGAAGGGAAAGCAGAGAAAAATAAACTGCAAACCAAAGTATGTTCCTACTTCTGGTCCTTTCCCCTGGATTGAGGAAGAGATCCAAACTTTCTGCACATTAAAGACAAGAAACCTCTCTCTGCTTCCCTCAGCCCTTCCAACTCTATTTAGCCTTGATTCAAAAATCATTGAGAAAAGGAAAAATCAAGGATTTTTGCACTGATTCCCATGGCTGAGCATCCCATCCGTGTTTAGCCTGAGGAGCACTGGGCTGTGTAAATACTTTTTTGGGCTTCAGTGGCAGAAAATAATAGGGTTCAGTAAATGGATGCAAGAGAAAAAGGTTGTAATTATTCAACCAAAATATGGAACTCAGCTTGCTTAAATAAATATCCTCCTGCCCAAAGCCAGCAGGGTTTTTTTAATGTATTTTATCCCATTGCAGGGATAAAACGCGGATGTAAATGCTGATAACAGGAATTAGATCTAAAAAAAATCCTCGATGTGCCAGGAGTGAGGGGATGAAATGATCCAAACCCTAATTCCCTCAGGAAAATGCTCTGGAATGAAGGACAGACCACTCAGGGCAGGGAGAGGTTCCTGAGGGCAGCCCGAAGCAGAGCTGTGAACGCAGGCGGGCAGGAAAAGGGGGCAACACCAGCAAGATCCGAGGAGTCCGGGGAAAAGGCTGAGCCCTGGGCGGAAGCCAAATCAACCTTGTTGAGGGAAAATAAATCTCTGGGCTGGATGTCCTTCAGAGATGCTGCAGTGAAGGTGGCATTTCCAGGGAGCTTTGGAATCACATCCAGAGGCTCCTGCAGCAGCGACCTCTCGGAGCTGCAGAAAACGGGCTCTGTTCGAGGAGGGAAAAGAGAGATCTGAGGAAATTCCCCAAATTCTGAGTTTTTAAGTTGTTTCATTCTCAGAACACCTCCAAATACTACTGCAGTACGACAACTGGGATTTCTTTCCCTCAGGAAATCAGGATTTCTGCTGTCAGCTTCAGGCAGCAGCAGCAGGGCTGGGTCGGGATCTTCCGTCAGGAAAAGCCAACGTTGGTTGGGTCCCCTGCACTTTCCTCCATGAAATCCAGGTGGGTTCAAAGATACACAACTGTTCTTTTCCCTCAAAAACTGAATTCCTCTCTGCAGTGCCCACCAGTGACACCCCAAAACCACCTCAGGGCTGGGCAACTTCCCCACATGGGATCATGGAACGGTTTGGGTTGGAAGAGATTTAAAGATCATCCCGTTCCAACCCTGCCATGGGCAGCAACACCTCCCAGGGTGCTCCAAGCTCCATCCAACCTGGCCTTGGACACTCCCAGGGATGGGGGAAGTATTCCCAAGTTTCCTGGCTCCTGGAGTTTGAATTCTAGGGAAGGAAGGGGCTGTAACCACCAAGCTTCACTGGGAGTTTGGTCTGAAGGGTTGAGCCAGCAGTGCTGCAATGTTCCCTGGAATCCTCACTGAATTCCCAATATTCCGTGTCTCTGGACTGCAGGGAATAGCAAAACATGAGGGACTGAGAGACACCGGGGATGGTTCTCCACAGGGCCTTTGCTGCCAACCCTCCTCTGTCCTTCCCTTCCAGAGAGAGAAAAAAATGAGAATCCATCAGCAGCGTTAAAAAAAATAAAATTGCAACTCTCCATTCCACGTTATTGCAGAAAAGTAATTAAAATCCAACTGCTGCCTCCATCCCCTGGGAGCAAATTTTTACTGGAAACGAGAAGGAAAGGTGGTTGGACTGTGGAAACATTTACCAGCTGCAGGTATAATGCCGTGTCTGTTGTCAGAGGAACATTTCATTGGTTTATTTCTGGAGGATTATTTAGAGGGTTGTGGTCTCTATGTCCAGGTCTGAAGAGAAAAAAAAAAAGGAGAAAAAAAAAAACAAACCCCAGCCTCTGAGGTGTGCCTTCTTTCTGCAGAATAGTGATTTGTTACGTGTTTGTCTGAGTTAAATATAGCAGCCAGGCCTTCGGCACAGGCCGGTATTTTATCCTGCTCGCTTTTAAAAAAGAGAAGGAAAAAAAAAAACGGGGGAAAAAAAGGAAAAAAAAAAGTAGGGAAAAAAAGAAAAAAAAAGAAGAAGAAATTCTTGTTTGTATGTAAGAAGAAGACACAAAATAAAAGAGAAAAAGAAAAATCAGAAAAGCCACAGTTCTGAGGTTTGTTTCCATTTTCAGGTGTTCAGTGTTGGAAAATTCAGTTTTCAGGGCTGTGATGGGGCAGTTCCAGCCACATTTCAATGCTCTCTGTTGGCTGTTCTGTCTCCAGAGGTGACTCCTGATCCATGGAGGTTCCCAGCTCAGAAGGGACTGGTGTCACCTCTGGGGTTCAGCCACCTGGACCTGGGAGAAGTTGGGCCAGGGCACCCGATGGCTCCGTGGATCTGCCTTCTCCTTCCCTCTAAGGGTGGGTAGGGGCTGCAGTGGAATCCCCTGAGAAGCTGTGGCCGCCCCTGGATCCCTGGAAGTGTCCAAGGCCAGCTTGGAGCACTCTGGGACAGTGGGAGGTGTCCCTGCCCATGGCAGGGGTGGGATGGGATGGTTCTTAAGGTGCCTTCCAACCAAAACTGTTCCATACTAAGTTTCAAATTTAAATCAAGTATTTGACTATGAAAATATTCCAAAGTCAGTGGGATGAATCCCCACGTTCAGGAGATTGCCTTTGGAAGTTGTTTGATTTAAATAATTTAATTTCAATATTAAGCCCGACTTAAATAAAACCTCGGGACTGTTCTCATTCACCTTCTGAATTAGAGTTTTCCCCCATTTCTGTCACACTTCCAAACTTTGACATTTCCTCTGCTGCCCTGAGAAGCAGGAACAGATAATCCTGGAGTTATTTTTGCTGCTTTCAGCGGGAAGAGAAGGAAATAGGATCCCATCCATTCCCACAGATCTGCACCCTCACAATCATCACGGATCTGCTCATAATTTGTCTGCTCGCAACCACACAAATCCTCTGCCAGCTCCAGACGCACAACACTGCAAGTGTTGAAGGATTGAAGTCTAGCTCTGATTTTGCTGCTGGGTTCTCCCAAAAAACCTGCTGGATCTCGTTTTCCCTACTCCAGCACAAGACACCTTTGCCAGAGGGTGTTTAGAGCTCCTTTCCCATGAAAGCAGTGGGAAAAGAGATCCCAGAAATATCCTGGAGAGCAGGGATGGAGCAGGGCAGAGCTGGAAGCCTCGGAGCTGCTGGTTGTGCTGGGGATGGATGAGAAGAGCAGCCACACAAGGAGAAAATGAGAATTTCCTGTTCAGATAAATCCTTCCCACTTATCCCATTATTCCGAGGGGTTTGTCCAGGCAATCCTCACCTCGTTCCACCAGCAGAGTGCTGGGATTTCAAGGACAAAGTGCCATAAACACCATTGGAGTGCTGGCAACAGCCCTTGGAGTTGGATTTCTGGGTGGATTATCCAGGAGAAGTGAGGAATGACCATGGAAATTAAGAAGCACAGGAGCCTCAGCTTCCTTTCAAATGGCAGATTTCCCTTTTGCAGGATGTAAATAAATATTCTCTGGTTTCCCCTGACATTTCAATGGACATTGTATTTTTCCTCTGGAGTCTCCATGAGTACATTTAATTACACCTACATGGAGATAGATATAAATATATGTATTTATATGTACAATTTCCTATTTCTCTAAAGCTCAAAGCTCAGAAATCCCTTACCCATAACCTGCTCTCAGTTTCTGAATTAACCCTGATTTATATTCATCCTCTTTAATAACCTGCTCCCCTCTGCCCTGGACTCAGAAACTCCAACTGCACTTCCAAACTTTGGAAGGAGACTCCGAGATAATAAAATTTGCAATATTGCAGCAAATTATTCTTTATTATTATTATTATTATTATTATTGCCATTTCTAATAATAAAAAAGCAGATGTTTCTACAAAAAAAGGGAGCTGATTGATTTATATTTAATACTGCAATGAAAACGAGTTTAGACCCAAAAGTTAGACTTAACACCGACAGAAACAAGTTTTAAGAGATGAAATATTTCATGTTAAAATACAGGGAATGCTCGCTTCGAGTGTTTGTTTGAAAGGAATTTACTCATTTCATTTTATTATGGAATTTTTGCCGTGCAGCACGGCAAGGAACTCACAGACTCACAGCTGGGGAGATCCACGGGGCTTCCTTTGGGTTGGACATCTGTCAGTCAAATAAATTCCTGAGACAACCCGTGTGTCAAGGCCAGGAGCAGAAATGAAAGCTGACAACTCCAGCACTGGGAAATTTCCTTCCACAATAACACAACTCCAACTGCCGGGGCTGCCTGAGGGTCCTGGAGGGGTTTGGAAGTCCCTGGAGTGTCTCACATTCAACTTTTATGTTAAAACAGTTTTATTTCCCCAAGGGTGGTGTGTGAGGAGCATCCCAGCCCTCATCTCCTCGTGGATGTGGCACCTCCTCAACCCATCCTGTTCCCACCTGACTGCTGAGTGCATTCCATCAACATTTAAAAATCTATTTACAGGTGGTTTGCAGTTCATCCCCCTCCATTTTGCCATGAATAAGACAGGATTTGTAAGAAATAACTTTGCTGGGAGTGGGGAGCCTTGGTTTGCCAGCCTGGGTCAGGTTCCTGTGACAACAGGGCCATGGTTTGGTGGGACTCGGCAGTGTTTGGTTTATGGTTGCACTCAGTGACCTTGAAAGGTCTTTTCCAGCCCAAATTATGCTCTGATCCCATGGATTGCTGCAGGTTTTGCTGCCTGTGCCAGAGCCCTGTGGAACCTGATCAGCCACCAGGCATTCGGGCTTTGGGCTATTTCCTTTTGGAGACACAAATAGTTTAATTGGCCAAGCTCATAATGAGAGCTCTCCTTTTAGCCAGAAGAGCCTCCTGATTTCAAAGATAAACCCTGGAAACCCAAGCTCTGGTGCTGGGCAGTGTCAGAACTCCTTGGATTTGGCAATCAGGGAATTCCAAAGGCTCCCTCTGGCTGAGGATGTGGAATGGTCAACCACTGGAATTGTTTATCTGCTAAAGTTACCTCTGTCCCTGGTTCCAGATCTTCAGCAGCAACAGGAGGAGAGGAAACAGCCTCAAGGTGTGCCAGGAGATGTTTAGATTGGAAATCAGGAAAAATTCCTTCATGGAAAGGGATGTCAAGCATGGAAAAGTCTGTCCAGGGTGGTGTGGGGTCACCGTCCCTGGAAGTGTTCAAAGAATGGGTGAAGGTGGCACCTGGGGACAGGGTTCAGTGGTGAACGGGGTGGTGGTGATGGCTTGGTGATTGGACTCGATCGTCTTAGAGATCTTTTCCAACTTGAACCATCCTGGGATTCAAGGATTCACATTTCCCTGCCCATTTTCCTCCTGCATTCCAGAAGGAACTGTAAATCCTCTGCAGAAACGACCATATTTTCATTCCCTGCTCTGGCCAAGATACATTTTCTTTCGTAATATTTACAATATTTCCAATAAACACTGGAGTTTCCAGCTCTTCCATGATCCATGGGCTGTTATCCTGAAAACAAAATTGTTCAAAAAACAAGGAACCAGCAAGAAAAGTTTAGCCTTTAAAGAGACCCAGGACCCAGCACTGAGGAGAACATGGAATTCCTCCCACATTTCTTCCCCATCCCGTGTGGGATCCAGCCCATGGGAAGGGGATGGTGTTGCTGTAGATTAGCAGGAACTGCCATCAGAAGCATTTTAATGAAACATTAACGGCCCTGCTTTAATAGGAATTTCAGCAGGACCTCAGTGAAGTCATTGGGAGGGAGATATTGTCCCATTAAGCCCAGTAAAACCTTAAGCTCCTGTCTGGAGGAGAGGCTGTGGGCAGTTAAAGTGACCATCAATTTCAGCAGCTGATGTTCTTTACAAGTCTCTGAAGTGTGAAGTCCCAGCCTGGCTGATGTATTTCACTTTAATTTCCTTTTGGAAAACAGAGCTGTGGTTAGTGGGGAACCTCCTGCACGCTCCCACACAGGCAAGGAGAGCCTGAGGAGTGCAGGGAAGGAGGAAATTATTTAACCCTTTCCAAAAGCTATACAATTTCTTTAGTTAAGTAAAGAAAAATAAGCAGAGATGGTTTCTCCTTTAGTTCCTGTGTAAAAATAAACAAGAGTTGTGCATAGCTAATAACCAGGTTAGGGCCCCTTGCTAATATCTCCTCCAGCTCCTGAAAACTCACTGAAAAATCTCTTTTTTTGCCATTTCCCTGCACTTCAAGCAAGTTATAAGTCAGCAGCTCATGCCCTCTGTAGGGGAAGAAGATAAGAATCGTGTAATTCCATCTGATTTGCCATTTCCAAGCTATTCCTCTGCCACCAGACCACACAGGTACACGGAGATTCCTTATCAGATGGAACTCACTGCGGGTTTTGGGTCAAATCTGAGGTTTTCAAAGTGGTTCTGCTGCCAAAATGGGCTGAGAGGAGCCAAGATGATGAAACAGAGTCCAGAGAACTCAATGAAAGGTGTAATAATGAGAATATCCACCTAAATGATGTTTAAAAGACAAAAAGCGTTCCCTGCTTTAACTATACCGTGGATATATTGATATATTTTATATATATAGATACTGATTATTGCAGAGAGGTTGAGAAACGACAACAGGAATGAAAACACCTTGGGGATTTTCCCCTACGTTCTTAGAAGTGAAAAATTTAGGAATTAATTCATCTCATCAGGAGCACCCTACCTGTGAAAAAGCCAGCAAAGACTAATGATTTACGACCCTCTAAGAGAGGGAACTGCAAATAAATCAACAGAATTTGGGGTTGGAAGTGGATTGGACGCATTTATCATTAATTGCAATGCTCTAAATAATTATTTTTAAGAAAAAGACAGCGAAGTGGCTTCTTACAAGGTGTAATAAACTCATGGTCATCACCAAATCCCAGGAAAATATTTGTGAAAAACAGAATCAGAATAAATAAAAACCCCAGCCAGTTTTATTATTCCATCTGCAGGATGACAGTGCCACTCCATTGAGCCATTAATTAGCCCAATTTCCTGGGAAAACAGATAGGGATGTGCTGAGGAGCCTCTCCAGGAGTACAACAAGTGTCCCCCAGTGCTGGCAGCTGCGGAGGAATCCCGCCGGAGAAGGACAGCTCTGTTTATTTGCTGTAGCAGGGTGGAGAGAGAAACTCAACTCGTATTTATTTTGCACATGGATATTGGAGCTGCTGGCATGAAAGGAGGGCTCTCTGCTCTGCCAGACCAATCAAGGAGAACATTTTCATGGTCCAAACATCTCCCCCTCCCGGGCTGGCAGCAGCTTTTGAAGGCCAGGCCCAAAGGCGGCCGAGCCACACAAGGTCCCCTCTTGTCTCCTGGTCTCATCCAGGTGTGGAACAACGGGGCTTGTCCTGCCCCAAGGAAATCGGGAGCAAGGGGATGCCAAATGCTGCTTTCAGTGCTGATGCCCCTCAGCAGGAGATCCTGGAAGGCTCCTTTAAAGGTAGCAAATGGAATGGGGCGTGGAGGTTGAAGTGGTTGAGAAACGCGGCTTTCGGCTTTGGAGGAGGTGGTGGGAAGTGAGGAACTTTAAGGCAAAGCTGAGGAAGTTCTGCTTTTTTTCAGATATAAACCCAAAGCAAAGCTGGGAACTCAGCCTGCCTGGCTCCTGCAGCTGAGCCAGACCAAATCCAGGAGCTGGACATTTGGGTATGGCTCCATGTGGCATCCTGATGGAAACCCCCAACCTGCATCCCAATGGGGAGCTCCAGCAACCACTGCTGGCCCACACAGCTCATGGGGGTCCCAAAATTTGCCTTCAAAAGCTCAGAAATAATTCGGAAAATCCAGTTTATCAACTCATTATCTGCACGTGAAGAAGCCAAAGCTCCAGATCAAATCCAATTCTCCTTTTTAAAACCTGGATTCTTTGCTCTAAACCAAGAGTCACTCCCCAAAATACCACCTCACTTCCTGCACATCAAATACTCTGTAGTGAGTGCAAGAATGAGGGACAAACTTTCACTGAGACTTTCTACTTTGGGCAAAAATCTGAGCCCTCCTGGTGGAGTAAAACTGAAGTTTTACAGGAGTAAAAATATACAGAATTTAGGGACAAAGATAAGAAATCCTGGCCTGCACATACAAGATTTGCAGTTCAAGCTTTGTTGCTCCTGAGATTGAATAAATAAATTTCTGTACTTGTGACAAGGATTAAAATCTGGGAGCTCAATTTTCAGACATTTTCCTGCATCTCTGGTCACTACGAGAATTTTATCTACTTTAAACCAGCATTAGTGGTGTATATAAAATATCAGTGCGTGTCCCATCACCAGTGTCATTCTTAGGAGGCTCAAAGAAATATTCCCTTTATTTTAAGGTTGCTTTTCCTGTGTTTATTATTGGGGGGAAAAAAGTTTATGTGTCAGCCAGTTAAAAATTCAATAGAAAGTCACACAATGCCACGGGCAAGTCCCAGAGTATCCAACTTCGAGGCCAAACCAGCACATGCCAGGATTGGTCCCAGCTGGAGCTGGTTCAGGGCCAGGTGAGCACCTGGGGCTGAGCATCCAGGTGTGAGCGGTTGTGCTCCAGAGGGAATCCCCCATAAAACCCTGCTCAGGGAGGGGTTCTGGTTCTGATCCCTTGGGAACTGCTCCTGGTGAAGCCTTTACTCAGCACTGGGGTTGAGTTAAGCCTGGTCTGGCCAAGCCTGAGGAGAGTTTGTCCCTAGGAGTTGTTGGCACTCGAGTGGGAAGGGGAGATCTCAGGTAAATTCTGGATTAAATTCCCTATGGAAACACCCAGGTTTTCCTTGGCGGTGAGGAGGTTTCCTGTTAAAATGCCCAAAGCCATGGGTGCAGTTTGGATGTCTAAAGCTTGCAAAGCTTTTAAATCAAGAGTGAGGTGAAGAGGCAGCAAGGCAAGGAACAGAAAACCAAAAAGAGTGAAGAGAAGTTAATTTCCTGTGGTGTTGTATGAAGAGTTTTAGAATCCTGGTTGGTTTTCTGTCTGAAATACTCTTTCTAGAAGAAAAAAAATCACCTAAATCTGTCTAGAAGTGCTTGTTCTTGCTGTTCTCCTGCAAGTCTGTCCTTAAAACCCCTCAGAACCAGTGAAACTCTGTCAGACCATGTTTTTTAATTGACCCTGAAGTGATGCTGCTGGAGTATTTCCTGTGCTTTGTCTCTTGTGGGGCTGTTTGTGAGCCTGGAGAACAACGTGGGTGTAGGAAAGTAAAAAATGATAAAGATTTAACAACTTTCCAAAAAGTTTGTCTGAGTTGCTTCTTTCTTTACTCAATTTGCCTGTCCAGGGAGACGAGATGTGCATCCCATGGGATCCCTGCATCCTGATAGTGAAATCTGGGGGAGCATCCTGTCCCTGGAAGTGGAAAAAAATCAACCCCCCAAAGGTGTTAAAGCTTCCTAAACACAGCTGAAGTGGGGAGCAGGGTGGTGGGCAGGAAGTCAGGAGCCTGGTGAAGCCTGTTAAGACGGAAAAAGTGAAGTAACCCAGCACAGTGGGCTATTCAGGGCTGCAAAAAGTGGGAAAGGCAAAAAGGAGATGGAGGCAGGGAGATTGAAATTCAGCTGGAACTCAGGGGTCTCCGGGCAGCAGCTGTAGATCATGTCTGGCAAAGCAAGTGTTTATTTGGACAATAATAGCCTTGAAGCTTCCTGATAAAACCATCTCCTTGCACTTCCATCCATAATACTGCCAGAGGTTTCCTTAAGTATTCCCTTCTACTGGGATGTAAAGCAATCCCTGCTCCTGGCGTTCTTGGCGGAAGTGGGGGATGAAAATGATTTCCCTTGCAGGGGGCAGGCAGGGAGATTAAAAAAAAAAAAAAGGGGGTTAAAAACCAAAAAAATAAAAAAGGAAGGGTCAGTCTTTTGTTCCGTTTTTTTCTTTTTATCCACATCTTTAATTATTTCCTTGGAAAAACAAACGCGGCGATGGATCCCGGGCTCCTGAGGAAACACCAGAGGAAGGCGGCTGTTTTCCGAAGCCCTCTCGCCATGTGGCTGCTGCTGGGTGCCTTTTGTCTCCCTGGTTTCCTGAACATGGATGGAAAGCGTGGCCCTTTCATAACCCAGCCCCTCTCCCTCCCCTCTGCCTTTGTACAGTCGATAGGAGAAAGGAACCAGCTGCAAAAAAAGCCTTTTCATGTCTCCCGTGCTCCCTGACCCCCCTTCAACACCTTGGGGTGCCCGCCGGGATTTCCAGGATTTCTTAGGATACATTATGGCAATCTCCTCCTCCTTGAACTTGATGGCAGCTTGGGCTCACAGGAACAGCTGCCTCCAGAATTTTAGTGTGGATTTTTGGGAGAAAAAAAGGAATTCTGAGCTCTTTGCTTCTATTCTAAGAGATTCAACTCGGCCTTCCCAAAAATAAGAGAATATGGAAATGGGTGTTGAGTTTAAGATGGGAATGGATTAAAACAAGTCTGGCTTTAAAATCCAGGATTAAACTCAAATATGGGAATTCACCAAATGTGTGGATGAATATTAAGGGCAAATTCTCTCACTCTGTGCTTAACTGCCTTGTAAGTACTCAGTGCCTTCAGCGCCTTGAAGCAGTCGTAAAAAACCCAGCGTAATCCCAAATCCAGGATCCTCATCCCATGGAGAAGGGGAAAAGATGAAGGAAATCAAGGTATTGGATGCCAGGGAAGTGATTCTGGTCTGTTCCTTACATTTGAGTTGTGATGGCACTGGAAAAGACCAGAAAATGCCATTTTCAGGAGAAATCGGAAGGGGCCAAGTCACCGGTTTTCCTATGGCTGCCAACCATCCTTCAGGCTTTATTGGAATTTATTCTTTTAAACTTCCAACAGGAATATTTATGGAAAAAAGGAAGAAATTTCCTCCTTTCAGTGCAAGCCTATGGAAAGGCTGCCCCTTTTTAATGAAACCACCCAGTCAGTGTCACTTTCTTGGTAGATGAATATTAAATCTATTTAGATGTATTTATGGGTAGATTTAAACCTGGAAGGTGGTGCTTGCTTGTGCAGTTTGGCGTCAAGAAGGTTAAAATCCTCTTGGGAACCTCTTACCAAGAGAAATAATCTCTATTTAGCTGAAACAGCTGCCCTTGACTTGAAGGCAACCAGGCCTTGAGAACTTTCTGCTTCCTTAAAAGTTTGTTCATCTCCCTGATCTTTCCCTCCTGGATTTGGGCTCGTTTAGGAACTGCTGCTCTCCTTTTGTGAGGCATTTTGGTGATGTTTTTGTGCAACTTCAGCCCTCTCTGACAATCTTAAACAGGTCCCTCTCCAAGGCTCTTTCTCAGGGTCTCAGGATTTTTTTTGCACCTTCTTCCTGCAGCTTTTTTCCCTCCACACATCTGTTTTCCAATCTGGAGCTCAGAATGGGATCAATCTGCCCAACACTCACCAGGAATGTACATCATAAAAAAGACAGAGGCCACATTGCAGGCGAGCCGTCAGCACGGCGCAGTGACCGATGTATAAAATATCGACCCGGGCTGCAGAGAGCCGAGCTCCATTTGGGGGCTTTTATGAGCTGCTGCTCCGGAAATGGACCCCCCGAAATAAAAGCTGTGGTCAGCAACGGTGTGTGCTCAGAGAATATCAGGGAGGTTGTTGTGAATGTGCACTTAAATACAAATTTGAGGATGAAAAGCTCACCAGGGCCAGGATTTGGACTTGGATCAGCTCAGAATATTCTGGGATTCGGTGGAAAATGGTGAAAGTAAGAAGCCTTTGGGAGGATGTCATTAAACATCATTTCTTTGTATTTATAAGCTGCTTTATCATATTTTTGATTAATGAGGGACACAAAATACATTTCTTGGATTCTTTTTGGGAGATCTTTTGGGACAGTGACTTTTGTGCAGGTTTGGCTTGGTCAGTATTTTGCAGTTCGGGTTTGGCGGCTCTGCTGGGTCTCTTGGCCTTTTCCATGTGTTTTATTCCTGAGTTTTGGCAAGGATTGGGCCAGCCTGGAGCTGGGCAGTGCCGTGGGGCTGTGTTTAGTCTGTTGGGGTACGACTGGGATCTGTCTTTCCTCCCCTTCCCGTTCCGCCACGCTGGTGGAACCGTAAATGAGGATTCCAAGGGGTACTGCTGCTTCCTCGGACACTCAGGGAGTTGTGGGTAGAGCAGGGCAGGAGGTTTCTGGCTTCTTGCAAATATTTCTGGCCCCTTGGTAATTTATTCTGTAGGTAAAGCACAAATATACTCAGAGAGCCACCGCCCCATTGAGCAAAGGCTCTTAAAACTCACTTCATGTTTCTCCCACCACAGGATTTCCCTGGTTTTGCTACCGATGAAAATATTTCATCTAAAAGCAGGAGAATGTCCTTCCCTTGTCTAATCAGCTGCTGCTTTATATCAAATTAGTGATTAAACCTAAAATCAGGGGAATAATTGGCCATTTCTCACGCTGAGGTGTTGTCATTTGTCCTGCAGATGTCAGGTTTTTGACTCTGAGTGGCCCAATATTTGAATATCCATCTATTCAACACTTCCAGAACTCATTTTGTTACCAATCTCATGGAAATAAAAGATTAAATTAGCTGCTGAATACAATTGATACAACAAAACACAATTTAAATGGAAAGGTTCAATTCTACCAGGCCTGAATTTCCTAGGGTTAAAGCAGACAGAAAATTGATGTTACTCCTGCCCAGGAACTGGCCAAAACCAGAAGGAATCAAAAAGTCCTGCACTTCTCTTAGCAGCCCAAACTGAACCAGCGACAAATAATCTGCAATTTTCACCTTCTCATCGTTTGTGGAGGGTGGGTTTGGCCTTTCTGAATTCCAGCAAAGCTTTGAGAGCGTCCGTGGAATAATTCAGCGAAGAAATTGGGCCCAACCATCATCAGAGCAGTGAGAAAACAAACACGAGTGGATTAAAGTAATTGCTTAATCAACAGCATTCACTGAAGGGCTTGCAAGTGTGTGGAATTAATCATCTCATTGTGAGGAGCATTCTGAGTAATGAACATAATGAGAACTTTGCACAGCTGGCAACTATTTTAATCCATGAACCAGCAAAATAAATAGGTCTAGAAAAACAACATTTCATATTATGTTTTACTCTCTAACCAGGCTCAATAGTGAATATTGGGGTTAATTAGAGGAATTAAAGGGAGAATCATCTCCCAAACCCTTCTTCCTGCCCAGCTATGAATGACAACTCTCTCCACAGGAATATTTCCCTCAGTCATAATTAATAAATTCTACTTTTCCTTGCTCGTTGTGTTATTTTGGTGAAATCCATAGGATTTTTATCGGGAACGCACTGCAGAAAATTCCTCTGGATGTTGGCAGTCTACAGCCAAATCCTTGAATTAGGCGTGAGGGTGATGGTGCAGACCAGTGCAAGGGTTGAGAATCCTGTTTTCTTCCCTGTATTAATCCAGGTATGAATTTGGTGGTCTCCACCTTGACCCTCCTGAGAAGATGAAGGTGAACCTGGAATGTTTCAGGCACTGAGGATCAGTTCATGGGGCTAAGGAAATCCTGGGGGCAAAATAAACCACAATTCCAAGTGCCTCGGGAGATGAATAATTGAAAATGAATCTGATACATTTTGCTTTTGTCTCCAAGTTTTGGGGTCAGTTTGGGTGCCACAAACCCTCCTTTCACCCCAGCTGGGCCTGGGGAGGTCCTGCTTGATTTGACTGGAATTTATTGTGCTGTTTTCCAAAGGCTGACGTCTTCCAAGGAAATATTTATCCACAGCCATCGCTGACCTGTGATGACTCAGTCAATCGCAGGCTGGCAGGAAAAACCAACTTCCACCCAGGGATTTGGGAGACAAAGTGCTCCCTCCTGGCTCCAGCCAATCCATCTCTGCCCCAGTGCAAGGGTCACTGTTGGAACACTGGGCAGCGGCATCTGCCCTCTTCCAGCTGGTCAGCGTTTCCCCAGGTTCCTTAGGAACAGCAAATATAGGGATGTATAACGAATCTACAACAACACTTCCACGGTTTTTCAAGAGCGATTTTCTACTTTAAGAGCATGAAAATGAAGAGAAAATGTTAAATAAAGCAAATAATCCTCAGCATGTTTGGAGGTTTGGCAAAGAGAGCTGAGGGAAGCTTCTTATCTGTGGCCATCCTCCTCCAAATCCAGGCTGTCTCCTCCGAGCACTGTGTTAAATACTACAAAAATCCTCTCAAAACTGATAAGGAAAATGTCAGTGGGATTTTTCCCCCCTCCTTCCTGAAGTGGGATGTTCAGACAGGGATATGATCCAGCCTGGAAGTGCTTGAGGGAAAGGACTTAATGCACAAGCTTTGAAAGAAAACAGAGTTACAGCGTGATCACCACAGATTTCTTGTTTGGCTGTTGAGATCAGGAAGGAGGAAAGGAGTTTTATTATTGGAACAGCTGGCAAAAATAATACAAAATAAATAACCAGATAACCAAAATAACCAGGAGACTAAAATTTTTCTCAGTAACAAATATTAACTCTTAATAAAAATAATAATTTTTGAGAATCTTTCCACTATTTCTCTTACTGCAGACAGGATAAGAGGGGATATTTTCTCAGGACATATTTATGGCCATTATGATTAATCTTCATAAAGATTTGGATAATAAAATCACCTGGAGAACAAGGTTGAGCTTATAAGCTTAATATTATTACTTTAAAATTGTCTACAAATGGTGTTTTAAGACCATAAAATGAAGGAATAAGGAAAGCTGGTAGAATTATAGAATCCTTCAGCTTGGAAAAGCCCTCTCTGACTGGAAAGGCAAGGCCAGATTTTTTCCCCCATGAAGATTTTAATTAAGACTTTAATTAAGATTTAATTACGAGGATGTCTTTCCTAAATATTTAGAATTGCAAGCCAGACTATTTTGGTAAGAGGCCATCAAGTAAATGATGAAATGAGATTACCAGGGGCATGAAAAGTGCAGTTATTGGGCAGGTAAAAGTTTTTTGGTCAGGGTAAGAGGTTTTCCTGGTGCTCCTAAAAATCGAAGGCAAAAATACCTCCAGTTTATAGAAGATCTTGCCTGCTGATGCTAAGGTTCTTGAATATTTCATTTTGAAAACGGGCCAGTTAAGGAGCCTCGTTTGCAGCCCAGTGGTTCATCCTGTTCGAGGAAAAGGAAAATTCAGGGCGATAAATTACAAACCTGGCACTTGTTGTCTCCTTTTTCCCTCTCCAAAGGACTTCACCCTTGTACAGGAGCATTATTCACGTGTTGCTTATCATGGGGAATAAGGTCTAAAAACTGAACTCAGATCTTTTTATTTCAATTGTTTGGTTTTCCACTTTCTCCAAGCCCCAGCTGGCATCTCCACAGCCACCAGCATACTCAGTGCAAGCTGGGCCAGAGAACCAAGTCAGATCCCAGAGGAACTGGGAAAGCCCTGGCTCAGAAAGTCTCTGATTTTACTCTTTTTCTGAAAGAGAAGGCCCCAAAACTGCTTTCCTTCTGCTAGGCCAAGAAATGGGATAGCCCATGGATGCCTCTGGAGGCTGCAGGACCAGGTTCAAACTCATTTGGTTTCTGTAAGTTCCAAGTGTTCCTTCCCAGGACACTTTCCCAGGCCCAGTTAATTGGGATCAGCACATCCATAGCAGGAAACCTGCCAAGACTGGGATATTTTCTTCAGATGTTCCTGCAAGGCTGAGGTTTGCTCAGGATCTGGTTGTGCTGTGATAATCAGGAAGGAGCTGAGCTGTGCCCAGTTCCTCTTGTGATCCAGACTTGATCTCTCTTCCCCCCCAAAATCCTTGTGTTCTGCTTTAGTCCTGTTTAACACTGGGTTTGGGACATTCCTCAAGGCATTTAGGGATCCACTACAGGGCAACTAGTCCAGTATCCCCAGAGCCATCCTCAGGACATGTTTTGGAGGCAGAAGATCCCTGGGAGTTGTCGTTGGAGTAACTCAAGAGAAAATCGTGCTTTTTCTCAAGTTTTCTCTTGAGAAAAAGTCCAATTTTCAAGATTTTCTCAAATCCCTGAGTTGAGCTGATTTTGGGGTGGATCAAAAAGGAAACTTTCCCCCATGGCACATCCCAAAGGTAACCCTGAGTGCTCAGAAGCCTCTGGCAGATGTGTTTATCCTAGCCCAACCATGCAGAGCTTCCCTCCCGCTGCCCTCTGTGCATTCCTCACACGGAGCTTTCTGCATGGCTGCCCTTCCTCGTAAACCTTCAGAATAAAAAGCCTCCCCAGCATTTTTTACCCCCTTCCTTTTCTTTTTTTCCCCCTTCCTCCACCAGGCTTTTGGGGCTTTATCTCAGTGCTGGGGCTGTGCCTGCTGAGGCCTCTCAGAAGGCTCCTTCTGGCCCACGTTCCCGTTGGTTCAAACACGTCCCTGCCGAGCCTTTGAGCTGAAGGCGGAGATGAAGTCAACAAGTCAAATATGTAAATAAATAAAACTCCAGTTCAAACAAACCACTTGCCTCAGTAAATAGCTCCTGGCCCCTTTTCAGGGCTGGCCAGCAAATCATCTGGGCTATCTTGTTTTCCAACAGCTCGAAGGCCTTCAAAGCTTACCTTGTTTTGGAGCACTTAATTCAGCTCGCGCAGAAGCGCCTCAGATATTGTTGTGTATCGATGATTCATGATGGCTCTGCTGCAAAATGAAAGCTAAGGAGCCTAATCAATAAAATAATTGAGTCGCTTTGAACTGGTTCCAGGTCAATTTTTCTTGGCAATTTTTGCACTTCCTGAATTATACCGACCCAAACCATGAATAATGATCTAAAATTACACAATATACAGAAACCAGCTGTTAGATAGACTCGGGCAGGGTGATGTCATTGGGCTACTTCTAATCTGGAGCCTTGGATGTTGCCAGTGATGATGTCACAGGCTTGGCAACCCACGGCTTGAGCTGGTTAAGCACGAGCAGCAATGTGATTTTCCCCCGGTTTTTATGGAAAGAACTGACTCGTGCTCATTATCTCCAGGAGAAATGGAAGGGATGTGGGCTTGCATAATTTATCCTACCTGGAAGAGGGTGTAAATGGAACCAGAACCCACTGAGAGCCAGCTCATCAAGAACCCAGAGCCAAAATGTCTTGGCCTTACCCAATGTTCTCCCTCCCAGATCCCATCCCAAACTCCCAGGCCCTCAAAGCAGCTGGATTTAACTGGCCAGCCTGGTGAGGTGTTTCAGACCAGCCAGATGTGTCCAGGAGCAGCTGCCAGTTCCAGATGGGCCCTGGATGCTCTGGTTTAACTCTAGTGAAAGCTCCATCAGGCCTCATACGCTGGATCAAGTCCAGCCCTGCTGAGGAGAGCAGCAAAATTCCATATATTTTGAATGCCGTGAGCATTCTGGGTTGGAATTCTTTCCCCATCCCAGTGATAAAACAGTGTGGGCTGGAGCAAAGCTTATCTGCCAGGAGTTCTGGCTATCAATATCCATTGGTACTTGTTTCAAGGAAGGATTAGGGACTTCCATAGGGTGCAGAATCTTGGAATAACTTGTCCATGGAGCAGCTCAGCCTGGTCTCTGAAACTTTTTTAAGGACTGAAGGCTGAAGTTTTCTGTCCCTTCCAACTGCTGGTTGTTAGCACTTTGACCAGTTGGGAATGTGTTAATTCCAAATGTTCTTCCTTCCTGAAGGGCAGGGATGGCATCTCCCACCACCCACCTGGGCTTGGTCAAACAACAGCGAGTAAAAATTCGGTATTTTTGTCTCATCTTTGCTGTGATTAAACAGAAACCCAACTTCTTTGTGGCTTCTAGGAGAGAACACTTTAATTTTCAGACCATAAAGAACCATTAGTGGGTGGTGTTTCACAAAGTCTCCCAAGCCAGGCTTGAAAAGATCTGAGTTTCATTTAAACTGTGTATAAAATTTCACCTAATTCCTGCTTGTTTATCAGGATGTGTAATTTAATTGCTCTAAGTGACTGAAAATGTATTTCTAGTTGGATGGAAATCTGTAAACAATCTGGAAGTTTCTTATTTTAACATCATTTTCATTCTGCCTTCAGGGCTTCGTGAGATAATCAAATGTTAGTTTTTCTTTCTAAATGCAGCACTTCGCTCGAAAGGAAAATTCAGCCACGGAATTCCAAAGTTCAGCTTTTAAACCTGAAGCAGCCACATCTGACTTGCAAGGACAGCTTCACATCAGCTCAAACACAATAAATTGTCCCACAAAAAATGCTGGTTGTTAGAGGAAAAAAAAATATCTGAAAGTGTTTTTGAATAAGTTGACTCAGAAATCGTGGAATCATTTAGATTGAGACCTCTAAGATTGAGCCAAATTGCTCAAAATTCAAATAGAAATGAGTGCAAAATTCTTTGTGCAACAGCCAGAATGAGGAGATTTTGGAAATCTCTCCCTTTTCTCTTTGCTCTGTCAAAATCTTCTGTATTTCAGCCATTTCCAGCACAAAAAAAGGCTCACAGATGATAAAAAATACATCATTTAATATGTAACAAATATAAATTTAATCAGTTTTATGTGCAGACAGATTCCATCCTCTGAGAGGGCAAATGGTAGAACATGTGAGGGATTTTTGCTGTGTTTTAAAGCAGCAATTTTGGTGACGTGAAAATCCAAACTGATCTCCTGATGCTACATTCAGGAAGCTATAATGGAGGTATCTCCAAATTAGCCATTAATTACAGCTGCCTCTTGAGCCAGCCTTGGCATTTCCCATTTTAAAAGGCAAGGAAGAATTAAAAAGGTCACTCTTGGACCAGAAACAAAAGCAGGGCTGTGCCTTCTTCCCTGAAGGAATCAAAACTTGGAATTTCTCAGCCAGCTCAGGAGTAAATTCCCCATTTTTGAGCTCCTGCTAAAGCCCAGGAGCACCCAAGCCCCGGGCTGGCCACTGAATCAAGGCTTTTGTTAAAGTGCTGCTGATGGAAATCTCTGCTCCCACTGCCCGGTGCTCCATCGCCACGGCAACAGCAGAGCTGATGCCTGCCCGGTGTTTTCCTTGGCAATCCTTCAAAGGAGTCGGGAACATGTGAGGTTTGGGGCAGGACAGGCGGCTTGGGCTGGCACGAATCCGGGGGGCTTTGGTTTGGGATGTACCAGCCTTGGGCACGGAGGATTTTCTCTCCTTTCCATGATATTCCAGCAGGCAGGAGTTACAGAATGGTGTTTGCCATGAATCCTTCAAAAAAAGAGGGATTTTCTGCTTCACTGTTAACCTGAACACTGAAAAATGCTTGGAAAAGAAATCCTGGGTTTTGCTTCTAGATCACACTCTCTGATTTCCACCCAATTCCTATCAGAGGATCAGTGCAGGGAATCCCACTGATAGAAATCCCCAGGAATTTTCCTTCCAGAGCTTAAAGTCCCTCATTCCACCCAATTCCTATCAAAGGGAATCCCACTGATACAGACCCCAAGGGCTCTGGAATTACAAACCCCATCCAGCACCTTTTGAACCTTTGAGAAATTGGAACGCTTACAAACCAATTTTCCCAGCCACTCCCACCTTTACAGGTTGCTTTGGCCTGGATGAGATTAATGGGAAGGATTCTTCCATGACTTCCATTGAAACAGCCAAGCTGTGCCAAGGGTTTTGTGTTCCATCCCCCATGGAATCAGATTGGAAAAGGACCTGGATTAGGGAGGAAGCCCAGATTTGTTTTAAAGTCTGGCAAATTTTAAATTCCTGCTTTAACAGCAATAGAATAACAAATTCCTCGCAAAAATCCATATGTTTTAGGGATACTGTCAAGTTATTTAGGCCCCAAATTTAGGTTTTCTAAAATGAAAGGGGGAAAGAAAAATTGGGTTATTTACGAGGTAAAATTGTGACTTTTATCAACTATTTAAACTCACATTCTACAGCAGCTTCTCCCTCACTCACTCATGATAAACTCAGTTGGTTCACTCAGGTAGGTGACGTTTAGGTTTTATGTACTCGGCTCCAATGTTTCAGTGTTAAGTAGGAGTGAATTTGATCCCGAAAAGCGTGGTACAAATAATAATTCAGAATTTATTACGACTGATAACTCAGAATGTCAGGCTGCTGGATACTTTTGAATGCTGTAATTTGCATAATGCTGATGTCCTCAGCACTGACACAGTCCTGGGGCTTGAAATGCTCCCACATAATCAGGTCTTGATGAATTAAAACCACCCTCTTCTCTGCCAAGCAGAGATCATTTCACTCTATTCCTCCTAATAGAGGTAGCACCATTATTTGCTTTTATTTTCCCTTCCTCTTTTCAAAGAACTTTTTGATGCTCTTGATTTCTACCACCCAGAAAAAGGGGCGAAAACGCTCATCTCAATTTCCCTCGTTTGGAGGAGGGGAGACAAATCTCCATCTCTAAATCTGCAGCCCATTCGGGACTTCAAATGCTTCACTTATCTGGTATTGTAAACTTGGGGCTGTGGAGTAATACTCACCAGACAAGTCATAAATCATGAGCAGAGACAGGTGCAATAAATACCGGTGTCAAAAAGTTACAAAGTAAAATTATATTGTTTTGACAAGATGTCCAGATGCGTTGACAACGGAGCAAGTAAATGGGCTCACTCTGAGAGGCTGAATTAGTGCAGGGGAGGCGCAGGGAGGGAGGAAAAACCCAAAAAGACCCAAGAAAAATAACCCAAAAGCTTAAAGGCTTATCAGGAGAACGATGTAACTACTGCAAAACACCTACAAGCACATTCATTTTCTGGGGACTCTTCCTCTTCTTTCCCCAGTGTTCAGTCGAGGGCATCTCCAAAAAAAAACCCACCATTTTTGGGCTTTGCTTTGCTATTTTAGGGTAAACAGTGATTGACAAAGAATAATTCTCTTTTTTGCACTACATCACATCCACTTAGAAACTCCCTGGCTGGGTTTTCCTGTCGTTGCAGCAGCGTTTGAGCAGCTTTAACGTGTTTAGTGTTCCTGCTCCTCCTCACACGAGGTTTTTATAGAAAAAAATCTGGGACAGGAGGCCCGACTCAGCTCTTCCTCTCTACTGGAGAGTTCCGACATGTGGTTAAACTTCTTTCTGAACAGACTTAAAATTTATGTTAATGTGGGGCCTCTGTGATTTTCTGAATCAGGCCAGAAAGTTCAGCAATTTCCAGTTGCAAATTTTGAGCAATTTGTCAAAGATCAGGGAGATCTTTAACCCAACCCAGCTTTCAACACAACCAATTTCCTCAGCCACGAGCCCACCCCTAATTCCTTGTTTGTACACAATCCTTCAGGATTCTGGATTTATTTTTCACTTCCATGCATTTGGTTGAACTCTTTTGTGATGTTTCCAACAGAATATTCTTGCCGAATTCTAGTTTCCGAATTAACCTCGGGAATGTGCCCGGATGGTTTTTTTTGGTGCCTGGATTTTAAATCCTCAGGAGCAGAAATCTGTTTGGGGAAGGGATGAGCACTGTAAGTCTTCCCTGTAGTGTGATAATGAGTGGAAATAATGTAGAGATACCTCAATAAATGATATTAGAATGTGTTTTATCACTGAACCAACAGAGCCAGCCCTCCTCAGAAGTCTGGTGCATTAAACCAGGGGATTCATGGAATGATTTGGGCTGGAAGGGACCTTAAAACTCATTTTTTCCCCGCCCCCTGCCATGGGCAGAGACATCTTCCAGTATCCCAGGTTGCTCCAAGCTGGCCTTGGACCTTCAGGGATCTTGTTAGCAGTACAGTTAATCTTTGCTCCATTCCCATGCCTCCACAATTTCCCAAATTTGGCCCTTTTCCCTGACAAATTAGAGTGGCAGAATCTTAACATGGAAAGAAAGCTGGTGTTTCTGTTCAGGTGAAACTTTCCCGCTGTTTAGGAGAAATTTGGGTGATGCTTTTGGCTCCCAGACGAGGTTGTTCCGTGGATGCTGTTGGATTTGGAGCTTTGGGCTGCCAGGCCAGACATCAGCACCCTGTAAAAAAACCCAATATGTTTCTGTTGAAAGGAATGTGCTACCATAAATGAAGGCACTTGAAGGTCAAAGGTCACCGGGAGTAATTAGCCCAGGCCATTAAAGGAAGAATAAAAATCATGTTTTACAAGCTGATAGAAAAGAAAGTTGAAAATATGCCTTGGAGAGAAAAAAAAAACCCAACAAAAATGCAGCCGCACATGGTGGGGTGAGTGTTGTTCATGTGCAGTGGGGACGTGCTCACAAATATTTCCTTTATGAAAATCTGCTCCTGGCCCACTCTGAACACGTGTTCCACCGAAAATTTGGGGAAAAAGTCAATTCTCCCGTGCTGTGTATAATATTTTAAAAGCTACCTTTAAATTGCTCGAGCCTTTTTATCATCACATTATCTCCTTCCTCCATCTTAAAACCTGTTTGACGTTGGAAAAATACACAGAGTTTGACAGCCAGGCCGAGGTGAAATCCGGAGATATCCTTGGAAAATGTTGGGCCATTTCCCAGCAGCTCTGGGGAGAGCTGCAGGGATGTTGTGTGAGCACAAACAACCCGCAAAGGCCAGGCAGCCCCTGGCCCAGGAGCCTGATGGATGAGTGACCCATTAAAGACTCTCCCGGGGCTCTACCATTGCCCATTTTGCTTAAATGAAATCAAATCTCTTCAAGGTTGTGCAGGCAATGCTGAAGTTGCTAAATTGGGTGAAATGGGAAGAGATTTTTAGCACAAATTGGAGAAAAATCCAGATCAAGGCGATGCTTTGCTTCCACACTGTCAGTAGTGCCTGGGGGCTGTGCAGAAGAATTTAAACATGGAAAGTAGCATTATTTTTTATTTAGATTTCTTTTTTCTTAGCCATTGTGGCTGTCCCATCCCTGAAAGTGTCCAAGGCCAGGTTGGATGGGTTTGGAGCACCCTGGGATAGTGGGAGGTGTCCCTGCCCATGGCAGGGGTGTGAGATTAATTCTAAAGCCCTTTCCAACCCAAACCTATGGTTCTCCAATATCAGTAATTAAGGGAATTCCAAGAGGTTCTTCAGGAGGTTCCCTGTCTTGTCAGAGATATGCAGAGCAGCTTTGTTCCAAGGGATTCCAAACACTGGGAATAACCCTGCCTTCCCCACTGACATCCTGCAAACCTCAGTAAAAAATGGAGAACACTTTCGATTCCCCGAGTCCTGTCATGAATGACTCTGAACAATTGCACTGACGGCCTCAAGAGAGTTCTAACCAAAAAAGCCACCAAGTTATCTCCAGCCAGTTCAGGACCCAACTTCAAACAATTTGTTTTCTCACCCACTTGCATCCCAAATCCGTGAATATCCATGAGCTCCCTGTGGCTGATGCTGGATGTGGGCTCTCCGTGCCAGGGGCAGGGATAACGCCTCGCATTAATCAGCTCTGAGATGGTTTCCAGCTCTTCCTGAGCCCCCACTGCTGCACAGGAGCCCTGTCAGCAGCAATTACCACGAGGTTCTTGCAGAAGAAAAGGGACCTCTTTCGATTATTTGCCTCTCTGATGTTCCCAGATCCTCCTTCAAAATGAAAATCGCCATTCCATGATCCACAGGGACATGGCACTCCTGGGGCATCCATCTGAGCCTCGGGTCTGCGGCACAGAGGCCTTGGTGCAGCAGGAACAGGAGATGGGGTGGCAAAATTTAACTGCTGGGTCGGGACGGAGCAGCAGGAATGGGGAATAAATAACTCTGGAGCTGCTTTGCCCTTGGTGCGCTGCCCTTTGTGCAGGTGGTGCTAATAAATGGCTCTTCCATGTGCTCAGAATGAGACTAGAAGTGCAGATTTTGATAAAATGCTGTTTTCAGCATGGTCTGGTGAATTTACTCTGCCTTTAGAGGTACAGATTTTGATAAAATGCTGTTTTCAACATGATCTGGTGAAATTTATCTGTCTTTGGAGGTACAGATTTTAATAGAGTCCTGTTTTCAACATTTTCCAGTGAAATCTCTCTGTTTTAGAAGCGCAGATTTTAATGAAGTGCTGTTTTCAACATGCTCTGGTGAAATCTCTCTGCCTTGGACTGTTCTCAGCCTCATGCCAGGATTGATTTCCCTTCACCAGGGATTCCTCCACAATCAGATATTTCCAGAACTGTGTCTCCACTTTGAACTACTCCATCCTGCATTCTTTGTCTTGGTTTTAAAGCAGTGAAACCCCTTTTTTGGCCTCTTTTTCCCCACTTCTACCTCCAGTGCTCTGGGTGACCCCCTGTCCACACTTCACCTTTATCACCCCTTTTTCCTGGGGGTGCTCCCAGCCTCCCGCAGATCCCACACATCCCTTGGAAGCTGCATCCCCAAGCCTGCAATTCCCCACAGGACACTTAGACATTTGCTTTTAATCCGGGCCCCAAGTTTGTAATGAATTCTGTAAACATAATCATGAGGCCTTTCCTAAAGGGAAGCCCTCTCATATCCCAGCCATTTTTGCTGACACTTTTGACTCTGGGCTTGATCTTTGCCCAGGTTGCCAAATAAAAAGGGCAGAGGGCAGAGTTCAAAAGCGGCCGTTTACCCCTCAGATTATTGAAAATCAAAACCCAGCGGAAATGCTCCGGAGGAACGGGAGGAAACTCCTGCCCCCTGCTCCCCCAGGAAGGATGTCATTATATTGTTTTCTGAGGTTAGGTCTGTTTATAGAAATAAACACTTGAGTGAAAACAGGCACGAAATGCTAGAAAGGCAGAAATGCACGGGGGCTGCTCCAGCACCACAACCACAGCTCAGGAGAAGAAATTCCCCAAGTTCAAGCCCCTCTTCTCCACCAAAATCTCTTTTCGTGCACGTAATTTATTGATGATTTACCTGGGCACCGATAGAGACACTTGTGTTTGTCTTTGAGGACGCTTAATACGAGATAAAATAATTTTAAATTTGTTTTGAATTCAACATCTCTGGTACGACAAGGCCTTGCACGCACCAGTATGACAATAAGACAGTTGCCACATCCTTGTTGCAGACCTAATTATTCAATGCAGATTTTAATGATCACGTATCAGTAATTAGTGTTATCAGCTCCATTTAAGGCATCTGAAGAGAAGCTTTCTGAATTACAGCTATCCCAAAGTTGCTCATGAAGGTGAATTTATGCTCCCAAACCACATTTCTCTGCTCAGTTTGAGCTCCACACTTCTCCAAGCACACTTTTACATCTTCACCTGTGACCGGGCATAGCTGGAAGCCCCTGGAATGAATCTCAGAGGCTTTCATGGTTCTTCAGATGCTATTTGAGCAGTTCTTATCTTCATATCTCCAATTTCTTTTTTTTTCACTGCATTATCCCCCTCACTCCCACTTGTCTCAGTTCCATTCACTTGCTGCTTATTGACCAACACAGAGTTTATTTTTTGCAATTTTTGAATTGTATTGATTTTCCAACAACTTCCAGATTTTTTCCCTCGCTCTTCCTTCCTTTCCACATAACTTCTTTCCCTCTTTTTTCACGTCTGTAATCTGCAGCCACCACTTTGGATTTCGGGCACTTCCCATCCCATTTCAGCAGTGCTCCACTTTCCTCACGCTTTTGTTTTTAGCTCTGGGCATTGTTCTTACCTCTCTTCCTGTTCATACTTAGAAGTAGGAATAGGATAAATAATTCTAAATGGACAATAAACCGAAAAAAAACCCAAATCCTGGCATTACGTAAAACCAGGAGCGTGTGGGGAGTCCATAAATCATTCTTCCTGCCACATCTGTTTTTATTTTGAAGTTTATCAGCGCGCTCGGTCGCAACGGGGATTTTTGGGGATAGGGGAAGGAGGAGGAGGGCCCCGCTGCAATATTAATCTCCCAAAGTGCCTTCCAGAACATCAGAGAACAGGGGGGAAAGAAAGGCTTTTAGCTGCTTTCTGCTTTTCCTTCCTCAAGCCTGCAGATAAAGCTTGGCTGCCCACGGTGAGCGGGGCTGAAAAGGGCGATTCATGAATCCCGTTATCAGCGCTCCGCAGGGACAGCCCCGCGCTCCTCGCGGGGACCTGGGGCGGGTGGCAGATAAGACAAGCCCCAAACTGATACCCGCCCAGACAAAAACGGGCTCTGCCCCCCTCTGCCTGCCCCGCAGGGAGCGTGTGTGGGCATCTTGAGAGAGACACTGGCAGCGATAAGGTTCGGTCTGCTCTAGGAGCGAGGGAAGGGGGCACAGATATCCGGCTTTCCCCTTTCCCAGAGCTCAGAATAACCTCGTGGCTCCTCTCGCCTCTGATACAGCTGAGCTTTGCTTGACATCTTCTTCCATCCTGGCCTGAGGCTGATAACTCACACCAGGTTTGGGTTTCCAAGAGCCGCCAGTGGATCTCCAGAGGGATTTGTGTGGATCATTCCAAGCACCCATTGTCTTCCTTCTTTTTTCATTTTCGAGATGCCCTGTGTTTCACAGTGGAAGTGAGTGTAAACCCGTCTCCAGAGAAACATCACCAGAATGCTCTTTCCCACATGAAATCCTTGGTTTTGGAAGTTCATTTCAAACACCTAGAAATTCTGGTTAATCTCCCTGCAAAGGCCAGAGCAATGAAGGAATAAAAAAAAGACAGAACTTGAATTTTAAAAAAAATTTCCATTGAAAATAATGGGGTTTTATTCTCACTAAAGTACATATTAAAAACTTTTCCTGGTTTTCCCTGTGAGGGTGACCAGGCCCTGGCACAGGCTGCCCATTTTTAGGCACCCTGACAACAAAATGTCACCTCTGAAGCTTCCCTGTGCTGTTAAAGGCTGAGTCCTTTCCAAAGTGATCTCAGTCAATATCTTTATTATTCCAATGCCACAACATTTCCCTTTCCTTCCAGAAACATCCATTTATTACAATTCCAGACTAAAGCTCAGTTTTGAGCCTGTTCTCCATCTCGAGTAGAGCCAATCCTAAGACCCATTTATTTCTCCCATCATTTTGGGCTGGGAGGAATCACTCTTTTCCATCTTTGGTGGGAAAGACGGGGATGTCTGGATGATTCAAATCCCCACCTGATGAGTCCAAACTGGTGTCCAGGGCTGAGTTGTGCCCAGCAGCCCTCACAACGAGGATCTGTAACATGTTGGGAGCGTCATGTTTGGAAGCACTGGGACTCTTCTCCCTCTGGGTGTCAAACAGGATTAGAGGCCTTGGAGTGAGCAGGGAAGTGAGGGGGGAGCGTGCTCCGAGGCCTGATGTGAGTTATGAGCGGGAATTATGGAAACACACGGAGATCACCTATTTAAGATGGTGGAAGTGGGCTGGGTCCCCACTCTGGACCTGTGAGTGAAGGGCAATTCTTGCCTTGAAAGGGGGTCCCTGATGCCAGACAGACGGCACAGAGGGAATGATGTGGTTCAGATGGAGCTGAGGGAGGAGATTCAGGCAGGAGCTGCCCCTAATCAGCCCCAGCCCTGGGGTGTCCCAGCCTGAACAGAGCACGGGACGTCACTCTTGGCTTGCTTTTGGTTGGGATTAGTTTGGGGGTTGGGTTTCTGCAGGGGTTTTTTGGGTCTTTTTCCTCTGTTCAGGGCTTAAAGTGGGATGGCAAGGAGGCTGGAGAGGGATTGTCACAAGGCTTGGAGAGACAGGATGTGGGGAATGGCTTCCCACTGACAGGGGATAGGGATAGATGGGATATTGGGAAGGAATTCTTGCCTCTGAGGGTGGAGAGAGGCTGGGAAGGAATTCCCAGAGAAGCTGTGGCTGCCCCTGGATCCCTGGAAGTGTCCAAGGCCAGGCTGGATGGGGCTGGGAGCATCCTGGGATAGTGGGAGGTGTCCCTGCCCATGGCAGGGGCCGGCACTGAGTGATCATTACAGCCCTTCCCAACCCAAACCGTTCCATAATTCCATGAAATTCTTCTCAAAAAGAGCTCGCTCTAAAGCGGCAGCAGATCTGGCCCATCCCACACTTTCCTCCTCACCCAGAATTCCCTGGAAAGGCTCTGGATGAGGGCAGGTGCTCCCACACCTTGGAGACACCTGACCTCCCAGGGGAGGCTGCTGCAGCTGATTTTGATGTTGTTCATTTTTCCTTATTTTTAGTCTTTTTATGACCAGTAAATCCCATGAGACCTGCTGGGAATTCTCTGTTGCCTCTGTAGCACACAACTCCTCACCCTTCTGCTGTTTGAATTCCCAGGATTTACCTTACAACTTTCTTCTGGTTTGGATTCACACTCTGAAATGTGAATTCCGGATGAAAGGGTAAAAAAATCAGGCAAAAAAGCCAAGTTTCATCTGTCAGCTTATTGTCATAAGGATTTTCCTGCTGGGAGGCCTCTTCCCTGCAAAGCTGATCCCAGGTTCTTCGGTCTGTAAATCAATCAGTGAGCAAAGACAACCAAAGTTTGAAGAAAACCAAGTTCAGGTGGCATCTAGAATATTATACTCTGCTTCAGATCTGCGACTAAATGAACAAAAAATGAGGGTTTTTATTAAAAAAAATGACACCTTTTTCCAACCAAAAGGGATCCAGCATTGAGCTGGAATTCCTGTAAAGGCACCACAACTGTGGCTATTTTACCACAATTAATTTGCCCCACGTCCATGTGCTCTCCTCCTCCTTTTGAGCTGCCTTTTGTGCATCAAATCCCTGCAACCCAAGGTTTCCAAAGTGCTGTTTACACAGCCCATGTTGACTTAGCACTTGAGTTGCTCGTCTCATTTCCCTGATCCAGGGGCCAGGAGGATGCTGCGCTCTTGATTTGTGGCCCAATCGATATTTTGCTTGCCCTGGGGCTACCACAACTGCTGGAGCCTGCTTTCCATGGAGTGATTAGTCCTGACAGCTGCAGCACACAACTACCCTCGCTCCCCTGAAATGCTTGGGCTGGACTGGTCCTTCCCCAAGGAAATCCTGGATGTGGGGCTGGAAAGCCGAGTCCCAGAAGATGAATTGGGAGATGTCGGCAACAAGCAGGAAATGGAAGTTAAAAGAGGCAGAGATCTGCTTTAATCAAACCTCGTGCACTAATTCTATTTATTGTTAATTTCTTTCTATTTATTATTCATATCTTTCTATTTATTATTCATTTATTTCTCTTCATTATTTATTTATTTCTCTTTATTATTTATTTTCTTCCCTGAATTCCACTTAATAATAAAAATCCATTCCCCAAAAATCATTCCCTTTGGTTGTATCAGCACAAAATTCCTTCAGCACTTGTATACAATCACCAACTCTTGTTTCTTCCCATTAATTCTGTAACTTTCACAGGAGTTCCATCATTTTACTTTTCTCCTGTCAATCAGACTTTTCTTTCAGCTGCTTTAAATAATCAGCTGCCTCCAGCTCCTGGACTCTGTGGTTTGGTTGGTTGGGGTTGGGTTTTTTTTATAGATAACATTAACAAAGCTCTCCTGAGGAGCTGTTTACTGGAAACAGAGCAAATATCATGTTCCTTATACAGAGTACAAACGGCTAAAATAAAAATAAACAGAATTTCCTAGGACAGGATGCTGGAGAGGGGATTGATTCCTCAATGAAAACATCCCAACAGGTTCCTCGTGTAGCAAGAAGTTACTCTTAAGGAGAAAATGGTGTTCAGAATCTGAGCTGTCTGCAGAAGTCAATAATCACCCACTGAAAATTTAGGAAAATCACAAACCCTGTGGATTTCTAGAGTTCCCACCCAGTGGCAAGAGAGAATAACTCTTGCTGGGATCAGCTGCACATCTCTAGGAAGGGGCTGCTGGTTTCACCTGGGACAGGCAATGAGGGAGAGCAAGGAACTTACGTAGACCTGGAACAGGGAGTCTCCAGGTCCCCAAAACTGGTACATGGCACAAACAGGAATGCCCAGCTCCTCACAAATTCCCCACTTTAATGCCACCCCGAAAATTTACTTTAGGCAAAACACTTGGACTAAAAGGAGGTTTTATCTCCGTATTCCACCACAGCTTCAGGAGACGCAAATGACAATGCAGAAGAGCAGAACACATATTTTGATTATTTTTTAGTGTAGCTAAAGATCCATCCTTTAACCCCCATTTTTCCCACACAGGCTGGCAAGAGCTTTTGGAGCAGCAGTAGGAGGAGAGGGAGGTTTGGGGGGGGGGGGCTAGAGGCAAATATCTTAATTAGCTGTTACCAAAACCCCTGAGCCATATGGCCACCATAAAAAGGGGATTTTAATACACTGCTCCATTTTATGTCATCAGTTGCGAGCTGTGGATTCACTCTCACCCCCAGTAACTCACGACTGCACAGAAGAAAACCTCTGAAGTGAAAACACGGCCCATCTGTCGGTGATAGGGGCGAGCCGCGTATTCTCCCCATACATTTATACATTTCCTGCATTGCATATGATTTCAAATATTTGCTCTTGGAACTGCAAGGTGTCCTACTGTCATAACAGTCAAGTTATTCATTAAGCTGTCAGCACCTCGGCGCATTGCTCCCACACGGGGTCCAGCTCTGATTTTTCCATTCCCCCTCGGAGCACCCCCTCACTCATCGCCGCGCGCGGTTCCCCTCAGAACGGGTGCAACTGAGATCCTCATGTCAACAGATGTAAACCAAAGCCCTACCTTTTCCATTGCCACGCTTCCAACTCCCGAATTTCCGAGGGCACTAATGGATTTCGAGGGCCAGCTCGAATTTGCGAGGGTTTTGTTCCTATCAATGTGATGCAGTTCTTGGCACGCACTTCTGAGCCCAGGGCCGTGAAGTATTAAAAGCTGAGAAGTCGAGCAAAACAAGGATCAACCAAAAGCAAACCCATGATTGATTCCCAGCCCCGGTGTTTGGGAGTGAGGCTGAGCAGATGGTTTACAACAGCAAAGCCAAGGCACCAAACTCACAGATCTTTGCCTAAAATTGGGCTTTTGTGCTAAGCCTGACCCGCAGGCTGCCCACCTTCAGCACAGGGGGAGTTTGTGTTTGTTGCCACTCCAGTGGAATAAATAAAATAGATCTGAGGGTGACTTCATGCTGCTTGGTTTCTGAATTCAGCTCTTCTTGTGTGTTTTTCAGGAGCCTGGAGTGGAAACTGCCCCGTCACTTAGACAAAACATCATACCTGGCTTGTTTTTGTAATTTGGGATGATTGGGGATGGCTGCACTGTGAGGAGACAGCAGCTGGTAGATGATTCATTTCTCTGCTTTAAGCCTGGCTTAGGTAGAAGGTTCAAATTAACTCAATTTTACTGATTTTCAGAGGTGCCTTGGACCCATCACATCATCCCGTCACTGCCCTCAGAGCAGGGATGTCACTGATCACAGGAAAGGACAATCCAGGTGTCCCCAGCAGATCTGAAAAGGGAAGAGGCTGGACCATTCACCCTGGAAAAAGGCAAAAATGCTCCACCCAAAAGCGCTGTCTGTAGTTAGACTCTCCCACAGCTGGGCTGTTTGAACCATTTCTCTCTCTTCTCCTGAATTTTTGCCTGTTTTTCCCCAGTTTTTGCCCGTTTCCCACTGCTGGATTCAGACTGATGCGGCACAGATGCACGGACAAGTCACAGACATCCAAATAATGTCTCCGTTTGATTGTCATTGCTCTGGGGTTTAACCCTGGCCCACCTTGCTACACTTCAAGGCCCTGCAGTTGGACCAGAAGGTCATTTCAGCTCCCTTCCCACTGAAACATTTTATTCCAGAATACAGATTTAGGATAAATTCTGTGTTCTGTTCACATCCAGCCACGGCCATTGGGCACATCATGAGGGGGACAGCCTGTCCTGCTGCAACCAGGGGCTGCTTTACCAGGGCCAGGGCAGCTCTCCAGGCACCAAATGCCCCTCCAGCCCCTGTCGCACCCCATCCCACCCCACCCCACCCCATCCCATCCCACCCTGCCCCATCCCATCCCATCCCACCCCACCCCATCCCATCCCATCCCATCCCACCCCACCCCACCCCTTCCCATCCCACCCTGCCCCATCCCATCCCATCCCATCCCATCCCATCCCATCCCATCCCATCCCATCCCATCCCATCCCATCCCATCCCACCCTGTCCTGTCCCCGCTGCGTTCCCGGCCGTGCCCGGCAGGTGGCAGCGTCGGGCCGGCCCCGCCGCTCACCTTTCTCTGCATAAATAAAAGTTTTCGCTCAATTTCGAACGATTTTCATCGATTTGAGGGAAGCAGGGAGGGAAGCAGGCTCCGGACAGCCGGGAACGGTGTCCTTAGGGAAGGGGCTCGGGAGTAGGGGAGGTATCAGCACTGCTGGACATCCCAAACCAGCTCTGTAGCCACGGCTCTTCTCTGTCACTGATTTCTGCTTTTAGAAAAAGCTGCGCCTGGGTTCCACCATCGGGAGGTTGTCACTGTGACCTGAGATCCCTGTGGGACAGGGAAAGGTGTGGGGATTGGTGGAGGTGACACAGTTCCTCTGTGTCCTACTCATGGATAACAGGGATGGATCCTGAACTTCCTTCCCCAAACTCACCCAGTTAAGGACAGACAACTCTGGAACAGCTGGACCAGCAGTTCCCATATTCCATACGGAATTCCGTACATCCCATGTGTTCTGTACTGGGAACACAACAGGGCTGGTGGAATGAGATGATCTTTACGGTCCCTTCCAACCCAAACCATTCCCCAATTCCATGACTTTAATCTCCTCTCCCTGGGAAGAGCAGCAGAATCCTTCCCTGTATCCGTGTCTCAGGAGGTAATGGATGTGCTGTCCATGCTGGGAGGAGGAGGAGGAGGGTGTGGAAGCTTTTACAGGGGCCTGTCTGCACCTGGGGCAGTTCCACTCTCAGCACCCATTGCTGGAGAAACAAACCCTCTCACTCGGGACCAATCTGCTTTAAGCCAGGCATAAATAAGCTGGGTGTGTTATATCTTTCGCCATAGTCAGGCAGATTTTTTTCCCTCACTGTTCTCTCCGGGCCTGTTTTTATTTCTTTCATCACCATCAAACACCGACTCCTGCAGCTCTCGGTGTGCTCAGCGCTGCACAGGTTGGGGCTGAGCAGGGCATGTTTGCTCTGACAGGAACTCTCAGCTGGCTCGTTAGAGCCTTCAGCAGGTGGGGCAGCCCCGAGCAGTTCATCCATCTAAATACAGACGTTATTAGGGCTGACCTTGCTTCGCAGCCCCCCCGACCTTCTGCGGGATCTAATAAATGGATCCGAGCATTGCAGAGAGCAGCCCCACGCTGGGCAGCCAGATAAGAGCAATGTCATGTTAAACATTCCACAGGAGCCTGGCAAATGGCTTTGGATGGAATCAAATCCCGAGAAAAAATAGCTGATTTATTAATCCTGGCCGAGCGCTCGTCACAGCGCAGTTCTGGGGGGAGTCAGGTTTAAAACCTGGAACTTGCACAGGGTTTGAATAATCATTTTCTAATTTTAGCTTCACCAGAATGTTCTGCTGCACGCTGCTGCTCAGTCTGGAGCCACTGGGTTGGGTTTGTGGTGTGCATGGACATGGATCATTCTCCTCACACCTTAAAGGGAGGAAAGATTGGATGTGGGGACAGTGGCTTTGTTTTCTCTGGACAAAATTGATCCCCAGCCTAGCAAAGAGTCAGCAGCTCTCCAGAAATAAAGAACAATCTTTTTCATAATTCCCATCTCCCTTTTGTTTTGGGGCAGTTGGAACTTCTCTGACGTTCGGAAATGTTGAAATGGGTGTGAAGCGAGGGGAGGTTCCCCAGTTTGTGCAGAGGTTGTTTTACAACTCAATCTGTTCTGCTCCTGAGCACCAAGGCAATAAATGCACCAAACTGGAACAGGAGGGGCTCCACTATCCAGGGGAAAAAATCTGCTCTGTTTTTCCTAACATTTTCAAGCTCATTTGATTTATAAGCATCGAGACAAAAAAATTGCCTTTTGATTATGTTTTATCTCTCTGATTGGCTCCAAGGCTGAACTAAAATGATATTTTTTGGAGAAAAGTTCCAGTAAGTAAAAGAAAAGTTCTAAGTAACAATACTGGCTCAGGCCACCAGACATTCTTGGATCCTTAGCACTGAGCAAGGTAAGAGTAATAACTTTTATTTTCTTCTCTGTCACTGGAATCAGCAGCAAAGCCTTCTCTCCATAAAGAAACTTCCTCGGATTAAATTAAAAACCCCTAAAATGTTGTCCCACTGAGCTCTGTCCCAATCCCATTGTTCTGACGTGATTGTTCAGGGTGACTCACCAAGAACTGGAAGTCACCAGGAGCAATCTTCCAGCCAGAGCGTGTTTGGAAAATCTCCGCGATAACTGGGAGACGCTTCAGGAAAACGTGGTCCTGTTTCTTGGAAGTGTCTGATTGCACAAATCCTCGGTGGGATTAGTAAGAGGTGGTGCTTTAGCCTGGGTTTGTTCTGTCTGAGCCACGATGATGCTCGGAGCAGTGGTTGGGGGTGAGGCTGGCGGGGAATGAATTGTGTGTGTGTGACTTTTAATTGCCCATCTCAGCCACAAAACGAGGCAGCGAGACAAATTCCGGGCTCATTATCTCCTCGGGTACAAACCTGCTCTTTCATCATCTCAGCAAGGCTCAGAAGTGAGGGTATGTTGGTCACATTAAGGAGGGGAGGGTTTTTCCTGCGTTTTTGGCCATTTTTGTTCCATGAAGTTGCTGCTGCTCCCTTGGAGGGCAAAGCCAAGAACTTCCCAAACTGAGACTTCTCCTCTGAGCAGAACAAGAAATATTAAACAGCTGCAAGTGGCCACCAAACAGAAGGGATTTCTTATCAGTCAACGAGTAAAATCTCAATGTTTTCCATGGTTTGCTTTCCTTTCCAGTTCTTTATCTTTGCTCCACACGTGGTAAAAGTGAAGCAGCACCGTAAATTACGGGAGCAGCAGCAGGGCTGAGCCAGCAGCTCTCAGCTCTGTTGCTCTTTGCCTTTCAACAGCTCCATTCCTCCTCTGGGCTGCAGTCACACAGACACAGGGCAGGTTTAGATTTAGGGAAACAGCAGGAAAACCTGGTGTCAAAGGCTCAGACAGTGTCCTGTTTGTCTGCAGGGAGAGCAGAGCATCCATCTCACCACCTGTGTGGGTGGATAACCCACCCTGCCCCACAAAAGGAGCCCTTGTGATCATGAGCAGACCTGGATTTCCTTCGGGCTGTCTGTAAATCCAGCCCTGGAGAGATGGATGGACCAGGGGACAGACACGGGAACACAAACACCCCCACGGCTGATAATGTTATCCTGGAAAGGGAAGGTTTCCTCCTAGACCTTCCCGCAGAAAGGAGTGGAGCTGGGTGAAAGTGGCCTGATCAAATTTTGCTGAAAAATGTGAAGTTTAGAGATTTTGCCTGATTATGTACTCACCTCGATTTTCATTAATTAATCATTGGGTTGCCAGATGTGTGTGCACTGGGTCTACTCAGAAAACTCAGCCTTGATATTTGACAGTTGAACACTTTGGGTTTTCTCCCTGACGTAGCCTGTGTTTCCCAAAGCTTCCCGGAATTCTCTTTAAAATACAACCGAGCAAGCCTGAAATGCTGAGCATTGTTTTATCCCCAAGAAGGACCTTTTGCTGTATCGATTTGCATTCAAATATTTTGGTAATGAGCCCATCCAGAAGGTCTGTGCTTGGCTTGGCAGTGAGAGGAAAATCCAGTTACTTATGGCTCTGCTGAGCAGTGCTAATTACAGCTTATGCTGGTGGGGTGTGCACATGTGAGTCATGTATGGATCACCCCTTTTCCTTTGGAAGGAGCACAGGAGGAATTTTAACTGCAGGGATGAACAGAAAGGACCCAGAGTTAATGGTTCACCGAGGAATAAATAGTTCCTCTTCTTGACACTCGCCTGCCGAGCGCCAGACCTCAGCTGGGCTAAATCAGTAAATCATTAACTTTAATAGGGATTTGCCAGTTTACACCTCGGGAGGATCTGGCTCCCATATTTCAACAACAATTCTGCTCAGACAGAGCCAGCACATCAGGCACGGCCACGGGGCAGCGCGGCCACACAGCTGCTGCCCCACTTGGGACACCGCGAACACACAGCTCTGCTCCAGGCAGCCCAGAATGCAACTTTCCAATCATATATCATCCCCTCGGAGAACCAGACTGTTGTGCCCACAGAGCTACTGTATTTTTTTAATGAATCAGACAGGAATGGTGCTTAAACTGCTTACCACTGCTTTAATTTACAGCCTGTGGTAATACAGTGACAGTAATGTTGTCATCGTTTGCTCTCTTCCTCTGTGGCATCAAGCCCAGGCTTCCACATTCTCATTTTTGGGATGGTTTCAAACTCAGTTTTACCCCCCCCCACTCAACTCCCCTGATGAAATGAGATGTTCTTTAAAATTAAATAAATAAAGGAGGCCTCGCTGATAGCTCCAGGATCTGCTGGGTTTTCTCTTCTCCCTTTAATGTGCTTTTCACCCGGGGAACAGAATGAAAATGCATTTTCTCTGGTAGGAACTGGCATGTTCGAGATGGTGTCAGAATTCAAGAACATGACAAGCAAAATACAGCTGGACTGGAGGCCTCCACCACACATGGAGGAGGAAATATTGCATTCCCATGCTGTTTTCATGCATGCGAGCGAGCAGCCACATCACAAACCCTGAAAAACATTGTGAGAACACTTGACATTTCCCAGATGGGCGGCTTGGTTGAGACTCCCCCATCTGCCTCGCCTTTCTCCCCAAGAGTTTAACCCCTTGGAGCTCCTGCAGGGAAGCTCCAGTTCCTTGTCATGCCCCTGGAAGCCCCATGGGATGGCAGTGGCTGGGCAGGGTTGTTGGAGGGCAGGTGACATCCAAGTCTTGGTGGAAAATGTGGCCAAGGATGTGCTGGTGGCTCCCAGTCCTCGTTTTATGGAGAGCCAAGCTCTGCACAAACCTCACTCGGGGCTGGTTTGGGACCAAAATCAGCAGCTGCTACTCAGCTCCATCGTTTTTAATCCTGACGACATCATGGCCTTGCTGATTTTAAACCTTCTCTGAGACCTCTGGAGCTTAAACTCAATGTGTTTCCAGTAATTCCATGAAAACCTGTGAGCTCGTTTTACCTGCAGGGCGGAGCAGCTGAGGAACAAACCCAGCAGCTGGATTTTTTGGGCATTTCAGGTGCAAATTTGGTTGGGGTGTGGCCAGTGTGGAACACCTCGCTGGAGGTTTCATCCTTGGTGGATCTCTTGCAGCCCTCATAGGTGTTATTCAGACTTATCTACTTGCTGATTACTCCTTGATTTTGCCATAATCCTTCCTTAATTACCACATCTTGTAGGCCTGCTGGCAATTTTTTAAGACAGATAATTTTTTAAGTTGGATGATTTTTAAGGCAGACAATTTTAAGGCAGACAGTTTTTTAACACTAATGATTTAAGACTGACAATCATTTTAAGACTGACAGTTTTTTAACACTGACCATTTTCTAAGACTGACAATTTTTTTAAGACAGACAAAATTTTGTTCACTGTTAACTGGCTGATAAAACAGCCTTTGCTTCTCAGTGCCAGCCTGGTTTTTATTCAGCAGGTCACCCAACCCAAGAGCACAAAAGCAAAGTCCCTTTAAAATCAGAGCCAAGCACTTTCTCGGGGGTCTCCCACTGTTCAACAACTGAATAATGTCTGGCCCAGAGGCTCAGATGCCAAAGCCTACCCTGATATAAAGCTGATGTACCACCCAAAAACCCATTGGATGCAAATCAGAGATTTAACTGTTACTGTGTCCACCCTCTCTTTCTTCCTTTCTTGCTTCCCTCTTGATCTCTTCTCTTTTGCTCCCCTCAACTCCTTTATCAAAAATAACTTTGGGAAGGAAAAATAAACACTGGAAGACACTCAGCCATGTGTGCAAGCCAGGCCTCTTCCCCCTGCCCTGCTCCTGCAGCCTGAAAGGAGCTGCAGTTCCAGCTTGGAGTGAAACCTCAGCCAGTCCTGCTCACAGCTGGCCCTGCCTGGCTGATTCCAGACAAAAGACTTCCGTCTTTATCTGGCACTTATTGAGACATCTCATTCAGCTGGAGATAAAAGGGGAAGAGATGTGCTTTGAAATCGAACCATTAGGGCGGCAAAGACATCAGCATGCAAATGCCACACACAAATGGGTTCAAGATGAAGCTCGAGGATCAATCCCAGTGCCAACAGGGGTTTGCCTGCACAGGGACCCAGCAAAGCCCTTGTGGAACCTCGGGGGAGTTTGGGCCTGTGTTTGTGAAGGGAAGGAGGTGGGAGTTGGATGTGGAAGCGATCCTGGGAATAAATGACAATGGGGTGGATTGTTCCTGAGGGGTCCCCCTGGTTTGCCGAAGGCTGGGTGGGTTATTCACCAAAAGAACTCCACCAAGCCATGGAGAATTCCATTTTCCAATCTGCTTCTGATCTCCCACCTTGGAAATTCTCATAGGGCTTCGCGTGCCACTCCCTGTGTTTGTCACTTGTCACAGAATCATGGCACCACGGAATTTTTAGGGTTGGAAGGGACCTCTGGAGATGACCCAGTCCAACCCTCCCCTGAGTGTCCTGGGCAGTGCTGGCCATACACAGACCTGGTTTGCTGTAGGGAGGGATTGTGTCCCACCTGAGGCTCCGAGATTGCTCCTGCAAGTGTTTGATATCCCAAGCAAAAAGCAAATGTATTTTTCTCGCTCTCTGTAGAAGGACGGTATTACCAAACCCTCAGAGATCTCTGGTGGAGCCAGCTGTACTGTGTTTTTATGTTTATATTTACTGTATTTTAAAGGCTGTGTGATGTCTCCCAGCAGGGGAGGATCAGGATTCAGCTGAAATGACAGCAAGAGAGAGGCTTTGTTGAGGATGCTGAAGGCAACGAGGCTCTGAGGTTTGCCAAGTCCTTCGGTAATTCCTGCCGGGGTCACCTGGAGGGTCCCGTGCAGCCCTGCTTGGTGACATCACTGAGCTTTGGGATCTGCCATTACCTGCAGAGACTAAGCCAGGCTTAGCAAAGACCTTGGGGCTGCCCAGAAGCCTCTGCCTGTGGGCAGAGCTGGTGAATAACCCTCAAGAGGCATTTTATTCTGATTTCATTGGCCATTTATGTCCCTTAGGCCGGACACACCTCGCTGGGCTTTTCAGAGAAGAATGGAGCGTTGAGCTCTGCTTCAGGAGGAACCTTCCCCTGCCTGATCGATTTCCACCCACCGAGAAACGACCACTTAATAACGTGCAAATCTCTGGTTAAAGAATTACCGAGATTAGCCTGAAGCCTGACACTCATCCCGCAGGAGGGAGCTCACCGAGATGCTGTTGACAAAGGGAAACTTTGTTAAGCGTGTTTAGTTCAGCTCTGCTATTGCAAGGATCCCTAAGCTGCTTTGTTTTATGAGATTTAGGGCAGAGGATTTTCTTCAAGCAAAGGGCAAAGGATTTTCTTAAAAAGCGTATTCCCTCTAGAAGGGTGCAGAGTCTCGTGGGATCTGGGGATTAGGTGTTCATTTCCTATACAAAAGCTCCATAATTGTCTAAAGGATGCCTGGATCTGAACCAGCTCCAAGTGAAACATCAAGCAGTGTCTGAAAAAAGGAAATAAAAGCACAATTTCACTTTGTGTTACCTGCACTGGGAGTTCTGTACCTGTGAGCAATGAAAAGTTTCTTGCCATGGATGTTGTTTGTAAAAGCCAAAAGATCTGTGGGATCTGAGGAGAAACCAGAGCAATGAGCAGAGGAAACTGCGCGAAGAAACTCTGATTTGATGGATTTGAGCCTGCAAGAAGGTTCTTCTGGGAAAGATCCTGCAGGACACTTGCCCTGTCCCAAACTTTTCCCGGTCTTTTGTGATTCCCAGGATTAATTCCATACACCAGTGCAGAGCGATGCTGGCTGGGAGCCCATCAGAAGGAGCTGGTGGTCAGGACCGATGTTTCTGGAGCAGGAACTCTCAGAAGGCACCAGGAGAAGTTGGAGTTTCATGCTGAACCAAGAAAAAATGCAATGAAAATGTAAAATATTCTGTGCCATTTCTGGTTGGTGCCACCCAAGATTGTTCAGCCAGGTCATCCCCCAACACAGAACCAGCTTTTTCTCCAGTGATATTTGATATGGCACTTGGTATTTGATACATTTCCCTCCCAGGAGCATCCCTGGTGTTTTATGCAATCCCATCTCCCATATCTCAGTTTGGGAAGAGGCTCCCTTTTCATGAGAGCAGCTCTTTTCCCTTTATTGCTTGGAATCCTTTCTCTTTTATTGGTTAAAACATTCCATGGGGACCCCAAACCTGCAGACACTTCCCCAAAATCCTCCCTCCCTGATCTGATTTTCTGTTACTTCTCCTCCAGGTGAGCTCCTAAATAAAACAGGATCTTTATTCCAGAGTGAAAATACTTTGGACTGAACAGTTCAGGTCCCCAAAATTCTGACAATTTCACTGAAAAAAAAATCCCTTCATCCTTCAGGTACTGATTAAAATCAGCTGATTTCAGAATATCTTTCTTCTAAGCAGTTTGTGCACAGTAAAATATTTGCACTTTGTTCATCTTGCCTACATCAGCTCTTACAGCGATTAGTGCTGTTAAAATGGAATATAATAATAATAATTGTTATTATAGCTGTAATAACATTTTATTTAAATCACAGTTTTAAAGTATTAATTATCCCCATTGCCTCTCAACAATTTAAATGTGTCATTTTTCCTCCCCTTGGCCTTCTAGTAATTTTCCCACTTTTCTCTGGGATACCCTCTGGACACTCTGGAGTCTTTGCAGCAGTTCTTATCTGAAGGGAGATGTCAGTTCTTTATCAGCTGGGGGTGCACAGGGAGAAATGTGCAATTCTTCACTGTCTCTTTGCTGCAAATACAGTAAATATAAATATAAAATCCACATGAATTTGACCATTAAAAACAACAAATATCCACGGCTTAAACATTGCAACGGTTGTACTTTCACCCCCACACTGCGAGAACCACCGACAGCTCCACGCGTAGCCCTGACCAGGAAAGTTGAGACTTTTGAAAATGGCTTTTTTCTCTATTTTTTTTTACCTCTGTCTCTTTTTTCCCCCTCCTAAACCCTTCACGGGGATTGCCTCTTTGTAAAGTGTATAGTCTGAGCTCGGTTTTGGGTGGCTACTCCCTCTATCCCAGGGATTCTCGTGACCATATGGAGCATCCGTGCTTGACTGCACTTCACACAAACCCTGCCCAGCGGGGTGTGGGGTGGGATATGGGGTGTTTGTTGCTGCTGGTTGGTTTTGTACAAGGATTGCTCTGCACAGGAGGTTTTTTGGGTATTCTGTGGGTTTTATAATCTTACCCCACACCAAGTAATATTGCTCTATAAGGTGAGACTAGATGACTCCACAGAGAATATTTATTTCTCAGGTTATGTGTTCCAGAAGAGTAAGAGATTAAAAAATGGGATTTTTTCAGACATTCCTCTGGAAGATGTGCAGTTCTCTCCTGACTTGCAGTCTCAGATATTTCCTTGTTCAACAACAGTAATTTTTATAAAATTAAGGCTGAAAATTGATAGGCCTGGTTTTCCTCTTCATGTTGATGTTACCAAACCTCTCTGAGCTGAAATTGCTGTCACTGAAACCTGAATTGGAGTCAGTCATGATATTTTGAGCTGGGGGTTTTAAATAAAATAAAAATGAGGTTGTAGGTTTTGAAATAAAATAAAACAGGCTTCTCTTGCCTTCTCTATTATTGATATTGAAGGGGTTTGGTGCAGGTGATCAAAAAGGTAATAAAAGTTTGTTTTACAAATCATCTTTGAAATAGCCAGTGCACTGAGGCACCTTGGAAAACAAGCCATGGGGACAACCCTGCCCCTGTCTTGGGAAACGAACTCCCAGCAATTCTGCCTTTAATTACTCTGAACCCACTGATTAAGGCCAGGAGCTCTCCCCTTAATCCTGAATTGCTCCTGTTGACCCTGGTGGGGTTTGTGACTCCATCGCCGTTCTCCCGGGAATCCCAACAGCTCCTTCCTGGGGCCACCTCCGTGTCCCTGGGAGCATCCTCGAAGCAGCCCTGCCTTAATTGAGTTGCTGACATTCCCCACTCCGTCCCTGTCTGCTGCCTTGCCAAAGAACAAAGGAACAGCCCCTTCCCATTAAGGGCGGTAATAACTTAATTAAAACCAAGTTCGCCGCGCCGCGGGATCCAGTTTGTCATCAAGAGGCCTTCCCTGCCTTCCCCCTCTGGTTTTTGATAATCCGTGCCAGATATTTAATCACTGGATACCCCGGTATAAAGCTCCCAGCCTCCATAACCAGCAGAAAGCTTGTCAAAATAAATTTTAACTTCTGACCGTGGTGGAAGCCCAACGAGGAGGTATTAACAGAATCAGAGCTGTCAATCAGGGCTTGGGCTCACCGTTTATGTTATTAATTCCAACTCTGGTGGCATGGTCTTGGGATAACAACCATCCTAAGCTGCGCTGGTCCAAAAAACACAAACCAAGAGTGGAATGTATTTCGTGCTGAGGTGACGTTACTGAGTGTCCAGAGGAACTTTTTTTGTCTTTGAAAGGTGATGTTTTATTAGATTATTCTCATTGCCAAGAGACACAGCTACTGTCTGGCTTCGTTTGCTGAGGGGTTTGCACTAATGTAAAGATTTATTCCCCACACAAAAGCAGCTCAATAAGAAAAAAGCAAAGAAATGGTTGTTTGTTTGTTTGTTTGTTTCTGGGAATGTAATTAATGCAACGTGTTAGAAGGGAGGCTGAATATTCTGTAGTGGGTTATGGAGTGAAAGTGGCCTCACAACTGGAAATCCAGCTTGGAGCCTATGACTTGGAGGTACTGTTACAATGCAAACCAGCGGGAAGGATTCCAGGGAGAAAGAGGAGAAGTGTGTTAATTGAGAACAATAACACGCCCAGGACCTCCAGGAGCTGGTGGCCTTAATAAAAGGAGACAATGCCATGTTGTTGCATAACCTGAATTTCAAATTCAATTTCAGCTGGAGTGGAGCACAAGTGATGCAGAGCTCTGGTGCTTTTTCTCTGCTCATTTGCTTTTTCTCTGTTCATTTCTGAGGCCATCTGAATGAAAAATGTGTCATGGGCTGTGTTAAACTGGGTTTGACCTGGGTTTTTCTCTCCCATATTAAACCCTTGATTGTGAAATCAGTTTCAAGGACATTACACACACGAAAGGTGTGATTTGAGGGGATATTTGCAATCAAATTAACATTGCTGGCACAGGTTTCCATTCCACCTTATCCCAGTTTGTGTTCTTGCCCAGCGTGGTTCTGTTGTGACTCAAACTGGGGTGATGAGGAGGAGGCACTGCTGGCATTGAGTTGGTCCTGAAGGGCCCAAGACTTTGGAATTCATTTAATCCCCTGTTTTTCTCCATCACCATGAACAAAACCAGTCTGAAGTTGCCTGGAGAGGATCCAGAATTCCCATTTTCCAGAGTGCCCTCCCGGGTCACCTTGAGCAAAGCCCTGAAGTTGTGGCAGACACACAAACCTTGTACAGGCAGGCAGAGCTGGGGATCAAATCCATTTTTCCCCTCCTGTGTGGGAGCTTTTTCCTCTTTGTCCTCAAAAAAAGACTGAATGAGGAGCAAGAAGCTCCATGAGAAAATTCCTGAGTCCGTTTGCACTCCAGCTCCAGGACACGTGACAGATCTGAGCGTCCTCAGCTCGAGGTGCCCAAGAACATTTCATGGCAGCAATTTCTTACACGCCCAGAACCCTCTGGCAAGATTTGTTATATTATTTTCTGTATTTATCTGTGTGAATCACTTCCCCACTGATTTCCCACCATTTTTTGTCTTCCCAAAAGAAAGCACTTGGATTCTTTTTGCTGGATAAAAATGCTTCCATTTGAAGAAAGTAGAAGGGTAAAATACACTAATAAATATCCTGAAAATACTAATTAAAAGTTGCAGGTAAAACCCTAATTATTGTCCGGGATATTATGGATCTAGTTGGTGTTCAGTCAGCGCCTTTAACCTCCTGGGAGAATGGAAATTCATCCCAACAATGATTCTGCCATCATTTTTAATAAATCTGGTGTGAATAAGACCAAAATATAAATCCAGTCATCATCATCTCCTCTTATTTAAGCAAATAAATGTAGAGTAGAAAGCAAATACAAGATTTAGGATATTGTATTCTAGATCCCTGGATATTCTGGAACATTTTATGGCTGAGTGAAAAATGGAGACACTTTCCCTTCCTCCTTTTAATCTGGGCAACACGAATTCATCATTCATGAACTTGCACAACCTTTGCAGAGCTGTGCTTGCATTTCAAAGCCATTGTGAGGCACAAACTGCAATATCTATTCTAATTTTCCCCCCTCTCCCGGTCCAGCTCCACAGAATCCAGGGATGTGCTGTGTGCCTGCAGTGCTGGGATGTATTTGTGCATATCAAAAGCAGCAACTCTCTCAAATCATTCATTGAAAGTTCCACTTGGCTTGGAGTCTTCCTGAAAAATATGTTTATTTTGTCTTCTCGACTTACTTTTCCTCGTGTCTGAGTATTGCGCCTCCAGGAAGAAAAGCTTAAATTGCTGAAGTAGGGGTTTTTTTCAAAGCCTGCCAAGAATAAAGTGGCTTAATAAGGAAGCACACAGATTTCACTTTCTTACAGGGAAAAAGAAAAGGAAAAAAAATAAGAAAAAACAGGAGGAAGTCATTTGGAGAAAGGCTGGAAACTTTAGGAGCAGTGGATATTTTCTAAAAGTGGAAAGATAGGAGCATTTTGGGAAGGAATATGGGGCTAACTCACCGTGAAGCTTGGAAAGGATGAGGACCCTGCCCACCAAATCGGATCCATGAGCACAGGGGGAGTTTGTGCTGGTGGGAATTCCGTAATGGCAAGGCCACACCTGTGGGTTCATGGAGGTGTGGCTGGGCTACCGCGGAGGATCTGTCCCTGTGGGAGGTGTTTGGGACACAGCAGGGACAGTCCATGACTGTCACCGTGTCCCTGGGGGACAGGGACCACCTGGAGAGGCCGGGAACACCAGTGCCAAAGCTGCTGTCCCATCCTGCACCCTACATTCCTTTGGGGTTTGGGTGTAACCCAGTGCCAGCCTGACCCCACACAGAGCCTGTGGTGTCCCTGTCAATGCCAGCCTCAGCCGAGGCCACTCCTTGGCCATCAACCCAGAGGACACTTCCATCTCTGCGGTGCCTGAGGGAGGCTGCCAGCCACCAATTGTTTTGTTTGTTTTGTCTGAGCAATATTTGTAGGAAAAACACCCCGGGAGGCGCCGTGACTCATCCTGGGAGCTGCAGAACATCCCTGATTCCTGTTCTCTGCGCCAGCAAGGGCTGGGATGCTGTGAGGGACATGCAGCAGAGCCCATTCCTGCTGCTGTTCATCAGGGAAAAGCCAATCCAGGCTTAAAAATCCAAGATTTAAGGCTGTCTGGAAGGAGGTGACGCTAAGTCCCAGCACTGCCACATCCTTGTGCTCTCTGACAAAGCTTTCAGTAACTCACAGGGAAGGGCAACTCATATTTTTTTGTTCCATTTTCACAGAACCAAAGAGAAGTGGAGAAATCAAGATTCTCTACCAAAAATGACCAACTGGAAGGTTCAGGCCTTGTCTTGCTCAGAGCTGTTGTGCCCTCGCCCAGGCCATGGGTGCAGTGGTGACTCCTGGGCCTGATGCCACCTCTGAGTCACTCAGCATCTCTGCTCCACACCTGCTCCTGCATTTATTTTTGGAGGTTTCCAGCCTGAGTACAAACAAACAAAGCCAGCCCAGCCTAGGCCGCAGCCTGAGGTGGGGCAGCTGCATCGTTCTGAGAGATAATGCTGGGAAAGGACAGGGAAATAAAAACACCAGGCAGTATCTCAGATTGATGGGAGGAGCAGATCCTGCAATCAGTGTGTGTTGGTTTTGATGAGTTGATTAAGGGTGTTAAACTCAGAATTGTTTGGTTTTGCTGGCCAGGGGTGGAGTGAAAGCTTTTGCTGCCCGACAGCGTGACTGCAGTGCTCATCCAGCCTGCTGGAATTTATCAGAGCAGGAATCCGGGCACCATCAGGAATCCGGCTCCAAAATATTGTCAGAACACCCACAAACCAGAGAGGAGTGCTGTGGAAGCAACACCATCAGCTCTATCACAGTCTAGCAGCATGTGATCATTAAAATCCAACTGAGCATTCACACATTTTGCAGGAATTACCCAGAATTGTTTTAATAACCTGGTTCCAATGTAGAGGGATGCTGTGTCAGGGTGGAAGAGGTGGTTCTTCCCCTCAGGGCTGCAACACCAAATCCCTCAAATTCCACGTGATGGCTCAGCACTGCTGTTGCCTTCAGCTGGTCCCACAAAGCAGAGAATTCCCAGCTCTTCTTTCACTCCTTTCAGGGGCTTTAATCTCTCTCCACATGGATCCTGTGCCCACCAAGATAAAAATATTTTCTTCTTTTGGGTGAGCTCTGAAAGACCAACAAGGCAGAATCTCTCCGACAGTGGATGGGACCACTGGCCCAAGCAAATATTGGAATGTGGAGAGTTACCCTCATAAATCCTAATTTATTTGGATTCTGCCCTCCCGCTTCTATTCAGGGTCTGCTGAAATTCACTGTATTGTGGAAAGATTTCCAAATCTTTGAGCAGAGGGAGGCACTCAGGGCTGCCATGTCCTGATTACACTTTACTTTAGATTCATCCACTGCACAGATTTTTCAGCCCTCTCATTCCACACCAGCAAAGTCACCTGTTTTCCAAGGGACACTCACTGGAAAATGTGGGCAGTCGGATTTCTCTGTGGTTCAGCCACTCCTATATTTGAAACACTTCTCTGAAAAAAAAACCTCGAGTCTTCTTAGACCTGGAAAGTTCAATTTGTCATCATCTCACCCTTTTTTGAAGAGTTTTCATTTTCTCTGAGTCTCTTATTTTATATAAAATCAAATTTTTCCCGTTTTTATCACACGATGACTCCACTCTTCTGCCAGTCCTTGATTAAAAAATTGCCTGAGCTGATTCATACACAGAGTTAAACTCAGCCTAGGATGGGGCAAAGCATCTGGTTGATATTTCAGCAATGTCTTGTGGTTAATAAGTTCTGCTTGAGCCACAGAATTTCTGCCCTGGCAGCTTTCAGGACTTTTCATGTGGAAATTTCCTCCTTGCAAAGTCGGTGCCTGTGGGGTTTTTCTTCGGGTACAAAGTTTAGGGTGTGAGGACTCCACGGGACAAGTGTTGAAAAAAGTAAAATAAAATAGAATCAAATTAAATTAGATTAAGTTAAATTGAATTAATGATCATGTAGATTCTTCTCTGTAAAATTAGCTGCCACTATGACCCACCAAACACGGCCCTTGGTTAACACCTCTCCTTATATCATGAAAAATAAATATCTGGAGCTGAATTGGTCTGTTCAAGACATGATTTCAGACAGTTTTCTGCTTGTGACCGTGTCACTTAATAGTGAATACAATGCACTCCATGGTCATGGGCTGGAAAACAACTTCAGCTCATTAAAAAACTAATAAAGAAAAAAAGAAAAAGATGGACTCTGAAAAAAAAAAAAGAAAAAAAAAGATTCCTGGAACTCCAAGAGCCAGCAGAAATCCAAGGAAAAACCCCAACCTACGTCAGGCCTAATATTTATCAAGAACCTGACACCAGTGTGGTCATTTTTTTGCTTGTTTACTGTTGAATTGAAGTTTATTCCAATTTGTAATCTCCAAACTTTCCTTCGGGCTCCGGGGCTGGAAAGGGCACCTTGGGTTTGGATGGGGTGGGACGGAGGAGGAGGAGATGAAAGGAAAGGGAGGAGGAGAGGAATCAAACCTGTCTTGCCAAAAATGTTCAGTGCAGAAACCCAATTTCTGTGCTGGTTGTGTCTCCATTTCCCAGAGGTGTGAAATTTCAGCGGCTTGAAAGGAGAACCAAATGAAATTGGGGAGATTTTGGGGTTTCTTTGCCCCTCAGGAAAACTTTTCAGGGAATCAGGGATTACAAAAGCAGGCAGCAAAAAGCAATAATGGGCATTATCCAGGGGGCTGGAAATGATTCCTGAACTTTCTAGAAAGCAGCTGATGGCACTTCAGAGCTCAGCTCAAACCTGTACAAAATGTAGGACAATCACTGTAAAGTTACATTTCAATTTAAGTTTACATTTATATATTGACATTTACATTTACATATTTACATTTACGTTTAAGATCTGCCACGAACTTCAAAGACTTCTTTAAATAAGAGCTTTAAGAGGTCATTCAGAGATGTCTCAGTGAGGAACATTAATGGTAAAAATTAACTTTGTTTTTAGCAAAACCCTTCCGTAGCATGTCCTGTTTGTCTGCAAGGTGTCTTAAAGCATCTGACTGCAGGAACAGAGCACATGAATACAACTGGAAAAGGAGAGGGCTTTTTAAATTTACAAATACATCAATATTTATTGTATTTATAATTATTATAAACAAACAGGGGGGAATCCTTCTTATTTTTAAAAATAATCACACAGCCCAAGGTCACTTTGGGAAATAGGTGATTTCTGTCGAAATAAGTGGAATATAAAGTACAGTCTCTGCATTAGCTGCTTGCCTGAGATGAAGATGAAATGTGGAGAGGGACAGTAAAAGGATGCATAAAAATGATGGGTTTTTTGCTGGAGCTGCCCTTGGAAAATGATTGATCGGCTCTCTCACATCAAGTAATTCCAAAATAATTCCCTTTTACCTGAAGGTGTGTGCTGAGATAACTCACTGAAGGAGCTACGGAGAAAGGAGAATACAGAAATCATTAAATATCCTCACACCCCGCTAATGAGACCTAATTTAGTCTGTTTCAAGCTTTGATTAATTGTATTTTTGCTTCTAACGGCTCCAGGTGCCCGAAGCAATGCTGCAATGATGAATGGTTTGTAGTCCACCACCACCAGGGCAAATTTATGGCTGCCCACATTACTCGGCGAAGGGAGAGCATTTTAGGATTAAAAAAGCTGGGAGGAGGCCTGGATGGAGGAAAGGCTCCGCTGGGAACAAGGAGTTGAGACATCAAGGTCCGCATTGTCCGAGACTGAGACAGAAACCCTCCGAGCACTGCTCTTATCTCATCTTCACGAGCAGAGTTCTTCTTCCTTTTCATCCCTCGTGCTGTTTGTTCCTGAATAAATTTGCTTTCCTATCTCCAGAAAAGGTTGGATCCCAAATACAAAACAAAACATCCCCGTGTGAGCAAAGAAAAGCCAGATTTTTCGCTGTAGGAGTTTAAACGGGACACAAATGGCCTCTTCCCGAGCTGCAAATCTCTGGGCACAGAGCACAGCTCTCCTGCCAGCCAGCCTGCAGTGCAGCTCCCATCTCCCTCAGCATTTATGACACAATTTGCTGCTTTAGGTTGAAAGAATGGGAAAATAAAGCTCCATGGCAAGTTAAGTGTGGGCTCCCCATCCCAAAAGTGTGAGCTGTGCCTGGTGGAGAAGGAAATGGCAAGGAGGAGGCAGAAGTGTGGGACACATGGAAATAAACCCCATTTTTCACTGCTCTCCACTCAACCAGGAGCAGTGATAGGCACTCTATCACCTTAAAGAGGGATATTTAATTTATTAATCACCCTGCCTTGTCCAGGAACCTGAAATGGTGCCACAGAGATAATGAGGGAAAGACTGCAATCAACAGAAAAAAGACTATAATCAAGCCTTTGTGGCCATTTATTTGGGCAGGAGCGAGGACTCCACTCCATCCTTATTCCCCACACCTTGTTCACTTTTTGGGAACATTGGCATGAGTGAGAGGAACATGTTGTGAAACTAAGCAAACACTTACACAGGAATACTCCCGTACCGTGTGTATTTACAGAAATATTCATTTGAGAGGGATTTAATGGCTGCTTTGACAGGCTATGTGCTGAAACGAGCTGAAATAATACCCTGCAACTCGGGAACTGCCTGCCCAGGGTAAATTTGGAGCTCATTTATTTGGTTCAAGTGAAGCTGAGGGATGCAGAGGGACCCATGCCAGGGGGGTGAAGGTGCAGGGGATTTGTGCTTCCAGGGACATTTGTGCTGCCAGAACCTCTCCATCCTCAGCCTGGATACCCACCCTGTCTGCTCGAGGCAAGGCCTGGCCCCGTGCATGCAGCGCACACACGCAGCACGCAGGGTGAATGTGTGTGAAATGTTTCAATTACCTCTAAAATAATGTTTAACATGTTCCAGACATAGTGCATTAAGCAAAGACCCGAGCAGCATTTGAAGCGTATTCTGTTTTTCATTTTAATAGATTGTAAATGTATTAAACACATGTTAAGAATATATTTCATATAGTGCATTTGTAAAATATTATCAAATTTATATAGGCGGAAACCACAGAGCCACCACAGGATCGGCTCAAGAGCGGGCCCATTTGGGAAGTTAACCTTTAAGCACCACTGCACCAGCAGAGAAGGGAGGTTTTGATTTGATTTCACTCAATTTTTGGTTCATTTTAAGCCCTTAACCCCTCTAGGTCTAAACTTGGGGCTCTGGATAACATTTATACCCCAACCATCTACCCTGGAGCTCCCTGGTTTAGTGCAGAGAGAGGTGCTCAATATCAGAGCTGGAAAACTGCCCCGTAGCCAGAGGATTAAATATCTGCTCCTCATTTAATACCCTCCCCAAATCATTTGGTGGCATTAAATATCCCTATTAAAAGGCAATGTCGGCAGATATTTCAAAGCTGGAAACTGAGAGCTCGGGATTCCACTCGGTTTCTTCCCCTCTGTCCTGCAAACTGAGCAAACTGCAGTTAGGTTTTGGGTTTTGGCCAAGCCAGGGAGAATGGTTTGGGTTTGAAGATGTTTTCTGAGCCCAGACACCCTCAGGTTTCTTTGAAAGCAGAACCCAGAGCTAGGTCTGTTCCGTTGGAAATGAATCCCATCTCCTGGCTGAGCTCAGCCAAAATCCTGGAAATCAGCACCTAACATGAAGCAGAGGTTGGGGTCTGTGAGAGCTCAGCTTAAAAGCGCAGGATTTAATCCCAGAAAGCACCACTGGTCCTTGAACAGTGTAGGAATCCAACCCATTTCCATTTTTATACATGAATAATTCCAGTTACTATCGGTTCTTCTCCTTTCACGTGGATCAAAACAGCAAAGCCAGCCCAGACCCAGAGTGAGAACTGAGCTTTCCAAGTTGTATTGGACAGAAATGGGAGCCAAAGCTTTGGGTGTCCGGGGCCCAGAGCAGACCTTGTACTCGAATCTCTGGTTCTGCCTCTCTGCTGCTCAGTTTGGGAGCACAGACGGCACCTGCAGACAGGAAACTGCCACTTCCCAAGCTGGAGTGAGGCTCGTTTTAGTTTAGACAAACTCTAGAAAGAGCCACTGATGGGTGATAAAGAGGAAAGTGATTCCTCATAGCACAGCAGAATTTATCATCAGTGCTCTGATAAACCAGCCCAGGAACTCAGCTCAAATCCAGCTTTCCCAACATCCTGGAATATTGGCCATATAATGACATTTATATCTGATGTGTGAGTCCTTTTAGAACCTCTGTTAGCTTGTAATAGAATTTAATAATGCAAATTTATTTTCAGCTAGAAACAGGTTCTTAGCAACAAATGTTTCCCTTAATGAAGTATTAAAATCCAAATGGAACAGATGAGTGAAGGAGAATATTTTTTTACCTCAGTGTCCATCCCAGTCCAGGACAGCACCCACCGGCTTCACAGGACTCTGATCTGATTCTCCTCATCTCAAAGTTTTCAGAGATTTTAGAAGGGTTGGTGCAGGAAGTTTCATTGGGATATGCGTGCCAGAATATCCCACCTAGCCCCTGGAAAATGAATTGCAGAGGTGGTGCACAGGTGGAAAAGAAGATTCCTCAGGCCGGGATGAGGCCTTGGATTCTTGCAGGCTGCCATTGTAACCACAGCCTGTATTGACACTGCAGAGCTTATTGCCAGTGACCTGTGGGGATTGGGTTTCCTGAAGCTCAGGAGATCCATTTCAGCTCTGAGGGGGAAAGATCAGACACGTTCTGAAGCTCCCCAGAAGAGTTATGACAGATGTGTCACAGTAACTTAACTGCACCCTGAAAAAATATTAACTCTGAAGTGTGTTGGTTTTTATAGGCTTATTTCACACCATTATCCACTTAACTCCCCAATAACGTCCCAGCTCTGGCCAATGAGCGGCAGGAGATATTTGCTGTGCTTTGACTTCCCAATTATTTTGTGTGGATGGGTGAGATGAAATAACAGCCAGACATCCTGATAAAAAAAACCCCACTCAAATATTCACCAGTGCTGTGAAAGAATTCCCTTTCTCTCACTTTTAATAAGGCAGGATTTACCTTATCACATGGGATGGATTTGTGCTGGAGGAGTTCTCAGATGGGGGAAATGTCAAGCTGGAAAGGAGTAAATTCCCCACTTTGTCACGTAAAATGTGGGATTGGGTTGTTGTAAAACACTGGCAGGAGGAAAATCTCAGTGAGCAACGGAGCCAAATGTCAGCCTGGAGCTGCCACCCTGCATTGCCCTGATTTGGGTTGGTCCTTCCCAGCAGCTACTGTGCGACCTGGTGCAGAAACAGCTTCTGGAAGTGATTTTTCCCATCTGATAGCACTTTCCTTGTTACTCTTCCAGTAAATGTGCAGAACAGCTCAGAGAAAGAGAGATCCCAGGCTGCCTTCTCAACACAAAAATCAGCTGCTGGTGTGGCTTCCACGAAATCACACCAGGACCTCTGGAGGACAGAGAGGATTTTAAAGTCCTGCCATGTCTTCCTTGCTTACAAGCACTAAATATGTAAAGATTTTGGAGACACACAGGCACGAGGGAGTGAAATCCTCGGGAGAGCAGGACAGGCACTCGACTAGAGCCAGATAAGCCATAACAGAACATAATATTTATTTAGCTGATCACACACACTTTATTTCTGAAAGAAAAACACATTTAAGTTCACCTTGCTGGGTTTTTTTTCATTGGATGCCCTTGAATTCCACAGGTGATTATCAAAAATGCTATTTTTAATCTGGCCTTTGATGACTAAAAGCAAAAGCTGAGAGGATTTTTCTCTCTACTCTGAATGGAAACGCATTTGGTGGCAAAAGGAACATTGTCTGAGGGATTTTTCCCCCCCTCTTTTAGATAACTGCCATTGCCATGGGGTTCAAAATAACACGTAATTTTAGGAGACCTGCACACATGGTTTTGATGGAGCTACACCAGAAATGAGTTTACCTGAGAGTCTCTCTGTCCAGCTGTGAAAGAGGTGATAAAACACAAGGTCTGGGCACAAAACATGCAAGGATGGGGCTGAACTGGAGTTTCCCAGCTCTGGTGGGAGCCACATTGGGTCCTGCTGGGTGATATTTGCTGAGGCACCACTTTGTCCTTTCGTGTCGTGACAAGATAAACTGATTTGGGAATTAATCCACGTCTGCCTCCTGCAAATCCCGCTCAGCTCCATGAATCCAGAGCGAATTCTAGGCAAGAGGCCACTGGGAAGGTGTCCAGTTCTCTGTACCCCATGCCCAGCTCTGTCAGCCTGGCTGCAGAATAATTTATTTCCTGCGGTTCCTCTGGCCAAGGAAAACATCTCTGCTCCCTGTGGCAGGGCAGCTCTGCAGTGAGGGGCCTCTGCTGCAAATTGTGCACCCCAGGGGCTGCCCCACATCGTGGGACCTGCAGGAAGCTCCACACCAGGGCACTGGGGCAATGGACTGGGCTTTACTGCTCCTTGTGCCTCCAGAAATCAATTTATGACCGATGGGGTGCGTTACCTTCCTCCCCACTCCGTAAAAACCCGTGGTTAATTGATTTTGGTCTTTTTTTTAATTTATTTACAACTCCAAGCAAGGTAAAATTTGTCTCGAGAAAGCTGAAGAAAGGAGCTTTCAAAATGAAATATCAAGGTGTTGGTTTATGTCTCGGAATGGATCTGGGCTGGGGGAGGGGGAAATGGGGAACTTCATTTCCTCGTGTTTTCCCTGGAACATATTTTTCAAGGGATATTGGAATAAGTTTCCATTGAAAACAACCCTCCAAACAAACTCCATTCCTTATTCCTAGACCCCCAGAAATTGCTTACCTGGAAGGAGCTGAATGTAATGTTTTACTGTAGTTCATGGAATCAGAGAATTGTGGAGTATCCTGACTGGGAAGGGATCCAGAAGGATCATCCCGTCCAACCCCTGGCCCTGCACAGACACCCCAAAATCCCACCCTGGGCATCCCTGGCAGCGCTGTCCAAACGCTCCTGGAGCTCTGGCAGCCTCGGGGCCGTGCCCATTCCCTGGGGAGCCTGGGCAGTGCCCAGCACCCTCTGGATGAGGAATCTTTTCCTGATATCCAACCTAAACCTCCCTCACAGTGGAAAAATGTCACCAGAACCTCATTGGAGGCAAAACCAGAACAACCCAGAGGCGTGTGAGTGTTGCTCCTGAGTTCAGTGGGAGCAGGATCTGCCCTTCCAGTTCCTCCTTTCACTTCCCTCCCTTTACTCCCACATTCCCAGTGGGTCTGGAGCTAAGAGCTGTCCTTTATTTTCCTGGGATATCAAGGTGGTGATGACTGTGTGTCCTGCAGGGTGGCTGGGAAGGGTTTGGGCTCTGCTCTGGCCACGGCTGGGACAGGAATGGTCTTTATTTGCTGGTTCACAGGGAGCACTGAGGGATGGGATCCTGCTGACACAAGGATTATCTGAACATGAGGGATTTCTTCCTGAACTGTAACTTCCTTCCCAACTTCCACATGATTTTAAAGCCAAGTAATTCAGAGGAGCCAAAAGTTTCATCTCCCACCTGCCTCTGAGACTGTCACACAAAGCCAGGCTGATTTTTACATCTCTTACAAGCCCCACCACCCCGAAGGTCCAAGATTTTCTTTACCGACTCCACCAGAAACCTGTTCCAAGGTCTCCCAGCTATTATTTTTATCTGGTGCTGTTATCAGCAGGGCCTGATCCAGCTGATATTTTTCTGTCTGAGCACAGCAAACCAGAGCTCCAGCTGCTGCCAGTCAGGATGGATTGGGCTCTAATCCCAACATCTGGCATGTTCCCATTCCTCACATGAATGTCCAGCACAGGAGCTGCTCCCATGAAGAAAGTTCCTCACAGCTGTCTTTGCAGGACCTCATTCCTAATGATCTAAGACACCATATTATTAACAAATAGTGCAAATTATGCTTTCACTTACAGCAGTGCCAATGTGATATAACTTCTCTGACAACCCTTTGTATTTACTTTGGCTTCCCCCGAGCCCAAGTCCAGTGGAATAACCGGAGTTTCTCGAGATTTACAGTGGCATAACAGAAATTGGGGCTCTGGCTGTGGAGAAGCCCTGGTTGGCTGAAGCCATAATAATTCCCAAAAACTGCTGTGCTCGCCCTGTCAGGGGCTGCTGGAGGAAGGTTTTATACAGAGGGATTTGAAGGTGGATGTTCTGATTGGGAATGAAAATGTTGTTTTCTGGTGCAGACATTAAAGTTATGAGATCTTTCAGCCTTTGGCTGCGTTCCAGGTGTTAAATTTCTCTGTCCCTGTGGATGGAAAAGCCAGAGGGTCTTTCTTGATACAGTGAATTTGATTTTGAGTTTTTTGCTGTGCATGGAGAGGACTCGAGCTCTGTGTTTCTCTGTCCTCAAGCAGTTTGGAGTCACGTTCTCTTTGTCATCCCTCTGATCTATCCTGCTCCTTTCTTTCCAAGCTTGGAGGCAGGAGGGTGTCCCTGGAGGAACGCTGAAGCTCTGTGGGCTCCAGGTCATGCCACAGGGTGGGGGTATGGATCTGTCCAGCAGGGAAAATCCCTCTCTGAGAGGCTCCATCCCCGTGTCCTGTGGGGAACCAGCCGCATGTCCAGCCCAGGAGCCTCAGAAACCACAGCCCAGGGAGCCACCAAAGAGCTCTTTTAGGAAAATTTGGGAGGGACTGGGCTTTGAAATGCTGCTCAGCAGTTTCCTACCTGAGGGAATGTGTGGAAGACTTGGCTCAGCTCCTGCAAGGACTCGGCCCTGTTATCAAGATTTGGTTTCAGTCGACTTGCAAGTAAACATTTAAATTCTGTGCTTTTTTCAGGGGGTTCTGCTCAGCTCCAGCCCCAAGCAGCTCTACAGAAAGGCCAAGGAGGGAAGATTTGTTCATTATCCTCCTCAATTCCTCTTCCCAGCAACATCTGGCTGTGTATCCAGTTAAATCTTCCAGAATCCCATCTGCTTGTGGCAGGATAAGCACAAGGGACACAAACCTACCCGTGCTGCTGGGACTGCAACTCGCACAGAGACTTTGGGAGTGAAATCCCAAACTATAGCTTTGGGATTGAAATCGTCTGGAATCACAGTGAAAGAGAGATTCCTCCTGCTCCTACAGTGCTTTAGGACTTCCCTGATGCTCGGGCAGACACAACCCAGGGAAAGAAATTGGCTGGAACTGGGGCTGGGAAGAAAGGCAGGGTTTGTGTGGAGGTGTGGAGAGGTGGCAGGAGGTAGAAAGGGGAGCCTACCTACACTTTTACCAGTTCCTTTACGAGTGTGATACAGGTATTTTCCTATAATAAACCAGTAATGTTCCCAAGCAGCAAGTGCTGTTCTTGGCATCTCCTTTGGTTCCAATTTGCTTTTCTTGCAACTGTGGGCAAAAGTCGTGAAAAGGGCCCTGCCTTACAGGTAGGGAAGGGAAGGCCCTGGTTTTTATACAAATAAATGTCACTCCTAAATTATCTGCTTTTGGAGTCCTCCACGTTGTTCGGGCCCATCCACACCTCTCTCCCACCTCCTAACTGGCAGCTGCCATTAAATACAGCGAGGGCATGAAATGGGGGCTTGTTCCACTGAATCTGCACTCACCTCCTGCCAAGGGGGGAGACAAACGAGTGCTAGAAAGTATCAATGGGTGGGACTGATTGAGAAGTTTCTTTCCAGAGGAAGAAAGTGAAAATCAGAGCTTTAATTTTTAAGAAATGAGCGTTAATGTTTCCTAATTATTTCTCAATAAGTGGCTGAAGATTTCCCATCTTTTTCAGAGCACAGGCTCTCACCTTATTTCAGAAATTTTCTTAGAGAGAATGGATCAGAATCCATGGAATAAGAAAATGCTCAGGAGTTGGAGGTCAGGGAATAAAAATCGCCTGTATTCTGCTGTTTGCCTCCAGCTGACCTCAGTAATCTCACGTCACGTTGCTGTGCCTGTGGGTTTCTGTAAAAATCAGGATCATCCTGATCCCTTCCAAAAACCCTGCAGGAAAACATCTGTAAAGGAAATCCAGCTGTGTCTGTGCAGAGCAAGACAACGGCCTGGAGAGATACCTGGGCGAGTTCTGCGCTCCTTCTGTGTGTCTTGTGTTTTGTTCTTTGAGTCTTTTATATTAATTATTTATATTATTCCTTTATTCCCTCTCGTCAGCCAGACCATTCCTGATGAGGTTTTTAATACGCCTGCTGAGTCCAGGATGTGGAGTTCTATTACCAGTTTAGATTTGCAAATTCATTCTTAATTAGAGATTAATTCTGAATTGGTTCTTTCTGTTAGAGATTGAGTTAGACCAAGTTTTACTCAATTTCTAAATGGTTGGTAATGCTTAGAACTGAGTGCAGTGCAAGACATCCCTTATCAAAATGATGTGGATGGTTTCATAGAATAGAAATGACAGTAATGAACAACATTACTGAGATAAGGAACAGAAATGACTCAAAAGTCACTCTCAGACTCAGCTCAAGAAGCTAAGGAGGAAATGTGCTTTCATTTAAAGAGTTTCAGGGGGAAGAAGGATTATTTAGTGAAACTTGAGCTTTAAGGATCTTCAGGTAACTGCTGAGGAACAAAGTTTTGCAGCTCTCAATAATTTATGGGAATTATATTTCCTGGGCAAAAATATTCCTCTTTACCTGTTTGCCAGCCCGTCTTTGAGCTTTCCACTGCTCTGCCCTCCTCTGCCTTTGGACAAAACATGGAAGGGCTGTTCCTGGCTCAGCTGGTCCTAAATTTTTGGGGAAACTCTGTATCAGAGCTGGACAACGCTCCACAATTCAGCTTCTCTACCACAGCCTCAGCACCACTCCACAAATTGAAGTCACATTGTGAAAGAAGGGCTCAAATCTCACATTTCAGAATGCAAGGAAAGGGCCTCTGGCTGCAAGCCAAAGGTTGAGGGACATCCCAGCTCCCTCTCCTCAGGAGGAACTTTGGTCCTCCGGGGACACTTTCTCAGGGGTGCCTTTTTCTGTAGGAAATCTGTGCATTGCAATCCCTGCTCTGCAAATCTCCCTGTTCATCCAGGAGATAACCCTGACCACACATGGTTCCTTCAGCCCCACCACCCAAAGGTGAGGTTTTCTCTAGGAAATGTCTCTGTTTGCTGAGCCCAATGCGAATTTTGACCAATATTCCTGAAAGCCCTCCTTAGACTGATGGTAACGGTAAACTTCCCACCTTGCAATTCCAGGAATAGAGCTGCTGAGGTTTTCCTGTACCAGCTCCAGAGGGCCAAGACAAACCCCAGTGTTGGTGGCTCCTCCAAAATACCTCAGGAAGAATGGGATGTTTCCATCCACCCCTGTATATTGACTCTTGCCGTGCTGCTGACCCTAAATCATTTGATGACATCACATTGTTCCTTTGAATCCATGTACAAATAAGCTGGATTTCCATTAGGGAACATAAAATGCTCCATTTTGCCTCACTCTGAAAACTGTTTATGGGTTACTCGCAGCTTTCAGGATTTTTACAAGAGAACATCCACTGTTCATTTCCTGGCTCGGCTCCAACTGGACATGTTAACTTTGCCTAATTTCCAAGACATTTCGTGGGGAAGGCTCCATAATAGAAGGCATGTTTTTCCACCAGGGAACTCACAGTGTGCTTTTTTTTTTGGTTCTTTTTTTTTGAAAGTCTATTTTTCCCAGACAAATTAAAGCTCCTTTTTATGAGCTTCTTCTAAAGGGGTAGAACAGTAGCTGGCCTTGTTAGATATTAGTGCTGCTGTTGGGAAGGGCGATCGTGTAACTGCAGGGCCTCAGGATTTTACACTTTCTGGAGTTCATTAACCAGAGGCTTCTGTATTTGAACCTGCAAGGTTTGAGCTGGACGGGGCCCAGGCAGCGAAATCAATCCAGTCCCGCAGCACAGAACTAATTGTCATCATATCCAAATGTGCAAATATACAAGAAGTCTACAGCAGCAGAGGCAGGGGAAAATTGAGGGCTTTCAGCTTTTTTTTCGGGTATTATGTTGCTGAAAAGTTTTTTACGCGCTTCCTCACTGCCATAAAATCCAACATTGAAAGTATGTTTCCTATATGAAAAGATCTGTCCCCAATTGAAGGGTTTTATATCCCCTACATCCATCTAATCAAATGCTTTCCGCTGAAGTCATATATTTGACCACATATTGGGCTGGGGAGGAGTTGGAGGAGATTTCTCTTCTTGTCAAAGCTTGTAATGTCACCAGATAACTCAGGAGGAGAGGGACGTTTTTCCAGCACCTTTTTCCAGCTGTGGCATGTGAGGAGAAGGAGGAACTGTGAGGCAGCTCCTCCTCACTGCCCTGCAGAAATGAGATTCGAAATTTTAATAATAAACAATTTCTGATTAATTTAGTGAGGAATATGTCAGTGTCCAGAAGGGACAGCTGCATTCTTGGGCTCCACCTTCCTGGCCCTGTGTCCCAAGTGTGATTTTTTGGAAGGATCTTTGTGCCCCAGGAGCTCTGAGCCCTCCCATCCCCTGGCTGTCCTCAGAGCCAGGTCAGGGCTGCTTTGCAAAGCTCCAGTTTATCTCTGCCAGGAGTTTTTAACTTTACCTGACATCTTCTGTAGCCTTTGCAATGACAGTGACGAGTGGAATCTCCTCCCAGTGACAACATTATTACACATGGACATTGTTATTACAATTATCAGGCTGGCAGAGGAAAATCCTCATCCTCTAACTGATGCCCTAATTTAAAGGTCTGCACAAAAGCCAAGTTTAGCCAAAATGAAACCAAAATTCAGCTTGAGGTTATTAATAGAAGTGCAATCATGAGGTTCTCTCCCATCGTGGCTTTATTGGCAGTTTAATTCTTGGAGCAGGAATGAGGGGTCCGGGTCTAATCCGAACAGATCCTTTCTAAATAAATAGGACTATATTTAATTCTCACACATTTTGAAAACTCCGAGGATGCTTCAGAGAAGGGCTGCTTTTTTTCTCGAAGGTGTTGCCATATGGTTTTAATTTCTCAGAAATATATAGACCAGCTTGTTCCCTGAGCAAACCGTGCCAAGTACGGCTTGTCAAGATAGCTGAAAATGTAATTTAACATCGACTCTTTTCCTAGAGTGACTCCTGACTTGCACAGCAGCAATGTTTCCACTTGGAAAAGTCAAGTGACCAGCTAAAGTATGAAATCTAAAATATTTATTATTTACTGGACATGGAAAAGAAAATATTTTTTATTTCTTATGTTCTAGGCGCTCATGTGATATCTGCAAATGTTGACAACCTTGTTAAAAATGGTAAATAGCATCTGCTGCTGCAGTTAGAAACTGAGCAGAGTTACACAAATAAACCAAGGGCATGAAATCTTCTCTGGGCAGATAAAAGCTTAAATCCACGCGGGCACTGCAGAGCCACGGCTGTGCTGCCTCAGTTAAATTAAGCAAATACATCATTTTCAGGTTTCCACTCCATGATTTCATGACCACTGCCTTTCGTATCCTTCTCTCTATCTCTGTTCCACGTGTTTATTTTTTTTTGACTCAAATATGAGTGTAGTGGGTAATTAAAAGTGAATCTTACATGAGGGACCCACCGCTGGAGCCAAACATTTGCTGGATAACTATAAACTCAAAAGTCCATCCCTGCTTTGCCGTCACTGCGGTTGGTCCATTTTCACACTATTATTATTTTGTCTCAGAATTCCTGTGTTTATAAAATAGGGACAGGAACACAGACTAAATATAAATCCCATCACCTTTGCACCAGAGCAGCTAAAAAAAAGCAGCCTGGATATTCAGAATATTCCCAAATCTCCTGTAAGGTGCCCAAAGTTTGCTCACACAGAGCATCGTTTTTGGAAGGGACTGAGGAGAATGAAAGATGTTCTAAGGGTGATAAAATGATTTATGGATTTGTCTGGTGATTTACCTCTGTGGGATTCTTTAAAGTGGTGTCACCTTCAGGGCTGGATGGAGGGAATTCTCTCCAGCACAGACCAGTCCATCTAAAAGTGTCCTCCTTGCTCCTGATGTCTGCTAAACTGTATGGACTGAACCTGGGTACATCCACTAGTTTACTGTGAAATAGGAGGGTTTGAGCCTGGTTTTACTTCTAAATATCCCATAAAAAGAAACATAGCACGAGAAAACCCATCCAGAGACATCAACTTCTTGGAACATCCAACCCAAAACATCCAGCAAAATATGGTTCTCTCCAAAAGGAAAAGAGGGAAGAAGGAAAGCCTTAAAAGGATGATAATAATTACAGGCACAACAGTGGCAGCTTCAGAATTTAAAGGTAATAGTTTGTGATATTTGAAAGAACGCAGCAAGGCAAATTTAAAGGAAAAATTAGGAATTCCACACTGTAAATTGTCCCCCAAGCAGAGGAAATAAAACCATCCCAGGATTTTTTCCCCTGACATATTGGTGCAGCTTGAGTTGCATGGATTAAATTGATGCAAAGCCCAGCACCAGAAGAGTCAGGAGAAAACTCTGTCAGATTTATCCATCTGAGGGTTTGGCAGCCCTGAGGTCTTGGATGGCTCTTCCCATTAGCGTAAAACTGATGTTTTGTGAAAAAAGGAATTAATAACCGTTCTAATAAACAGCCTGAGGGGAAAAAGTGGCACTGAGAAAACTTTTCAATGGTGAAAGAATCCAGAATGCAGGAAAGGTTTTCAAGTCATGTTAAAGACAAACAGCAAAATTTTTAATGTTCTTTGCTTTTAAATATTTCATTCATAAGTGGGTACATACAAAACAAAAATAAAAATATAGTCTCTGCTATAATTCTCCAAATTCCACATCTTGCAACCTCTTTGAATAGCAGAGAGTAACTTTTATTATCTGTAATAGTGGTATTTGCAAAGATTTTTTTTTGCTGGTAAAAGATATTTTCTAAAAGCCATTGCCCTGCAAGAATTCGGGGCTGAAAATGAGAGGGAAAAGGAAAAGGAAGGAGGAGGAAGGAATGAGGAAAAAGCAAAAGGAATGAGGACAAGTGTGCGAGGCTGTGGATGGGAGCGCCTACAGAGGGATAGTGCCATTGCAGGGCTCTTTGGAATGGTTTCCTTTCCCACTTTTTCCCACTTGTTCCCGTGCTCCTGGGATCCATGAGGAATCCTGCTTGGGATAAATGCTCCCAGCTCCATGGAGTTGTCACATCCAAGCCTGTAAAATATGGGACATGCAAAATTGTCTTCCAGTATTGATTCCCACAGCCATGAGAGAGAACAGGGTTAAACCTGCCAGGCCAGGCTGGAACGTGCTGGCCACTCACTCTCCCCCTTTTTTTGGCTTGTTTGTTGGGTTCTTGGGAAGAAAGGGCAAGCTGGGTTGAATGCAGATAAATAAATAAATCCGAAGAGATATTTTCACCACGCTACTGTTGACTTTGAGCCCTGCTGTTTAAAGCAGGATGTCAACAGGCCGAGTGTCCTGTCTGCTCCTGCAAAACCACCCGGCTATTCCGGGCCTGTGGGCACCATTTGGGTACAAGAGACTTCCCTTCGGGAACCCGGCTTCCTCCCAGCTTTACGGATTTGTGTATGGACAAGACGTTTTGTACTTTCAGCACTGTCAACTCCGCCCCCATGAGGTTGTCCCAGCCCAGGAGCCTGAGGCAAACTGGGGAGAGGATTTCTGTGGCCAAGGTCAGGGCACAGCCTCAGGAGGACAGATTTCACAGAATCGGGAAATGGTTTGGGATGGGAGGGACCTTAAAGCCCATCCCATCCCACCCCCTGCCACGGGCAGGGACACCTCCCACTGTCCCAGGATGCTCCAAGCACCGTCCAGCCTGGCCTTGGACACTGCCAGGGATCCAGGGGCAGCCACAGCTTCTCTTTGCCCCTGGCTTTGCTCCCTATCTCAGGATGTATCTGGGGCACAGGGTGCTGGAAAGGAATAAAATCTGGCAAAGGATCAGAAAAACTCTCATGTAATTCTTGAGTCATGCCTTGGAGTAAACATGCAATTAATCAGCCTTGAGTATTCATCATCCCTGTGAGTTTGCACAGTCCCATGGACATCGTCTGTGAGCTTGTGCTGAGGGTAGGGAAAGGCAGCTGAAGAAAATCACCATTCATTGCTGCTGCCCCTCCGTCTGTGCCTTGCCTGGGAGCTGGGGGCACTTGGGAATGCCAGGAGCAGAGCAGGGAACTGTTGTTCTAAACACTCTCGATTGGATTCAAATTAACATCACATCTGTGTTGTGATCTAACACCGGTTGCAGCTCGTGCTCTGGGTGCTAAGGGGGTTTTGTACCCTGGCCTGCAGATTTTCTACCTCTAATCGAGGTATTTCGGAGAGAACAGGGTTGGATGGGATTTTGGGAAGGAATTCTCCCCTGGGAGGGTGGGCAGGCCCTGGCACAGGGTGCCCAGAGCAGCTGGGGCTGCCCCTGGATCCCTGGCAGTGTCCAAGGCCAGGCTGGACATTGGGGCTTGGAGCAGCCTGGGATAGTGGAAGGTGTGGGTGGAATGGGATGGGCTTTAGGGTCCCTCCCAACCCAAACCATATGGGTGCTGAGCAATATTCTCCACCATTCCATCACAATTTGGAGGCCCGTGGGAGGAAATCAGGAATTTTGCAGTCCATATCACCATCCATAACTTGCACTTCATCCTCAACCCCATCTTCCCATTCTCTCTCCTCTCTGAGGCCGCTACGACCAAACCCCCACCCTCTTCCCTTCCCAGCCTCCTCGGAAAGCAAAACCACAGGAGCAAAGTGAGACAACACTGCTGGCATCTGCCTGGAGCCTCCCATGGCGCTGCAACCGGAGCACGGCCACAGAACATAGGGAGCTTTCTCCAAAGCCCCGGCAGCGGAAATCACCACCGCTCTTAATTCAAACCAGAACGAGATGGGCCCGGAGCGCGCACAAAGGCAGCCTTTGCTCGTTCCCAGGGTGCTGACAGGATGGGCCAGAGTCCATCCTGTGCAGCCGATGGGAGCAGCAGCACATCCTTAAATCTCAACACTTGGGCACCGCTCCGGAGACCTCGGCAGAAACTTAGAAGGGAGGTTGCTGCCAGTGACACTGGGGAGGCCCCGGGGGATGCTGCAGCTGGCTGGGTAAAGGGCTGCTAAAAAAGGGGTTTGGAATGGACTTGGGGATCTCTAGAAAGCTCATTTATCAATGTAAACACAGTTTAGCTGGTTAATAAATCTGTTTTCTTTCCTCCTTTTCATCAGGTGTTGCTGTTGGGGCCGCTGGGTTTCGTGGTGTGATCGGCTGCTGCTCATGAGTATCGGTCAGATAAAGATGAAGGAAAGGGGATTTTTTATTATTTCTATTAAATAGCTGGGCCTATGTGTGCTTAGAATTCCTCTTTTTATTCCATCTCTTCTAGGGATGGGTGCACTGCTATGGAAAAAGCAGAACCGGCCAAACCAAACCTCAGCCCAAACACTGACATCAACTCAAACATTTTTGAAGGTCAGGGTGAGTTTGGATAAGTAACCCATGTACCCAGTTCTAAGTAGAGCTGGTTAGGAAATGGATTTTCCACCTTCTGAAAAATTTGGAGATTGGATCTCTGTTTTTTGAGCAGCTGACATTTTGATGCTCTTTTCCCCAAACCGAGACAAATTCATTTAAGTGGCATCTTTAATAGCATCGGATCACCTCATTTGTTACTTGGTTTCTTTTTGGGAAATTGTAATCCAGAGAAATAAAAACACCCACAAAACGCAGGCAAAGGAGTGGTTGGTTTAGTAAATCCACCTCCTCCAAGCTGGCTGAGCTTTCTTTAAAAATCACTTTACATGACTTTGAAAGAATATAAACAGTATTTCTTGGTACTTTTGCCACAGGTTGGGGCAGGGGTGTCCTTCCAGCTCCTCAGTCCTGATATTTCACCTGGAATAAGCTTGGTTGGAAGATTAGGTTCATTTCCATGACATGTTTGCTGTGAAAACTAGAGGCATTTGGACAAAAAGCGATTCCACTGGACAAAATTGTTATGATTTTATGGGTTTTTATGGGTGTAGTGGTTGTTGCACTTAATCCTAAAGCCCAGGGCGTGCTAAGGAAGGTTGGCTTTGGACAACAGGGAATTGCAGAAAATTTGGGAAGGAAAATATTGGGATTTTTAATATGATTGAAATAATAACATCAAGTAATGTCCTTCAGCAGGTCTCTCTTCACTCACAAGTTGAATATGGGACCAAAATAGTCACATTCAGGCACTTCCTTGTCTTTTTCCAAAGTGTTATTATTTTATTTTTAATGAGCACTTAATTAGAGACTGAACAAAAATAAAAAAGGCAAACAACTCAATCCTGAGCAACTCAATACTGAGCTTTGTGTCTAAAGGAAACTCCATGAAATGGGACGCAGGGTAAATAGTTCAATTATTGTCCATTGTTTACATGCTGGAGGAGTGCAACTGTTTGGAATTGTTGAAGTAGTTAGGAAGGTGATCGGAACATTTGCCAGCAAATGACATAAATCCAGAATTAATTATAACAGCTTAAAAGGTTAAAAAGAGAGGGGATCATTGGTCCTATGGTTTATTGTGAACTGTCAGGATAATGGAATTTTAATCAGCCCGTTTATTTTAGGAAGGATTAATTGCATGGTGCAATGCAGAAAATACAGGGAGCAACACTGGAATCGGAGCCGAGCGTGTAATTTTATTAAAGCAGATCAGTTGTAGCATCTTAATTTCCTTGGACATGTTTATGGGGAGCCATTTGTTTGGTCAAGAGTCTTTCCTGGCTGTTCGAGTTGCTGAAAATGAATGCGGTTGCTGAGCCCATGGCCTGGGAATCCAATCCCATCCCAGCTGGGAATGGGATTCAGGGGGTGCAGACGGAAAAGTGCAACAGGGAGCTCCTCAGGGCTGGGATATTGGCTTGGGTAAAGATTATCTGGAGGCTTTCACTGGAAGAAAGGGGCAGAAGGGAGGTTCAGGTTGGACATCAGGAGGAATTTCCTTATGGAAAGGGTGGATCTGAAAGAATCTGGAGGATTTTGCTGCCCTGCCCTCTGCCTTTGCTCTCCCTCTACATCCTGTGCTTCCTCGTGGACAGCTGGGCTCTGCCAGGACAAGGTACCGGGAAGGTGGATGTTGTCCTGATCCAGCCTGGGAATATCTCTCACCTTCATCTTCATCAGAATTAATTCCAATTAAGTCACCTCTGCCCTACCAGCAGAACCTTGTTCACAGCAGTTCCCCAGAGTTATTGAACCACGATTGAAATCAATGAAATTAAATAAGGAAATCATTCAATTCAATGAGGAAATCTAGAAATCCTGGCAGACTGAAATCACAATTCATGAGCTGGTTTTAAAAAGAAAAAAAAATCACTTTACTTCTTAAAAATGGAGCTTTTCAGTGAGACATCATCCATGGCTTTTGCCAGAGAGCTGCTTGTACAGAGCACGTGACCACAGCTTTTGTCACAAAACCAGGGCAAACAGAGCTGGGGGGATTTGGGAGGGGATTGGTGAACATTTTCTTCTTCTCTCCCTCCTTTAAATGAAGTTATTTGTTTGGTTTGAAAGCCAATCCAGGCTGGGCTGGAGGGAGCAGCTGGCACAGCCACGGGAAGACACTGCCCCTTCCAAGAGGAAAAGGGGCTCACATGACAATTTCTGAGTTACTCCAAACAAATAACCATGAAATGTTATTTGAAGAGTCCTCCATTGAATCCCTGTAATATTCCATTTATAGTTTCAGGCTTCTTCCAGGCTGGGATAATAAAATGTTGGCTGGCATCTCCAGAAAGGAAAGGAAATATTCTCCTGGAGGTAACGCTTCGAGATTATCAAGTGGGTTTTTATTTGATATCAATAATAAATCACAACTGGGCTCATTTGATTGTAGCCAGAATGTAAATTACACCCATTTGTAGGGTTGGAGGTTGCTAAACTTGGCCTGCAAACTCCTTTCTCTTGCAGCACCGTGTCTGTCCTTGTCATGGTTTTGAAGGCCCTTCAGTCGATGCTGGTGTTCAAATTTAACTCAAAGTGCTGCTCTAGACCAGAAAACAGCAGCATTTTTTCATTTGGAATGGGGCTTTTTTTACACCTTCTAATTATTGCTTCACCTCAGATGTGTTTTAAGTGAGGAACCCCTCTGCAAACAACTCCTGCAAGGAGGTTGGACCTCAGGAAAATGGTGTTAAACACTTGTTTTGACTGTCCTCATTAGTTTTGATCCATTCATTTTAGCCCTGGGCAGGGCGGTGGAAGGAGACACAGAGCTCCTGGGTTGATTATTTTTCCAAGAAAACACTTGAGAGGTGACTGAAAGCCTGAAGAGCAAGGACAAAGCTGCTGCTTTGGTTAAAACCAAAACACAACGGCGCCATTGTTCTATTTTTGCCAGAAATGCTGTCAAAGGGGGAGAAGTCTTTGATGATGCTCCCTCAAAATCTGCAAGCCAGGCACGTGGAGAGCACAATTTAAAGCAGCAGAAATCTCTGCTTGCTTTGGATGCTGGGAAGGTTGGTTGGTAGCACTTGGAAATGATGCATGGCCTGCCTGCACCAGGAGCAGAATCCCTGCCAGCCAAAACCACAGCTGCTCAGCTGGAAAATCCAGTGTTGGAGGAAGAGAAGCACCCAAGTGCTCCATAGGGAAGGTCTACTGGGTGATGGCTGATGGAGCCACCCCGTTCCCGCTCCAAAAATGGGGTCTGGGCAGCACTGCCAGCCCAGGGACCCCATGGCAGGAGGGGCTGGGTTTCTCTGCCATATACAGGCCCTGGTTCCCCTGCCCAGTGCAGGCCATGGTTCCCCTGCCCAGTGCAGGCCATGGTTCCCCTGCCATGAGCAGGCCACGGTTCCCCTGCCATGTTGGTTCCCCTGCCATGCCCAGGCTGTGGCTCCCCTGCCATGTTGGTTCCCCTGCCATGCCCAGGCTGTGGCTCCCCTGCCATGTTGGTTCCCCTGCCATGCCCAGGCTGTGGTTCCCCTGCCATGCACAGGCTGTGGTTCCCCTGCCCTGTCCAGGCTGTGGTTCCCCTGCCATGTTGGTTCTCCCTGCCATGTCCAGGCTGTGGTTCCCCTGCCATGCACAGGCTGTGGTTCCCCTGCCCTGTACAGGCTGTGGTTCCCCTGCCATGTCCAGGCTGTGGCTTCCCTGCCATGCCCAGGCTGTGGTTCCCCTGCCATGTCCAGGCTGTGGTTCCCCTGCCATGTCCAGGCTGTGGTTCCCCTGCCATGCACAGGCTGTGGCTTCCCTGCCCTGTACAGGCTGTGGCTTCCCTGCCATGCCCAGGCTGTGGCTTCCCTGCCCTGTACAGGCTGTGGCTTCCCTGCCATGTCCAGGCTGTGGTTCCCCTGCCATGTCCAGGCTGTGGTTCCCCTGCCATGTCCAGGCTGTGGTTCCCCTGCCATGCCCAGGCTGTGGTTCCCCTGTCATGCCCAGGCTGTGGTTCCCCTGCCATGCCCAGGCTGTGGCTTCCCTGCCCTGTACAGGCTGTGGTTCCCCTGCCATGCCCAGGCTGTGGCTTCCCTGCCCTGTACAGGCTGTGGTTCCCCTGCCATGCCCAGGCTGTGGCTTCCCTGCCCTGTACAGGCTGTGGTTCCCCTGCCATGCCCAGGCTGTGGTTCCCCTGCCATGTACAGGCTGTGGTTCCCCTGCCATGCACAGGCTGTGGTTCCCCTGCCATGCCCAGGCTGTGGCTCCCCTGCCATGCCCAGGCTGTGGTTCCCCTGCCATGCACAGGCTGTGGTTCCCCTGCCATGCCCAGGCTGTGGCTTCCCTGCCCTGTACAGGCTGTGGTTCCCCTGCCATGCCCAGGCTGTGGCTCCCCTGCCATACCCAGGCTGTGGTTCCCCTGCCATGCACAGGCTGTGGTTCCCCTGCCATGCACAGGCTGTGGTTCCCCTGCCCTGTACAGGCTGTGGTTCCCCTGCCATGCCCAGGCTGTGGTTCCCCTGCCTGGCCATGCTCCCCATGGTGCCTGGAGGTACCTGCGGAAGCCGAAAAGCCCCGGGCTGGCTCCAGAGTCCTGCGCAGACGAGCGGAGCCAGAGGGCTGCTCCCCGGCCCCAGCACACAGCCCTCCTTTCAGCACCTTCCCCTTACACAAAGACTGACTTATCCCACCTTTCTCCCCCCCTCTCTCTCCCTCTGTCTCTGCTCCCCGTAGCCCCGGCCATGAAAAGCCCTCCACGCGCAGCCCAATAAAAAGTCCTGTGCCACCTCCTCCTCTCCCCCTCCCTTCCCATCCAGAACAGTGCTGCCAAAAAAGGGGGGAAAAAAGAAGAAAAGGGAAAAAAAAAAAAAAAAAAGGGAGAGTGAAGGCTAGGACTGGGGGGAGTTAAACCTGGAACTCATTTAGCAAAAGGGACTTTAGTTAACAAGAAAGTTACCCATCATGAACTGCCAGTAACACCTCAAGTGATCCTAAATCCATTACCCAGAGACTTAGCCCTGGCTGAGTTTGATTTTATGAACTGTGAGGCTGCTATGTTGAAAGTCTGCAAATTGGACATAAATTGGGCTGCAGAAGGCTGGGGAGCTGGAAGGGTTGGGGGTTTTTCTCTCCCTGGTGACGTAAGGAGGCTCCGGCCGCAGACCCGCACACTCTGGCCACGGGGTTGCTCAGGAGACCCCAGGACAGAGCTGGACAGTCAGGGAAAGCTCCCAAAACCTCAAACCTGGGGTTTTTGGCTGTGTTGGATGAGGATGGACAGGATCCTGCACTTGCTGAGCCTCAGAGCATCCCCTTGTGTACCCTGGGAGCTCCCACTCTCCTCATCCAGAGGTGCCTTCAGCACCTCGCTTGGTTTTGTTTTCATTGGGGTTTAGTCTCCAAAATTCTGTGGTGCAGAGCAAGCTCTAAGAAAAGAGACTGGATCTGATGCAAGCAGGAGGCAGGGATGGGATGTTTGGATGGGATGCTGCAGCTTTTGCTGCTCTGTTTGGATTTTAGGGCTGCTCTGGTTGAGACATTGCTAAAATGCAGCCTCAGTGCATTGTATTTTCTATGTATAATCAGAGTGTTGGGTAATTCATGCAACTTTCAAAATAAAGAAGCTTCAAATTGAGTCTCAGGTAATTTTAGAACCTCAGATAAGTTCTAAAAAACCAGAGGGTGAGGTGGGGCACAAGGTGCACCTGAGGCAGGTGAATCCTGGGGGCAGAGGGCAGGAATCAGGAGCTCAGAGGCACAGGCAGCAGAATCCCCTGTGTTATTCCTGAAATTCAGAATTTTGATAGGTTTTTGGTTCATTATTCTGGTTTTGTTATCATTTAAATCTCCTCTTACTCACAGGAGTTGGATTTGCTGTGGTGGGGCTTTGTAAATTAAGGAAAACAAAGGTGTCGTGGCCTTGGGAGCAAACCTTGGATGTGGCTTTATGAGGCCTGATCCCAAATGGAATTCCTGTTGCCATCACACTCCAAAGGATGTCCTGGCTGCAGCAGGAGGCAAAGGAGGGTTGGTGCTTGCCCTGTCAACTTGGGAAGCCACTGAATATCGAACACCCTCCTCCACCAATCCCAACATCCTGACAGCTGCTGGGTTCTCCTTTGCCTTCTGCTGGGTCTAGAATGAAAATTAAAACATTAACTAATTTAATTTGTACCCTAATTAAAGATACAGCCACCATCAGCTCCCAGTAAATGGGGCAGAAGCCAGAAGAAATATTTTTTACACATAAATTTGTATGAAAATTTGATTTTTCAGCTCCATGGCTGAACTGGGGGTTTTTTATTATCATGTCATGGGTTGAACAGAAGCAAATGCCTTTGGATTCCTCGGAAATAGGAAATACAAATAGGATTCAAGAAGAAAATCTTTTCTTTTTCTCTGATTTAGCCTTTATTTTACCACTGATGTTTTCAAATCAAGGCAAATTTTGTAACAATGTTTCGCAAAATAAAAAATCACCAAGCTTCTGCTAAAACCTCATTCTACTAAAGAGGGATTACTGCCACAATGCATTTTTGGGATGAAATAAAACATTCCTTGAGGCCATTTCTGCATTAAAACATCAGCAGAACTCAGCAAAGACAGGAGTCTGCAAAGTGATAAAATCAGAGGGTTTCTGTCGAATTCGAAAGTACTTTTTATCTTTAAATTAAGCACACTGGTAGATTAAATTAGGCCTATTCACAGATTAAATAGGGCAAATACACAGATTAAATAAGGCACATACACATCTTTTCTGTACGGGGAACACAGGACCACCACATCTCAGCACAAGATCTCTGCAAATTTGATTTGGAAGATCAGTTTATAAAATTCTGCAGGATCCTTTCCCTCCCAGCCCCAATTTTGGCCGGTCCTTGCCCTGACCCAGCACAGCACCTCCTCTGTTATTTGATAAGCAAAGCCAAGCCAGGGCTAATTTTCCCAGCAAGGTGGCAACAATTCCGTGTGTGATATGTGAGGGAGAAGCACAGGCAGCTCATTTGGGTAATTTCTTACCCTTCTGGCTTCTGCAGTGTTTCTTTAGGGGGCACTGAATATGAGTGATTGAGTGAGAGGGAGCCCGACAGAATTAGCACACACTGGATCTTTTGACCAAGGGGGAAAAAAAAAAACCCCAAAAACAAAACAGTCGAATGTTGGTCTAGGGGCACGTCCCCTTAGGATTTGGGAAAGAAAAACACCAAACCACGTTCGTTTGGTGCACCTCGAGCAGAGCAGCGCCTTCAATTAAAACCCATTTCAACAAAATAAAAAGACACTTAATCTTGGATCCAAAATAACTCGGGAATGGCAGCAGCACCGCCCAGCCCAGGGGCATTTCCAAGGCAAATCCAACGTGCTGATACCCTCCCATGAAATGCATTTCTGAGAAATTGCTGGCAATTCCCTGCTGGAGTTTCCAGCAGTGCCTGTGAACGGCTCCTCTCAGTGGGCACCTCCTCAGGGTCACCTCTGGTGCCACCCAGAACTTTCCAGAGTTTGTGCAAAGGGTGGTGTTTGTCCTATAACCTAAATACAGGTTGAATTCCCCTGCTCTTTTCCTGTTTTCCTCTTTTCTTTCCTTGTTTTTTTTTTTTTCTTCTGTTTTTTATTAATTCTTGTTTGTGAACCAGTGCATTCTGCTGTCAGCATGGAAAAGTCCTCGTTTTTCTCTAATAAATCACAGGAGAAATGACCCCTAATTTTAAGACCAGGATGTCTCAGGAACCTTCACATGCTTTGACTTGACCTGGGAAAATGCAAGCCCTGATTTCCAGTTCATCCCTTCCCTTTGCACCTGCCCTTCTGTGAGCTCCGGGAATATTGTGGGAGGTATCCAGTGACATCTCTGTGCTTCAGGGAGCTGCATTCCCTGTGGATTCTCTGCAGGATCATCCCCATTACACCGGGAGCAGTCCCTGGGGTCTCAGGAGTGGGGAGAGACCCGAGTGCAGCCTCCTTCTCCAGCACTGGTCAATGAGCTCTCCGTGCCCTCGCCTTGGCCCTGGTGTCCTGCACCCCAGCAGAGCTGCAGGAACCCCTGAGGAGCCTCTGGGATTGTCAGATTTTAGAGTGAGTCAGACCCAAACACAGCTTTTGGGGATGCAACTCTGGATTTCATCACTGAGCTGCTCAAAACCCTTCCCTGCATCCACACACATTTTTTCATTGTTCTGTGCTATACAACCTGTGGCCTTTTAGGGCCTGACTTCCAGAAAGGCTGAGCATCCAGGGCTCCTGCTTATCTTGAAGCCACACAAATCCCCTCTGGATGTGGCAGCAGCTCCAGCTCCACGGATCTCTGGGGTCACCACGATGCTGCCTCGCTGCCCAAAGCTCTGAACTTTGTTTTAAAGAGGTTGAACAGTGCCTGTCTTGGCCCCACAGGCAAGGTCCTCCTCACAGGCAAGCTCAAGCTCCTCACTCACTACCAGGAGGGCATAAAAAAGTATTTAAAGAGAATTTATTCTTGCCGAGCAACAATAGCAATAGTTAATCTCTTATATTAAAACCTTTAATGACTTTGGGGACTTATGAAACCATCAGAGCCTGTTTAATGAGGGCCTGCTCTGGCCCACACTTTTCAAAGCTGAAATCTTTAATAGAGCAGAAAAGAAATTCACAATTTGGAGGGGGGGTGGGACTGTACAGAAATTTACGGAGCTGTTTGGTTTGCAGGACTCCTGTTCCTGCTGGGCAGTGCTCTGATGATGTATTAGGGGAACCTGTCAGCAGGGCCATGGAGCTTCATGATGCATTACAGCAATAAGTCGTTTGTAATACATCATCTGCAGCAGCTGCTGGCCCGCATTGGAGCCTCAAACCAAAATTAGGCAAGGATTTCAACGTGCACCAAAGCTGTTTTCTTCCTTTCTGCCTTTCCCTCCCTGTCTCCAGGTCCTTCTCTCCCGCTTGCTCCCGACCTCACCCTGCCAATAGCAATTTGCTGGTAATTTATTCATCCTGGCTCTCCCATGGAAATTCCTTTTTGGTGGAACCAATGGAGCACAATGCTCGGCTCCCCGGGCAGGAGGATGAGGGTGGCTGCAGGGGATGAGAGGTGTAATCCCTTCAGACTGCAGCCAGCTCTGACAGGGACCAGCACATGTTTGAGGGGGCACAGCTCAGCTTTGGGGTGCAGGGCAATGGAGGGCCTGGTCTGCCATCCCTAACTAAGAATTAGTAGTTAAGCCCCTCTTGAGCTGCACCCTGATTTTATTTCTGCTATATTTTTCTATTAACAATGTTAGCAATTCTCACTAATCCATGGAAACACCCAAAATAACTTCATAAACTGAGGCACACTCTCAGCCAATGCAATGATTGATCTCAGGAGTTTTTAGCAAAAGGCTCCCTCAGCTTCCTCACCTCTGCTCAAAAGCTGGCCAGGTTCTGGTGCAGACACAGGCAGGGAAATGAATCACTGGAGTGTCCAGGTAGCATCCCAATAATCCCATTCCCACCTTTCCAAGCTTTTTCTGCCTATTCTGCTCCACTTGGCCTTTACACATGAGGCAAGCAGACCTCTGGAAGTTCATCAAACACCCTGAACCCCTTCTTACTTTTTTTTTTTTTTCAAGCCTTGAAAACTCATTTTGCTCTGTTCCTCTTCTGCTGTTTTCCTTCGAGGGATGAAATGTCTCAGCCCTGGCTCTCACCATTTCCCAAGCTCAAAAGTGGTTGGTGGCACAGCCAGGGTGATGTTTCTATGTGGGATGGAAGGGAAGAACAATTGGGACCAGATGTAGGTGCCTGGCTGTGGGATTAGGACTTGCCCCAGAGTTCTCTGCTGTTCTCCTCAGTGGAGCTTGGCTCAGGAGATAATCTAATGTTCAGTGGGGAACTGTTGGGTACACTGTCCATGCACACACACTGCACAGCTTGTTGTGTTTCCAGGGATTGTTTTGATTTTGAACTTTTTTTTTTTTTTTTGAGCATTTTATGCCCTGCACGTATTAAATCACAGCCCAGCAGAAAGCAAGAGGGAAAAATCACATCCATGGCTTGTTACCATGCATGAGGCATAACCAAGTGCTTGAAATCCCTGAGGGGATTACTCAGGAATCACCAGGCCACCTGGAGTTTCATTATGGCTCTTACAAACAGGCTTTTAGCAAGAAGGATGAGGTGGGGAGGGGAGAGGGGTCTTCTGTTTAAGCCCTGAAAAGAGACGAAGTTCACAGAGCTGAACAATGGCTCAGCCGAGTCAGCTGAGCCCAGGGGCTGGAAAGGATTAATCAGAGCGAGAAATGTCAGCTCAGAACAAAACCTTCAGCAGAGTGGCCAAGCCACAGGGCTCGGCAGAGAGCAGCCTGAGTCACTCCCCAACCACGCAGGACCTTCCCCCCTGCCCAGGCTGGGAGTCAAGGGCTTGCGTTGGAGTCCAGCTCCTCTTTGCTCTGTCACCAGCTGGCCCTCGAGTCCCACCAGGAGGAGAGCCCCTCTCCTGTTCCCAGGTATTTCCAGGCCCTTTGGTTATCCCAGGAATCCTCCTCTGCCACATCTTTGCCTTTTGGTTACCCACAGGATCCAGCATACAGAAGCATTTTTGGTGCATTTTTGGATGGAGGAGGATGTTGCTTTAATCTCTGTGAACATCTTCCTTTAGCTCAAACATTTCTTCAAACAACGAGATGACGCAGCTGATTTCCAAGTGCTTTGTTCTGCTTTTATCTTAATTAAACTCCCCACTTCTTGCCACCTTTGTAGATTTCGTGTTATTTATGATCCAAACGTTTCTAACGTACATATTTAGAGGAAAAATTCAAAATATTTTAGAGGAAAAAGCTCAAAATATTAAACCTGCTCACCCTTGAACTCCTCCAGTTCACTCCTTACTTCTTCCCATAAACCCACAATGCCAGGACTTTGGAAGGACATAAGGTAATATTTTGTAATAGTTTGCAAAATTGCAATAAGGAATCTTTTGGCCTGCACTGAGAAAACAAATAACTGGCTACCAGCATTGTCTTGGACGGCACTTTTTGATTAGAGTTAATCCCAGGTGGGGAAGGAATGGATGACACATCTGTGAGAAATGCCAGTGCTGCTTTCAGCCTGGGCAAGAATAATCCAGGGTTTACAGTTTAGGAGTTTATCTGTAGGAATCTATTATACACTGAACTTATAAACACATCCAGGAGCTCTCAGGAGCCCTTAAATAGCCTGTCCCTATCACAAAATGTTTATTTCCAGGAATAAATAAACAAGGAATCCTGGAAGGATAAAAGGGATTGGTGACACGGGATGCCCTCAGCCACCAGCAGGATAATGCAGGTGGATGAACCTGCAGAGCTGAGGATCCAGAGCTGGCGAGAGCACCCCTGCTCCCTCCGGATTGTTCCTTCAAAACCACGGAGGGTTTTCATTCCCTGACACCTGAGGGGAGTGGGGAATCCTGCACAGAGCCTGGGGGATGCTGGATCCCGCTGTGCCTCTGACCTGCAGCACTTCCCCTCCTTGGAAAGGAGCGTCAGGAGTGGGGAACAGCCCACACTGCTCTGTGCTGAGTGACTCCAGCTCCACAGGCTGAAATTCCAACCCAGAGAGCCCTAAGGGGACTGAGGCATCCTTTTTCCCTCCAGCTCCACCTTGATCATGTCATAGAGGATGAAAAGAACATCATCAAATATCTTTAGTGCTGGAATTAAAGTCCTTCATCACAAGCTTTCAGCTGGATGCCAGCTTGGAGCTGCTGAAAGAAACCCAAGCTAAAATTCTCCTTCTGCATTTGTTCTGTCACTCTGTTAAAAGGGAACAGCTGAACAAATTATCAACATTTTGTGAGGATTAGGAAAATTGATCCAGGCTGACTCACTGCATGCCTCTATAACCCCGAGTCATGGTAAAACCCAGGAAATGAGACTGGGACTGGAAAGGGTGAGAGAATTCTTGTGTTTCTGGAGCATCCTCGAATGCCAGATTATTGGACTCGGTTTTCCACTGGCTCTTTACACCCCGGTAGATGTCAGAACATTCTTGCCCCAACCTGACCATTTCTTCTTGAGATGTTTCCCTACAAGTTTTGTTACTCTGTGAAAGCACAACTTCTTAATTCCATTTAAGCCGTGCACGCTAAAGATCAGAAATGGGTCAAAAGTTAAACCATCAAGGACCAAGTGTTACCAAATGGTATTTCATCCAAAGCCATGGATGATAAGAACTTTTAGCCCTGTCAGGACATGCTGGGATAGTAAATGAGATCTTTACATTGAACAACTTCAAGGAGAGAGAGAAAGTTCCTGAATATGTGCAAAATAATTCATTAGCACTAAGGAGGGAGCAGGTATTTTCCATATACTTGAAGGAAAGAACATGTGTGCATTCCCAACCCTCAGAGTTAGCTTGCAGTGTTGGAAGGAGTGGTGTTTGTATTTGTATCTTATTCAAACAGGGAATTCTGGCCCAGAATTTTCCATAGGCTCTGTTCCTGCCCTGCCTAGAAGAGATACAGCAGCTCCTGCGAGGCTCCTCCAGGTCACAGGGTTACCTTCAGGACAGCCCCAGCTTCTGGAAAAACCTCACCTCAGTGCCAGCTTTCAATATCAGAGACATTAGTATAATTAGAGAGGAATCTGCCTCCAAAGGTCACTTTGGAGGTGAGAATTTTGGCACAGGGGACCCGAGGCAACAGCCTGAAGCTGTGTCAGGGCAGGGTTAGGTTGGATATTGGGAAAAGGCCCTTCCCCCAGAGGGTTCAGGTTGGATGTTGGGAAAAAATTCCTTCCCCCAGAGGGTGTTCGGGCACAGGGAATGGTCACAGCACCAAACCTGCCAGAGCTCCAGGGGGATTTTGGTGACTCTTGGGGATGGAGCTGTGCAGGGCCAGCAGCTGGACTGGATGATCCTTGAGGATCCCTTCCAACTCAGGACTTCCTGGGATTCCATAAAACCTCTGCCGTCGCCTCCTCCGTGGCAGGAGCAGCCAGCGCACCCCTCCTGCCCCATTGCCCGAGGCCAGGCTTTGATTTGAGCCCCGGGGCTGAGTGAACAATCGATAAAAGCCCCGGTCCGTGTCGCCGGGCCGGAGGAAGCCGGGGAGCATCAGCTGCGTGCCCGCTTTGATCCCCGCCAGCCCCGGCTCCAGCGAGCCCTTTGTGGGCAGGGATCACCTGTCACAGAGAATGGCCACAACCCTGCCCTGCCCACGGGAGGCCTTTTGATGCGGCGGGTGTTGATAATTAGGGCCTAATTGAGTGATTAACAGCCCCAGCAGCTCATGCTTTAAGGCCACGTGAGGAGGAGCAGGGGCTGCTCCCAGGTTCGAGCTTTTAGGATGCGTTTTTCCAGCCCCGTCTTCCCCCAGCAGCTCGCTGGATGTTGGCTCCGGGCTGGCATCCTCAGAAATGTGCAGAGCCAGCAAAATCCGGGAAGGTGATTCCCTTTTTTTCTCCTGAGTGCTGTAATCACTTTCCCCGAGCCACTATTGATAATAACTGGGGCAGGAATAGGCTTCCATTTGCCGGCGCTCCACAGGCCATGAAAATCCCTCCAGATAGACTGAACTTAATTAACTGAGCCTATTAAGGCAATATTAAAAGAAGCCTATCTCAGCGGGCTCTCCCAGTGGGGAGACACAGCAGAGCTTTCAATTTAGGACTTATTGCAGAGCTCTCCTGCTGCCCAGCTCCGTGGGCTGCCTGGGAGCTGCTTAATCCATGGCTTGGGAGCGGGGAAAGACAGCTGGGAATGGGGGGATATCAAAGCAAATCGACCTGTAATATATTATATGCTCACTTTGTGGCTGGGGGGAAAGCCAGATAAATGGGGAGGTTGTTTGGCACGGAATGAAACAAATGGCAGCGTGGAAATGGTTAAAAGTTGTAAAATAGGACTTAGGGAATCCAAAGAAGCTTTTCCTGAGTAATTTTGGCATGCTGCAGTGCAGTAGTGAGTAGATTCTTACTAAAAATTGTGAAATTCTGCACAAAATCAAAGAAAAGCTGCAGAAAATCAAAGAAAATCTTCCTGCATCTCCTCCTTTCCCCTCCTCCTCCCCCATACATGAGTTAGGGACTAGGTTTGATCCCACTGTTCTTCTCATGCACTGCTGTCACCATGCAGCGCAGTCAGGAACATCACGACTGGATTACATTCCTGCCTACAGGAGAATAAAGCAAAGGGAAAATGTTGCCTCTGATGGATAAGGAATTCTCTCGTGCAAGCAGAGCTTGAGGAGGCTGCTGAATTGCAAAGCTACAGTAAAAATAACCCAAAAAATATAACAAAATGTGTTGATTTTGCCTTAGTACGACCCCGAAATGGAAATGGCTTGTTGGAACCCTGGGTTTAGAGAATTTAGGTTTCTGGGATATAATTATCTGTAAGTGTAACAATATGGAGGGGTTTGGGTGTGGATTTGTTCCTTCTTCATTTCTCCTTCTTCTTCCCAAATCTGAATGCTCTGTTATTGGGTCAAAAAACCCGCACTGTGGGTCATGAATAGATAGTTATTGGATTATAAGTAAAAACATATTACTTGGTATTTCATAACTGGTTGATTTGGACTTTAAAAGGCCTTGAAAGTTCGAACTCACAGCCATTTTCCACCCTGTTACCTTGGAGGCATACTCCTGCGCAGCTGTATTACAGATAAGAAAATAATAAGCATCAATTAGAAGAAAAACCTAGCATCTCCTGCCTTTTAATCCAAGCTCTGAGTAAAACAACTGGAAATTCAGAGACAAAACGAAAACAGAGAAATCAGCAATGGCTTGAGAGGTTAAATGTAACAGTATCATTAGCAATAATTCCTGGGATTTAAAGAGCATCTCCTCGGTTTAAAGGGCTGCACAGCCAACACTGTGGAACCAGTGATTGCATTGAATGGAATGGATGGGGTCGAATCCACGTGGATGAAAACGTTTAGAGCCAGGGGAGTTCTGGTGGCAGCCCAAGGCTCAGCTCTTGACATCAGTAGGCATCCCTGGAAGTGTCCAAAGCCAGGCTGGACAGGGCTTGGAGCCACCTGGGATAGTGAAAGTTGTCCTTGCCCATGGCAGGGGATGGAATAAAATGGGGTTTAAGGTTCCTTCCAACCCAAACCATTCCAAGAACCCTTGATTCTACGATTCAAGTGTTTTTTGGGATGGGAATCTCAGTTTTATTTGTGATGGTTGTAGAAAGAAACCTGAAAATATGACCTGCGTTGAATGAATTAATCAGGGGAGGGTGGGAGGGGAAACTTTGCTTTTTTCCAATATAAATCCTGGGAGTTTTCACTGAAACAAGTGGTTTGTGTAGGAAGTATGGAAGACTTCTGCCTCCACAGGCTGGATCCATGTTCAGCAAGCACTTCCAGAGTTCCCCAACTCTTAAAATCCCAATTAGAACATCCCCCAAACAATTATTTGCGTGGATAGTGCACCAGATGTGTGTTTGCACTGCTGATGTTTTATTTTTAGCCCAAACAAGAAGGGGCTGCAAAGCCTGGGAGCCTTCCCTAATTTATTCCAATAGCTGGATTAAAAATAGAAGATCCTCCTGGAGAACGTCTGCTCGGGGCAGCCGAGGGATAATTGTGTGTGGCTTCAGTTTGTTTGCACAGGAAAACCCGGGGTAACCTGAGAATTCATTACGAGAAAAGCACAGGACTCCTGCCATCCTCTAATGGCCTCTTACAGCCTGAAATGCAAAATTTACAAGGGAAGCCTTCAAAAAATGACAGGAAAATCTGAGAAGATAACAAAACTGGCAGGGAAATTAATAGAAGCCTTGGGTTCTGTAATCCGCAGTGATTAATACCTTCTAGTTCCATGATCCTTGGTTTCCACTGGAATTGATAAACTACCAACTGTGGCTTCTCTGCTTTAAATCAGTACCCCAAAAAATCTTAGTTGGCCTTGCTGGCCTATTTGTCATCTCATTTCCAGCTGAAGGTTAGACAGAATCCTTATGAACTGCGATTTTTTTCCAGTTTTATTGGAATTTCTTGTTTTATTGTCATTGTTATGCCCAGAAGATGATGGCGTGAGCAGCCTTTGGGATGCTAATCCTGTCCAGCACGTGGATAGAGCCAAGAGGTTTAATAATGCTCTAGCCAAATTTTTAGGAATATCCTAAGTCATCAAAGACAACCCTTTAAGTTGTCTTCAAAGTATCAGCATAGGCGCTGAACTTCTTTGCAGATTTGAAAAAGAAAAAAATAAAAATTTGTGGCAAAATCAAACAGGGAAAATGGCAATGATGTCACGGGGCTGCTGAGCTGTAAAACGGATTTAAAATGTGTGGTTCTCGTACGGTTTCAACGTGTGCTGCACTGCAAACAGAATTCTCTGCTCTTCCAGGCTCCTCCTTTGTACTGAAATTATCATGGAATCATGGAATGGGTTGGGTTGAAGGGACCTTAAAGCCCATCCAGTTCCACCCCTGCCATGAGCAGGGACACCTCCCACTATCCCAGGCTGCTCCAAGTCCCGTCCAACCTGGCCTTGGACACTTCCAGGGATCCAGGGGCAGCCGCAGCTGCTCTGGGAACCTGTGCCAGGGCCTCACTGCCGTCCCAGGGAAGGATTTCTTCCTAATTAATTCCTATTGATGAGTTGCAGTTTGTAGGACAGAGGTTTTTCCAGACCTGGAACACAAACCCCCTGACTCTTCTTCTGCCGGGAATTTCATTTCCCATCAATGCCCCTTGCCCTGCTTTAACCTCCTGTGCTGGATGCAGACATTTATTACATCAATTAAACGTGGTGGGGCTGCTTTCAAGTAGAATCCCTGACCATTCATCATCACGAGCTGAGTTTCTGTTTCAATTCTCACTTTCAAATGCGCCGCCACCTTCTTTGGGAAAAGCCAAAAAAAACCCCCAAATCTACCACATTTTTGCTCCACGCTCCCATCCTCCATTTAGCTCCAGCCTACTTTCCTTCACACTTGCTTGACATCATGGAAATTCGAAGGGTGGCCGTAATTCATGGTGCTGGACGTGGGAGCTGGAGGTGTTTCTGTCCTTAGAGCATGAGATTGCTTTCCCAGTCAATCCCAACGTGTCTGCCAGATCTGCCAACGCCTGAGCTCACCCTGGAGCTCCAAAGCCATTCCCAAACTCCTGTCCTGCGGAGCTGGCATGGCTTAAACCCTTCCTCTTGAAGTGCTGTCACTCAGTGATATTTAGATCCCTGTTCCCCACTAATTATCCCTCCCAGATCCCTTCCCAGCTCTCTCCTTTGGAAAACCAACGTGTCCCGATGAGCTGCCCTTGTGTAAATACACCTCCCTTTGTAGGAAACAAGCCCCTAATTCAGACCTGTGTTGTGTTTATTTTTGAACATGGTTTTTTTTTTATTTTCTATTTATCAGGGACTGTGCAGCTCGACCTTAGGCTCGACAGGGAAATGTTTATCCAAAGAGTTAACACGGATGAGTAATCCGGGACGCTCCTGCCAGGGCTCAGGGGGTGGGATTCCCGTAAACAGCCAGGCCCTTTGAACTCAGGGCTTTTATTTTATGTCATCCTCCAACCACTAAACCAACACGCCACCGTGGAGGCCGTCCCTGCTCAGCCAAAACGCAGATTAAGCCACGGAAATTGAAGCTGGGAGTATCATTTGGGGGGACCTTGTGTTCATCACCTCGTCCTCTGTAATTCACTCTGTCCTGAGCTCAGCCAGGCATTGTTTGTGCAGTGCAGAGGTTGTTCCAGCCCCAGGAGAGCTGTTCTGGCTCTGTGGAACACCTACAGACACGGACATGGAGTGGCACAACCAAAGAGGTGAAAAATGAGGGAGAATGGACCATTTGTGTGCAGGGTTCCTTCCCCTGGAAATTTAATCGTGGGCTGGTTGCTCCTTATCTCCCTGCTCCTGGTTTCCCCCTTCCCACTGAGGGAGCAGCTCCTGGGCTGGTGGGATCACTGCTCCCACCCTCCTCAGTAATTGTCCGTACAGATCAGCATTCACCCCTTTATCTGCTGATATCAATTATCTGCCCTGCCACAGAGTCACTTTAACACCATGATTTAACGACGCCGTGTTCAATTGTTGCAGGATACACTTACATGTGCCATAAATAACAATAAATACCTGATTTTCAGGCTGACCCTAAAAGCCCAGTTCTGCCCATTTTTAGTGCCGATCACGGACATGGATTTGGGAACTGTATCAGTAAACTCTTGGAGATTTTCTGTGGATGTTATGCAGCTCAAATTCCCCCTCAATATTAAGACCATGCGGTGTTATGAGACTGAGGCATCCAAGAAATAATAGGAATAATGTGGATATTGCATAACCATCCTCTTACACTGGCATGAGTCATTCCTAAAGTGCCCTGTATATCTTTCAGGGTGGATTAAGGATACGAGACAGGAGAACCATGAGGGCTCCTACAACGCTCCACAAAGTCTCCAAAATGGGAAAAAACCTTTTGAAAACAACTCTGAAAAATAACCATTTGTCATCTGCAGTAAATAACTCGGTCACTGGGGAGGTCAAAAGCTAAAGGCTCCCATCCAGGGCTGGGATTAATGACCTGCAAAACACCAGTTTAAAAATAGGCTCTTCTCCCACTTCAAGACAGGCAATAATGAAGCATCTCCTGCCATTCCTTAGCCAGGAATGAAATTCCAGGCAGGAAAATGGGCTTTGCAGTGGATGCACAGGGATGAGTTAAGCAGTGATAGAACGAGCACTGTGTAAATCAAGGCCCAGGGCCACTCCAGCCTGTTCCTTACCTCGTCAGGATGTGGCAGGAAGGTCCAGAGACAGCTGGGAGTCGCTCCCTGTGGAGGGACAATGGTGAGGGAAGAGGCTGCGATGCCCTCCCTGCCCGTGGGGTGTTGGTGTTGGTCCAGCATCCCATGACAAGTCATAAATGTCCCTGCCCTGCACAAATTTCCACTGCAGAGGGGGAATATTTATGACGAGACTCAAAGGTGCAAGGGGAGGCAGAAACCCAGCCTGTCCTGTGCTGGGAGGATCGATGAGGTGACTTAGTCCTTCATGGCCTTGTGTGCTCGTGGACTGGGCTGGGCTGCTCAGAGCCATTTTTCCGAGAATTTGGTGTCTCCCAGTTTGCCAGGCTGGTTTTGCAGTACATTAGGGTATTTTTAAAAATAATTAAATTAGACATTACTCTCCTAGATCTGCTTGTTTTGCTTTAAATGGGGCTAGAAGCCATGATTAAAGGGACTATTTCGTGCCTCATACAGTAAAAGTGGAGGCAAACTGTGAGTAAAGTTCTAAAGAGACCTCTTTTATATTAAAATGACTATAGAATGAAACACGTGCTGCCTTGAACGCCCCTGCAGATGTCTCTGAACTGGGCTGATTGCTCCAGGAATATTAATCCAATAAAACCTGGCTCAAGGTCACTCAGGAGCTGTGAGATGCTATCAAATATTTTGAATTTCTGATCATTTGTAGAAACAGGAATTCCAGTTGACTGCCCATCCAGATTCACAGCATTTTCATCAACTGGAGCAGCTGAACCCATCCTTCTGCAAAGTTCTTGTCTCCTTCTTTTTGCTTTGTGTTCCTGTTTCCTTCAACCCAAGCAAAACAAAAATTCAGGTGGGGAAATTTCCAGCAGATTGAGCTCTGCTGTTTCCCTCTCCCGCCCAGCACAGGACAGATGCTCTGATTTTCAGCCTGCAAAGAACAAAGCTTCCCCCTGGCTTCTTTATTTTAAACAGGAGAGGCCACCCACCGCTCCAAACATGCCTATGGAGAGGAAAAATAAATGGCTGAGCTCCTGGCCAGACACGGGTGTGCAGAGCGTATCTGAGGAGGAGGAACTGTTTGGAAAAAGCCATTCCCATCCCACCCAGGTGCTGCCATGGATGGGGCTGGGGGCACCAGCAGCTCCCAGCAGTGGGGAATGGCACGGAGAGGGAGCTGGGATGGCAGGGGACCATAAATCAACTCAGCCCAAGGGCAAGTTCAGCAAGCCAGACCTGGACAGATGTTGGAGAAGGGAATTTGGGAAGGTTTCAGCACAGAATTCCAGGTTTTGCTCCACAGGAAGGCAAATCCAGCAGTGCTCCACTGGCTTGTGGCCATAACATCCAGTAAAGACCCCACCACCAGCCTGAACCAGCAGGTTTTTCCCCTAAACCGAAGCAGAGGAGGGTGGTTGGAGCTGCTGCAGGGCTCAGCGTGTTTGGCTGGCAGTGGTGCCTTCTCCAGGTGGGTTTGGGTTGGTCATGGGGAGGTGGGAGCAGCTTGGGGTGATGCTGAGACATGGGAGGTACCTCCACCTATGGAAACCACTCATCCTTGAGACAGAAGAAGGAATGAAAATGGAGTGAGGAGCCAAATGTTCATTATTTCTCCACCTGGCTCTTTTCTGGATGTCCCCTCCCCACCTGGAGCCACGAGCTCTGTGTCTGCCTTGCCGTGTGTCACTCGGAGGGGAATTGTCCCCACGGCAGCTTTGGGACTTGGATTTTACACAAGCATCTTAAAACATGGAGAACACAGGAGGCGGACGTTGGATCTGGAGGTTTCCCGTGCCTGCTCATGGAAAGAGCCCTCCTAATTCAGCAAGGAACAAGGCTCAGGGCAGGCTCCCTCTGAGGACGGCGCTGGCTTCGCGAGTCCGCTGAAATTTGAGAATCGTTTGAAATTGTGTTTTTTTAAAGGCTGTATTTTCATGCCTCGCTTCTCCACACCGACAGACAAATGGCTTTTCCCTTTCATGGAAAGTTGGGACCTACCTCCAAAAATGTCCTTAAACTCAGGCTGAAGGAGGTAGAGCGGGCAGCACCACATCCCATGGCTGCCTCCACCACCACATCCATCTCTCTGGGTCAATATTCAAGCCTGGATTAAAGTTTGTGTATGAGATTGGAGAGCAAAATTGTACCATTTCTATGTCAGCCTCACTCCAGGCAGGAATTACTCAAAAACATCCAGGTTTTCACTTATTGGATGTGACTGTCCCTCTCCGTGTGATATTTGGAGTGGTTTTAATCTAGCTGGCGGGGAAGGTTTCCTCTAAAGAAGGCCAGACCTGCACTGGGGGAAACCGGTGTGGATCTCAAGAGGGGCAGTGGAGCAGTGTCAAAGCAGGTCAGCTGCAGATGGACCTAAAATCCCTGAGGATGAGTTCATTATCCACCAAAACTGGGTATATTTTGGATTGAGACCGGTTAATAGTGATGGGAAAGGAAGAAAACGAGTACACATCCTGCTTAATTAATCTGACAAATAACGAGCCTGAAACTGCCTTGGAGAAGGGGTTGAAAGGTTCCCAGAGGAGCGTGGGGGTCTGGGGCAGGCTCAGGACGGGCAGCTCATCGAGTTCTGCTCCAGCAGTGCTGTCCCAGTGTTTGTTTTTCCTTTCATTCCTCTCCCTCCCTAGCCCAGTGCTGGATTTCAGGGTTTCATCCCTATCCCGAGCTACTGTGGAGTCAGCTGGTGGCCTGGGAGCAGCTCAGTGCCAGGGCTGTTCCCTGGTTTCAGAAAGCTCCTTTTATTTTACCCTCACTGGCAATAATTAATTCCAATGCTTTCATACCGTGCATTATGTTTTTTAAAAAATAAGTACATAAATTCTTGATTAAGATTCATGCCTTGAAAAGTGAACAAATTGAATAAATCGCAATTAAAACCCCATGAAAGTGTGGAGAGTGCAGCTGAGTGGCACTCAGAGGTCTGTGTTATTCACACGAGGCTGTAGCCAGTGTCCAACTCCACATTTCATGTTCATTAATGAAACCCTTAATGCAAACTTTGAGCTGAAGTGGCTCAGTCCCATCAAAACCAGATTTTGGGGCATGTTTTCCACCTCAAGTGAGATAAAACTCAGCGAAACCTTGTCCAGCCTGGTTTGAATGTGAGCCCCAGTGAGGGGCTCAAGCAGGGGCGTCGAGTATTAGGAAAAACCAACTCGAAGCTGGAATACAAATAGTGAAAAAATGAATGCTCATTAAAATTGTTCCCTGTATTTCTATATCAGCATTTCCCTGAGCATGCAGTGGAGAAGATAAATTAAAAGAAGAGAAATAAAAATCCCTTTGGATTCTGGGGATGTTTCTGCCAGTTCCTGTTTACAGAATGTTTTCCAAAGTCCCGCTTCCTTTAGGGCGGAAAGAATTCCTATAGGAAATCATTTGATTTGTTTTCATTTTATTTATTTGCTTACGTTCCACTAACCACAGAGGCTGAAATTCTTTGGGGTGCTTGAAAAAAAACCAGGATGTTTCTTCCTCCAGAGTGGCTCCTACTCATCCATTTTCTGTCTCAGACGTCAGAATCATCGGCTAAGGAGTCATGGAGATTGCCCCAGCCAAGGGCTAAACATGAAAATTCAGCTTTAAATCACGTCCAAATTCTGCTCAGCTAATGGGACTTCAAATGAATTGGATGTGTCTCCTCACAGCCCCATTTTTGGGGTTTTATTTTTTGTCTTGAAGGTGGCAGTGGTGGCACTGAGGCTGACCCAATGAGAGATTCCCTCAAGGAGTTTTATTGAAATATTTTCTTCTTTTTTCTTTTTTATTAGAAAGTGAATGGGTGAGAAGGTTTGCAGAACCAGACTTTGTGATTTCTGGAGGTAAAAGGACCAAGGGAGAAAGCTCATTTTTTTTAAAGTATCACAAAATATGGAGGTTATGAAGAAAAAAAAAAGAAAGAGGTTGATAAACTTAGCCAGAAAAAAAAAATCAGCATATGGAAATGCGAGTGTATTTTTGGAACCTTCATACAGCTCCGTTTCATCGGAGGGTTATTCACAGAGCCTGAAACCACTCTGGCTCTGAAAAATGCAGAGCTGAGGAGGCATCGGGGTGACCTCGGCTCTGGGGCACGGCGGACACGTCGCGCTCTGTGGGGAGCATGCGGAGGGAGCGCCGGGAGCCCGCCAGCATCGCCTCCAGCCACCCAAAACGCACCCAGTTACACCCCACTGCAGCCCACTGCAGCTCCTCGCATCAGGGGCATTTCGGAAGTGCCCTGGCAACACAAATCTGACAATGCCCGAAGCGCAAAATCCAACTGCGGAGTTCATTTTATTTCCATTCAATTCCGCCGTGGCTATCGCAGCAGCTTTGGTTTTATTATTGCTAATTCCAAGCATAATAAATACGCTTCAGGATCTCGGCTGATTTATTATCATTTTAAACAGGCTGATATCTGCAGCTTTTCATGAATTTTCACAGTAATGTCAATTTCCAATTTCAGCCTTTCTTTTCATATCACTTGAGACGCCCCATCGGTATTAAAATCCAGTCTCTAAAATGTAATAATCACTTTCCCTGCTTCATTAGATATCTCTTAACTCCCTCAGACTTAGGGAATATGGGCAAGATTTGTTTTTTCTTGTCACCTTGTCAATCTGGAAGGTTTTACCAAAGGCAGTTAAAAATCACTGAGCTGAACCACTGAGTTTTATTCAGGTTTCTGAACATTTTCCGTTCCACTCATACTTTTTTACAAGTTCAGATAATGAAACTTGGTGGTCTCTTTAGAACCATTTCCACTTTTTGTTTGCAGTTTGTAGAAATTTAATATATTTTGGCTCCTGTTAGGAATAATTGATAAGTTATCTAATCAGGAATGGTATCAATGTTGAACCAAACCAAATGCTGACTTTTTTAATCTTTATGTTATCAATCACAGTTGGACTCGATGACCTTGAAGTCTTTTTTAATCTAGATGATTCCGTGGTTCTAAACTCCGGTTGGAGTTTAAATAAAGGATAAAACATGAATTCTTTGGGTGATATTAACTGTGTCATTTACTGAGAGACTCCTCTGATCACAGTGCATTGGTTCCTATTCCTGAATATTTGTTTTTTACTGGATTTTGTGGGGTTGGTGATTTTCCTCTAGTGGAAGTTGTTTATGGAGCCATGGAGTGGGATGGGTTTGTGGAGAGCACCTGGAGCTCTCCAGAATTATGGAGCTGCCTCCTATACACTCCAAACTTCCAGCATACTCTGAATTTTCTCAGTCATAGAGGGTTGGGATGGGCCGGGAGAGGAATTAAATCTTCCTCTCAGGAACAACTCTTAAAAGCTGCACATAAATCCCTCAGAGGGCAGCGACAGGAGAGCGATGTGGGCATTTCCCTTCAGCCTTAAAAGCACTTACAGGAGATCAGAGCCCTGCCCTAAATAAATTCTGCCCCTGATTTATTCCTTGGAGTGCTTATGGGCTATGGGAACACAATCCTCCTACAAATTCCCATGTCCGTCTCTCTTCAGCTTTGGATTCAGCGGGTCTGGATTTTCTTCTCCCTTCCAGTTCAACAACTCACGGAGATTTCAATTAACTCTGTGTCTTGATTTCAAACCCTTTCTTTATCACAGCTGATTTGTCCAGAGCGGTTGAATGGATGATTTATTTTAGTGCTGGGGCAACAGAAATTCTTGGAAGTTTCTGTGTTAATATAGAAAATTAAATTTTTCATTTTAATTAAATTGTCTTCTCCTGGATGGAATCCTGCTTTGCATCCCAAAGAATTCCCAAAGGAATCATGGTGTCCAGACTCTTCCAAAGATTATCCCCCATCTCTTTGGTCAATGAGTCAGTGATCACAAGGTCTGCTGGAATCACAGCAGTGCCTTCAGGAGGGCGAGGAGGGAGGATCAGATTTAAGGGCAATGCTCCAACTCGGCACCAAAACCTGATTAACAAAGATTAAAATGAGAGAAGGTGAAATAAATGCATTATTGGAAATCTGTCCACTGGTTATTGATTAGGAGGGCAGAGCAAAGTGTGTTTTAAACTTATCTTTCTGTCTCTTTATACATTGGGGATGTTTCCAGACCTGGTTTGATTCTGAGTTTCCTCTCTGTGTAACGTTTTTCACATTCAGTTCCCACTGTGGCTTCTCTGGTTTATTGTACTTTTCCAGGGCAGCCCTGTGGACGTGTCCGTGGTGTCCAGCAGTGCCCACTTCAGCTGGACCTCACCTGTCCCTGTCCCCACAGCCCCCCTGTGCCCCTGCCCACACTCAGGGGTGGGAGGCAAGGCAGGATTTGGCTCTTGGAGGGTCTGAGCTGTCATTTGCATTTGTGAAACACAATTTCTGCCCGGCTCCACCCCTTCTCCCTCCAAACCAGATGAAATATTTATTGGGTTGGAGTGTAAGGGCTCAGTGTTTCGCCTGCAGATGAACAGGGGAGTCCTGGTTCTGACCAGAAATTTCTAAGGCTTCTTTGTGGCTACTAAACGTTGGAGGAAAAACCACAAATTACCATCGCCATGGGGCTGGGCCCTGGGTCTTGGCTCCAGAGCTTTCCCCTCCCCTCCCGGCTTCAAGTGCTCTGCATCTGTGTCAATAAGTGCCCCGTGTCCCTGGCAAGGGAGTATTTAATGTGCACACAGAGCGTGTGCAAAATTAACCTCTGCCAGGGAGGGGGAGCGAGGGGAGAGCGGAGTTGTAATTACACTCAGAATTAAGCTGTGATTAAGATATTTCTTTAATACTGAGGAACCTCCTCCCCCCTATACTCCTCACAATTCATCCCCTGTTTGTCATTTTCTGGCTGCTCCTCAATTTTCTTTTCCCTGGCCACACCTAATCCTGGCATTACCTGGGGTTGTCCCACCTCGCTCTGCCCTGGCACCTCCCGAGGGGCACCAGGTCCTTCCCCATCTCCTTGTCCAGATTTTGGGAGTCTTAGAAGCTCAGTCTGTCCATCCCAACGTGTCTCAGTCTCCTGTTACCCTCTTAACCTTCCCCTGAGATTAATTTGAAGAGAGTTTTAGGACCTTAATTAATCCAGAGGTGGAGTGGAGCATCCATAAGATAAAAGCATGGTGGATAAAGGGTAAAAAAAGGGATATTTGGGTATATTCGGTGCCAATTTTCGTTGGAGATGGGAAAATGAAGAACATGGATGGTAGGATGGGAAAGGAGAGTCCGTCCACCCAACAATTCCAAGAACAGGAGCTCAGAGATGCCCTTTTGGAACAAAGCTCTGCTGAGCAGCTCCTCCTCATCAGCACACAGTTGAGTCCCCATCCCATAAATTTTGGGAAGACTGATTTTTGGGATGATTGCTAGAACCACTCAAACCCTTAAAACATGAACTATTGTGCTCCCACCAGCAGCACTGCTTGGATCTATCCTGTCACAGATGGCCCTGCCTTGCACTCCTTCTCAACAGATTTTATGAAGTAAAAACATTATATATGTGATTAATTGATGAAGATTTGGTAATATTTCCAGTAAATTTTTCAATAAACATGGCTTTAAAAAAACCCTCAATTGTTTATAGAAAAAGGAGTATTTCAACAATATATCACCACGGGCAGAAAAATTATTCTCAGGAAAATGTCCTTTTTTTTCTTTTTCAAATGAAAATATTTTTCTTAGAAATAACATTGGTCAGCTGTATTAATGATATTGGAAGAGTTCGAAGTGACAATGAGCAAACCATGAAAAATGGACAGAAAACAAACACAGAATCACTCCAGCCCTGGACTGCTTTTTAGTTATATTGGAGACATTCCAGGGCTTCCATTTTTCCACCAGTGTTTAATGGGCTCTCTGTTTGCATTTATGTTTTCCTGATCTTTCAATCTGCAGGAATGGCTGCTCCTGGCAGGACTCTGTTAGCATCACCCCCTCTGTCCCCTCTGGGGAGCCTGGGTGCCCTATTTGTTATCCCTGAATTTGTAGGAAGGAAACACCCTGATACGAAGGTAAAACAGGTAAATATGAAAAAGTTTGGGAATCAGGATTTCAGCAGCAGTGTGAGCCTCCATCAGGGGATTTAACTTGCACACGCACTCCCTGGAAAATCCCTGCCCCAGAGGGTTTATGCCAATTAAAATTTTAAAATGACATCAGTGAAATTAACCTAAATTTTGCTTGACCTGGAATTTAGGTCAGTTTAGATCATCGTCTTAGCAGGGCTGTCTAAGATTCAAAGCCTCATGGAGAGCTATGGGAACAGAAACGTCCTTCAGAGCAGAGGGGGGTCCTGCAGAGGCAGCAGAGGCAGCTCCAGGATGGTGGCAGATGATTCCCAGACCTCCTCTGGCTGCCCATGCCAAGGCTGATGTGAGAAAATGTCCAAAACGTGGCTGAAGATGCGCAGTTGGTACCTGAGGGGCAGCAGCAGCTGAATGGTGCCTCCAAAATGGATTTGGGACACAGAGCAGCTCTGTCTTGCTCCTGCAGCCCAAGCTGGGCTGAGTGTCTGGGGCAAGGCAGAGCCCAGATCATGGAATGGTTGGGATGGGAGGAGCTCAAACCTCATCTCATCCCACCCCTGCCACGGGCAGGGACACCCTCCATGGACCAGCTCACTCCAACCTGGCCTTGGGCACTTCCAGGGATGGGGCAACCACAATTGCTCAATTTCAGTCTTTCATATCCTGAGGAGATGATGATGATGATGATGATGATTGGATGGTTCCATCATGGAAAATGCTAAAAACGTTAAAATAAAATAGCCCAGCAGTTGCCCACTGCTTTCATTGCTTCTCACCCCACAGCACAACTTCTGTGGTACCCTGATCCCAAATTTTCTTGGAGAAATTCGTGCTGTTTTCATCCTTGTGCATAACTTTCAGCAATACTTGGAATGCAAAAAGAAAAAGTTGGAATAATGGAAATGCATATATCGGAGAGGCTGATCATCACATGCAGGTACATGGGATATTTTAGGGGCTGCATTTACAGCCTGGCCATGTTTTACTCTTCTTTCCTTGCCAGGAAATCCAAATTTCTATTCTCAGAGCATTTCATCAGCAGCAGAACTCTCCTTTCTCGTGGAGCACCGCAGGCCCGCACCCAATTAAACATTTTCCACTTCGCTCAAGAACCTGCGAGCAAACCCGGGGCTGAGCCTTGCAAAGCTTGCTCCTATCGAGCGGTGGCAGTAGGCAGCTTCGAGAGAAAAATCCCTGCCTGGCTTTGCGTGCCCCACCCTGATGTAAATAGAGCCGGGATTTAGAAGGTGTGAGCTGGCAGGGCAGCGGAGCCTGCGAAATGTAAGCTGCAGTAGCCCTTTTTCCGAGGGCTTGACAGTGAGCAGAGCTGAGCAGGAGACTGGGATCCCATTCAGCATCTGGGAGTGGGAGAAGTGTCGGGGAAAAGGGAGTCATGCGCTGCTCTAATCCATCCCTCCCTTCCAGCCCTCTGCGGTTGGAGTTGTTTTTGTTTGTTTTAAAGGGGGGGGGCGGGGGGGGGGTGGTTCGCTGGGTGCTTTCCACGGGAATAGCTGGGAATTATCAGGGTATCAGTGCGTGGCGGGGTGGGTGGGGGAGGCTGAGAGCTGTCTCGGCTGCATTTCCTAAATTTCTCTCTCTGGAGAGAGCTGAGGTCACCTTTCCAGAGCATCTGCGTGCTGTCCAGAGGGATGAGGGCTTCCAAGGACTGCAGGCACTGCTGGTCCAGGATAGGCAGCGCCACACTCGGGAGGGTTACAGGCCAATATCTTCTGTGTTCTCCTTCTGCAGGGCTCAGTCCAAACTCCAACGCGCTGAACGGAGACAGAAATCTCTCTCCCAGTGAGGTTATCCCACAACTGGCTGCTGGGAGGTGTCTGCTCCAGCAGTGCAGCCTGGGGCACCTGGGTCCTGCAGGGAATGTCGGTGTTCCTGCTGTCTGCCCCAGCTCCGAGCCCTCTGCGGGCCTGCCGGAGCAGCCAGGAGCAAAGGGCTGCTGCCTGTCTGTAGAACACGCTGAACCATGGAGATTTCTGCCTCTCCGTGCTGCCCTCCCTCCGGGAGGCAGAAATCGCGGTGCTCTTTTCTCCCAGGAAATGCCCAGCGCGTCTCTGCCACCGCCGTGCTGCAGGCAGTGCTCGCACAGGAATGACAGAGATTTATTTCCTCAGCCACTTCAGGCAGCGATAAGGACACTGCCCCACCCTTCTGCTTTAATTGCAGGACAAATCTGCCCGGATTATGCCACTCCTTGGCAGCCACTGCAGACCTGTACGTGCAGCTGCCTGGTATTAAGAGATTAATTATTAATTTCTATAGATCCTCGGTGATTTCTCCTATTGTGTTTGACATCCAACCCTGCCAAACTTTCTTCCTTAAGTGGCATCTTTTTTTTCTTTTTTCTTTTTTCTTTTTTTGTGGCACTTCAGCTGATGTGCTGCCATCTTTCCAAGTAAATAAAGGCCCACCTGAATTGTTCCCAGACTTTATTTCACGAGCTGGCTTCAAAGCCCTGCTCGCCCCGGGGCCAAGAGAGGACAAGGAGCGAGAGCAGTGCCAACCTGGCACTGGGCTCACAAGGATTTCTCACCTCCGAGGGGTCTGGATCAAACATTGCAGAAGAAAAGCTGAAGAATCACCAGCCCAGGGTGGTTTCGTACCTGCACTGCAGGGTGTTACACAACAGAGGGCACGGGCTGCCGTGGGATGGGGCTGACCCAGCCCAGCTCTGCAGAGTCCCCTGATAATCCAGGGAGGGTGAATCACCCTCTGTTAGACAGCTGGCCATGAGTGGGCTGAATTGTTTGTTGGATATGTCTCCTCCATTAATTACAGAGTTTAGGGGACTAGTTTGGACAAGATATTTAATTTTTAGATAGCCAAAGTGCAGGGAAAGAAGCCCAGCTGAAATCCCTCTCTGCCTCAGCCACTGGTCTGCAAAGAACAGTCCATTTGTGTGCTGGGGTTTTGCTGGGGAACTCTTCCCGGTGTGCTCTGCCTGGAGCTGGTGCTCCAGTGTTCACGAAAAAGGGGATTTCAGGTGGGTTTTATGTTCATCACAGTAACAGACACGATTTGGAGCTGCAAGGGACAGAGCTGTGGAACTTTGGGTCGTGCTTGTATGGTGGCTGATGGTTTTCATGAGGAGCAAAAGGGGAGGCACTTTCTTGGCAGAAACAACGAGATCACCATATTCCATGTACTCTGTTGTCCTTGAAATCTTGTTCCTCAGCCTCTAGAAGTTCCAGAGGAGAGGGACTGTAGTTACTGAGATGTATTGTGCTAAAGGATCAGCAAAATTCACCTGAAGTCGTTCTGGCTTTGAAGTCTTCTCATCGAAATAGTAATTGGAGAAGGAGGTTTCCAAGTTTATCTCTTGTCCTTCGTTCAGTAGTCGTTTGCAAGTACCCAGGCACCATGGAAAGCCAAGTTCATTTAGGACTTTGTGCAGGTTTTTGCTTTCAAATGTCAGCAATAATTATCAGTAATTACAAGCAAAAGCCTCATTTACTCACTTTGCTTTCCACGCAGGATCCTCTTAGATTTGTTACCAAACAACTGCAGTTTATTTTTATTGTGAGGAACCTCTCAAAAATATTTATGAATACAGGAACGGTGTTACTCAGACATCAGCAGAGGAGAAATCAAAGCCCAGTTTGACTTCCAAGCACAAACACAACATGGAAACCCTCTTGCCCTGCAGCTTTTTGGTTCAGGACAGTCGAAATCTTCCTTTGGGAACAGATGCCAGGTGTTATCACCCAGATCTGAACTCTGTACTGCTCACACTGGGAATTTCCATTTCCACTTCCCATTTCCTCTCCTGCAGATCCTCAGGGGAGTCCTGACAACCCCCCCCCAGTTGTCACCACAGGGCTTTTTTCCCCAGACAAAACCCAATGGGTTGAGCCACCGAGACGTCCTGGTCCTCAAAGCCAACCTGGCAGTGACCTCACACTCCATCCAAGCTCACCCCAGCCACGGGCAGAGGCTCCGCTGGGCTGGGGGTGAGATCTGATCGCGTTTTGTTTGTTCCTTTGCCAGGTTCTGGCTGGGTTTGGAGCCGTGACTCCATCAGGGCCACGCCGGGTCTCGCGCGGCGTCTCCCGGCTTGGGCGGCTGCCGGGGCTCGGGTGATGGATTGGGGCTTTGATCAGCACAGTCAGGACAAGCCTGCAAAGGGTACTTGAGCTCTGCAGTGGCTCCACGGCGAGCCTGGCTGTGGGATTTGTGTAAATACATGTTGCCATATAGGCCAGATGAATGTCCAGATGAATTCCCGTGTGGAATCACCCCCTTCCTGCTCAGCCACAGGACTTGCAGGTATCTCTACGTGGCTACAGGGCTTGTGTCAGGAGAAAGACTAAAAACCAGCTACCCAAACACCTCGAGAGAAGAAAGCAGATAAAACCATCCATTTCTCTCTTTTAACTCATAAAACAAGACAGAGAGCACAGTTCACACACAAACTGCCAACCCTCAGGACTTGGCAGCTCCTCGTTCCCCTATGGCTGGAAGCAAGAAACCACTGCTTCTAAAACACATCTGTTCTTTTAAAAATAAAGGTTATTCCCACTTCTCCTCACCCAGAACAACAAGTAGGAACAACAAGAAATGAAAGCTTCGCAGCCACAAGAATGTCCTCATTGTTTTGTGCCCATCACTGGCTTTCCATAAATACCAGCCCAGCTGCTGTTGAAATAATCGGAGTTTCTTGCTCTGTTCTGCTCTGCTTGTGTGTCCACATTGAAAGTGTTGCTTTCACAAGGCCCAAATCCCTCTTTCCAGCACTCTGAATTTAGCATTCAGCAAAGGCAGCTCAGCCATCCCTCAGACCATGACGTTTGTGAGTTATTTTTGGGGGTTTGGCAGAGCCCTCAGCATCAGCCTCAGAGCAGCCCTTCAAAATGTGTGCTCAGCTAAATTCACGCCGTGTAAAAGAAATATTGAGGAGTCCAAGCGAGTCGCCCACCTTCCTTTTTGCCTCCCATTCTGTGGGATTGCTTTCAACTCAAACACCCCGTGGGCGGAGAGATCCTCCTGCCTCATCCAAATGGATGTGGAGATGGATTATTTGGGTTCATTTGCATGCATTTGCATTCTCCCCAAGAACATTTTTTGGGGAAGGGCGAATGTGTACCTGACATTTCACACAGAAATTTTTGATGTGTTTGAAAATTCCAAGTATCCACTGATTTTGAGGGTCGTTGGGTTGGAGGCATCAGCTGAGCCAGCAGGTTTGTGGTCTGAGAGGGGCATGGGATGCACAGTCCAGTAAAATTCGAGGAATTCCAGTCCAGAAAAACCAACCACAAATTTTAAAACACCGATTAAAACAACCGAGTAACTGCTCACTGTGCTGGGGGAAGCTGAAGGGCTACAAAGAAGTCTACAATAAGCAGAAATTCCTCAAGTGGCTGGTGGGGTCTGGGTTTTTCAGACACCTCAGGGAGTGTTGCTCTTCTGTCTCTAGAAACAGAGTTGCCTAAATTGCCCCAAGGAATGGAATTTTAAAAATCATCAGTGCTTTGACGCTCCTGTGGTGACCTCTCCCCATGTAGGGTCTGGCAGTAACATCTCTGACGTTCCTGCAACTTCACAGCACAGTTTTATCACACATTTTAATGGCTTTTACTCTAACGTGGCTGGCAGTCACAGCAGCAGAATCTTCTCCCTCATTGCCTTTGTTGTTTTTTCTTCCTGTTTTTATTTCATTGCTTTGCCTGTTGGGAATTTTTCCCTCTTTTTTTGGATTCTAGATGAAGACAAGAGCAATGTGTCATGAATCAGTCCCTTCCAACACTTGCATTAAACGCTTTCCTCCTTGCAGAGTGGGTGGGAGAACCAGGATTTTTATGGATAATCTCTATGCCAACAAGCAAACACTGCATTATGGATCACAACAAATAATGATTCACTGGGATGAGTTGGGAAGGGCTGGAAGTGCTCATGAACCTCAGACAAGTCCCCATCTCATGGAGTGGCCACTGAATCTCCAATTTCTTCCTTCAGAAGGAACAAAACAAAGCGAAACACTGAGCCAAGTTATGTTTTGAGGAGGACAAGGGAATATTTATCTTCCCTGGAAAAACTCTGATGCCTGGGACCAATAGAATGTGAGCATGGTGTGGACAGATAAGATAAAGAGCAATAAACTCCTTTTTAATTAAAAACTTTAATTTGTCATCAGCAATGTTGCCTTGCTAGAGGATTTCTTAAATATTCCAATGCCTCTCACTTTAATTTCAGAGCTTTCTGCCCAGTAAATGGAGAAATCTGGGCGTCTTAGAGGGTGATTCACCCCCTCTGGCTTTCTTTAGGATGGGATAAATTATTATTTGGTAGAACAATCCCTGTCCTTTGACTCCAGCTGGACAGGATTGCAATCCTTGATTTCAAATTTAAATATCTGATCAATACATTCAGATGAAATGTCTGTGTTTATTTCTAGAAAATGGAAAGTTTGTTTTGCCTCAATTTTAATTTATTTTCCTTTACTTTAGAACAACTTTGTTCATACCTAGCGTGATAAATCTACCATTTCACTTTGGATAAACAAACTTTCCTCAAGCCAAAATCCTAATCCAGGTTTACATCTCCCAGCACATTTATCAGGCCTGGTGCTGGTGCTGCTCTCCTGGACACTCTGAGCAGATAAATTAGCACAGCAATAAGCACAAATAACCCCAATCACCATCTAAATATTCCTTTTCTGTGGGCATTAGGAACTTTCTGGACATTCAGAGCCCTCCACAAGGTACTCAGGTAGTTTCAGACTGATGGAAATAAAGGGAAAATTCTGAAGTTGATGGTTGTTTTGCGGTGAATTTGTACTTAATAACGACAAGGGACTGATGTTGATTTCCACCCTGTGGGTTTCAAGGCGAGCCAGCAGAGCAGACTTACAAATCACTGCTTTTTGACACCAGGACAGCGAGATGGCAGAGCCAGGGGCAGGAATTACTCGTGGTTTACTTAAGGAATGAGCCTGCATCATCAACATAGGAAAAGCATCCAGCATCACTTCTACCAGGAGCGTGCGATCCAAGGAAAGCAAATAACCAGCTGCAGAAATCTCAGAAGGAGCCTTCCCAGGGCACTCACAGGTCCTCTTGGAAGGGCAGCAGTGATCCGTGAGCCGTCATTCCCAAGCTCCCTGATCCTATCAGGCTGTTTAGAAGCAAAGCTTGTTTCATGTGATGCCAGAGCAAGATGTAAACCCTGCTCGGTGTCGGCCAGTAACATCACAGCCCTGGGGCACGTGGGAGTGAGGAAGGGGTTATTTGGGAATAAACAGCTCCTTAAACCGCTGGAAAACATTGTTTCCAGTCAATATTGGGCTGGTGTTCCAGCAATGGCTTCTGCAGGTCTGTAGCTGACTCAAACCATCAAAAACAAGGGATGTGTTTGGCGATGTCCAAGGATTTCGAGATCCTGGGATTGCTCCCCTAGGTGAGGGAAAACAACTGCTGTCTTAAAGGCAGGGAAAACACAGCCGAGCTGTTGAAAGCAGAAAGGATTGATACCCTCCCACTGGGCACAAGGCACAGCAAAGGGACCTGGAATGGGATAAAAGGGACGAATTTGTCAGAAGAGCAATGAAAGCTTCCACCAACAATAGCGTGAGGGCACCAGGGATTAATAAAGGCATTAACTTCACCCAGCTTTTCTTAAACTTAATATTCCAATCAATAGTGGTTTGTATTTCTAAATCATTTAACATCTAAGAGGTATTTCCAGCACGATAACAAGACTGCAGGGCTTTAAAAGCTTTCCCAAAGCAGGGCTGGAGCCTGGAGTCATACGGCAGCCCCCGCTGGCTCTGCTGCTCCCACCAAACTGTGGGAGAAACTTCCTTTTTCCTCCCTCTCTGAGAAAGCCATGAGCAGTTAAATGTCCCTGGGTTTATCCCCTTCTGCCTGTGTGTGCCTTTGGAATTAGGGTCACAGAATTAATCCTGTCTTTTAGTTAGGTGGGAACTCTCTGCTCCCCTTTACTACCACGGATTTCTTCAGCAGCAGGGTTTTCAGTGAGCACATCCCCAGTTATTTACTCAAAGAGAGAGTTTACAGCCAGGCTGGTTGGGTTGTTTTAAACTCCTAAGAAACACCAATGGTTTTTTTCTGTGTACTGAAATCTCAGCTCCAGCTTTGTCAATATTTGGCCTTATCTTAAAGAACTCCAAAGAGAGCAAACTCTCCCTCCAGAAAGCAAATATCAATTATTTAACCATGTCTTTGGGCAAGTTCAGGAGAGAAATGGCAAGAAAGTCAAAGCCTGGTTGTCCAGAGAGAGCTGTTGTGCTTTGAACCCAGTGGTTGTTGATACAGAACAAACTTAAACCGCCCGAGGGCAGGGCTAGAGGGGATTCGGGGAAGGAATTGTACCCTGGGAGGGTGGGGAGGCCCTGGCACAGCAAAGCCGTGGCTGCTGCATCCCTGGAAGTGTCCAAGGCCAGGCTGGACAGAGCTTGGAGCAATCTGGGATAGGGGAAAGGGGGAACAAGATGAGCTTTGAGTTCCCTTCCAAGGCAGCCCAGTCTGGGATTCCATTATTGTGTTTCTTTCACTTTTGACTGCAAGAACAAATTGTCCCCTCCACATTTAAGAGTCTGACAGCACAATTCCATCAATCCTTGCTCATGACTGCTTGCTGGAAGTACATTGGGACTAAACTACAGAGTGGGAAGGGAGATCTTGGAAATGAAGAATGATTTTAGCACAGGAACTGCTGGGTGTAAAGTGGCAGTGGATGGATTTGGGCTGGGATTTGAAATGAGAACTCTGACCATAAAAAACAGAGAGGTTCTGGAGCTCTGCTGACACTCTGCCTTTAGGGTTGAACCTTAAATTCCAATCAAATCAATGAGAATCGATCCAGTGGAGACCAGTGGCTCATTCACACTTCCAAATCCCATGATGAATCTGAGAACAGGTCCCTGAAGCAGCAGCCTGTAAAGGATTTACAAACTCCTTTGTGTAGTCAGAGCAGTAGAGAACCAGTCTGGGTTCAAGGAGCCCATGGGTTAATTCCTCACACTTTTACAACGCCCCTTCCCACCATTTTTATATCAATAGCCACGACAATGTTCAGTTTGTGACTATTCCCTGCCTGAGCTTCCTGCTTTAGCATCGTGTTCCTACAACGTGGTCCTGTGTAAATGCTCGGATTAGAAACCCCTCAATTACCTGCCAGAAAGGCTCTGCAGGTATTGGGACACTCTGAGCTTACCCCAAGTCTCTAGAATTTAACAGAGCAGCTCATTTAATATCCCCTCTCAGCAGCACTGGAGAGCAGAATTAGTCTTTTGAGAGCAGGTTCACTTAATTAAATAAAATTTACATGTTTGAAGAATAACCTCTGTAGCATCTGGAAAAGTTTCCATGGATTCATCAGGATTAAAGCAGGAAGGTCTGAGCTCCCCCAGACCGTCCTGGCAGAGCTGAGCTCCAAACCTTGACCATTCCAGAGCTTCAAGGCACTGGTTTTGCACCACTTTGAAAGTGTTTGTTTGATCCATGGCATCCCTTCCTGGTGAGGTCTGAGATGAGAGGATGAAGGCTGAAGGATCAGAAGGGATGAGTCAGGAAATGTTTTGCTTTCCCTATATTCCCCCCAGGGTGGAAATTTTGGAGGAATCCCTGCTCTAAGAGAACAGTGATTGTGATTTCTTACGTTCTCTGTTGCAGCTAAGTGAAAAGAAAATAATGAGCGCAGTGTTTGGCCATGGAGATCTGCCTGGTTAAAAAAACCCAACCAAAACACAGCCCAAGTGTGTAAAAAAGCAGGGAGTGAACCACTGGCAGTGGCAACTCTGTCAGAATTAGGAAATTAAGTTCATTAAAGGTGTGGTAACTTAATTTTCTATGCAAGCATGTAATGATGAGGGTTGGGCAGAAAAAAAACCGCTCAGACATCCAATTTAACACAAACCCACCCAAAGCTGGCAGGGAGGAGCTGCCCAGCTCAGCCCCAGCTCCTGGCTCCCTCTCTGGGTTGCTTTTGCTCTAAATAGGCCAAGTTAGCCCCAGACCGTGTCCCTTCCGTGTCCCCTTGATGGGAGCAGTCGGCATCTGGGGGTGCCACTCCCCAAACCCCCCAGAGGAGCCCCCGCACAATTCCCTGCTCCAAGAGGGAGGAAGGTGAATCCCAGGTGGAGCCATGGCCCTGCTTTCCCTTGTTCCCTCCTGCTGCTGCCCAGTACAGGTCACAGATTCCTTGTTCCATGGTTTTACCCATTTTTGTTCCCAAGTTCCCGCGTCTGTGGCATCGGTCACTTCCTGATGTCCCCGGGACTGTGGTGGTGGCTTTTCCCCAGCTGGGTTCAGGCTTTTGCAGTGCTAATTTCTTTAAACCTTCCCATAGTTACACAAAATGTGCTGGAATCCTCTAATCCTCCTGTTAAGCATCAGAATCCCTTGTTGCTCTGGATTCTCCAAGGCATATTTATGGGTAAGTGTGTGGTGGATGGACAAGTGTCCCCTCTGATCACTGAGAGAAAACCTGGAGATGAAACCTCCTTTTCTCCCCAGACTGATTCAATTTTCACCACTTCTTGATTCAGACAGAGGCATAAAACCAAAGAAACTCCAGCCTCAACCTCACTTTATGGTCCTTTTAACTACTAAAACTTCACAACTGCCTTCCAAATCACTCTCATTGCCTCACTTCTCCTTAAGATGCTTAAAACAAAATTAGAGAAAATTTGTTTCCCAAACAAATTCCACAATTTTACTCCTTTCTAATTTCCCTGTGGTTGCCCAGCCCAAACAGATGCCGGGTTCATTTACCAAGGGAGAAGGAATCGCTCTCTTTATATCAATATATTTAAAACAAGACTCCTGTCCATGTTCTCTAATTCTCAGTGTAGGGTTATTTCTATAGCCAAAATTTCTGGTGGCCTATTAGCGCTATATAAAACCCTAAAGATTTCCTGTTCCAGCAGGCAGCAGGTTTGACAGAAAAGCTGAACTGGATCCTTCCAGGGAAAGTCAGTTCTGGAGACACCAAAACGCCACCAAAGCTCTCTGCTGCCCACGTGCTCTCCTCCCTAATTCCCCGCCCAGCGTGGTCCTGTTTTCCTTGTGCTCGGGAATTTGAGGGGTTTAGGGAGCATTTAGGGGTGTACAGATATTTTTGGGGTGGTGCTGCAGCCCTGAGATCCTGGGGACGTTCAAGCAGAAGTGAAGGGAAGCGCCTTCATGGCTTTGTTGATAAGAACAGTGAACAGGGGGTGAAATTTGGGATTTGTCTCCTTTAGGACTCACAACCCAGTGCCCCTGTGAGCTGTGCCCAAAATCAGGGATTAATCTTCTCCCAATTAATGTTCATTCCCACCGCCTAAATCAAACTTTGAGCTGTGGCCTCCCAAGGAGGGGACGAGCTCCAAGGAACCCTCGAGGAGCTGCGGCTCCATCCTCATCACCACGGGCTGATGGAGCTCCAGGGGCCCCAGAGGAGTGGGGCAGGTGACTGGGACTAACGTGGATTTTTGACACTGCACGTTTCACATTTGCTGTGTTTTCATTTCGCCTCCCAAAAGCTGTGAGGGTGAACATTATTAAAATTAAAAAAGGCAAAAAAAAAAAGGCAAAAAGAAAACAGTGCAAAGCAACAAGGGAGGTTTCTGTCCAAAAAAAAGTCCGAAACTGGCTCCAATTGGACCTGGGTACGGAAATGCTGGAACTTGTACCCTCCAGTGGCAAAATAAAACAGGCTACCATTATTAGAAATTTTCTACAGCTAAAGATGTAACATCATAGCTAAATTCAGTCAGAGACAGGTCGAGCAACAAAAACCAGGAGCCAAGGCAGTCTAGTCTGGTCTGAAACCTGATTCAGGCACCAGATTATGAATAGATTTAACTGGTTTGCCAAACGAAAATGTAGATTTTGGCAGTGTTTGGGCTCCTTTTATTTTTTTATGTTTTTGGTGTGCTATATGTGGAGTCCTATTGCGCGCTGTGGGGATATGAGAAAAGAGCCTTTTTATATTATATAACTGCTGGAGGCTCGTGTGTGTGGGTATGGAACAGAAAAAACACCCTTAACCCCGTAAGTGCCGAAAAGGAGCTCTGCCTGAGGGCCCTTCGTGAAGGACCACGCTCAGCACCAGCATCACTGGCGGCTGCCTGGAAGTGCCTGGAAGTGCCCAAGGCCAGGTCGGATGGGGCTTGGAGCACCCTGGGATAGTGGAAGGTGCCCATAGGGGTGGACAGAGATGAACTTTGAGGTCCCTTCCAACCCAAACCATTTTGGGGTTTTCTGTTCCAGCTTTCCATACAAACCCACCCTGGGGAGATCCAGCACTCCCTGCAAGGCTGGCTCAGATTTGGAACTGTCTGCCCACCCTTTGTGGGATAACAACACACAGTAGGGGCCTCTTTTGTCCTTGGTCATTTGTAGAATCATAGAATCGCAGAATATCTTGAGCTGGAAGGGACCCACAAGGATCTTCAGAGTCCAACTCCTGGATTAATCATGCAGAGATTAATTATAGTGAAGAAACACATTCATCACCTATTTACCATGGATGTCTTCTGTAGAATCATCTGAAACACCTCTGAGAGAGACAGGTGAGTATTTCAAAGTGAAAAAACACTTTCAGAACACCCAGAGGTTCCAGCCACCATATGTAGAGCAGGAAAAACAAGCGGGAGATCTCCAGAGGTGCCTTTTGGTGACAGATTCCAGCTCTCCATGGTCTGTTTTCACTCTGATTCCCTTCAGGTATGTGAGCTAGGAAGGAATAAAAAAGGTAGAAGTTCCAAAAGGAAAACACAATGGAGCAGGAGGTTGTCAGGGAGAAGGGAGCAGATCCCTGCTCTGTGCCTGCTCCTTGGCTCTGCTCCTTCCTCCAGGCGTCCATCAGGTCACACAGAGCCACCACCTGCCCAGAGTGACCCTCAGAGTCACACCATGGAATATCCCGAGTGAAAGGGATGCACAAGGATCATCCAGACCAACTCCTGGCCCTGCACGGGACACCCCCAAAATCCCACCCTGTGCCTCAGAGCGTTGTCCAAACACTCCTTGAACTTTGGCTGTGACCTCTTCCCTGCAGAGCCTGTTCCTATTTGCCATCAGCTCTCCCCATCCAAGGGCTGTTTTGTTACAGGCTGGCAGCAGGACCCCTCCCCACAAAGCCATCCTCAGGTCACACCAAACCTAAAGGAGACATTTCTCACCTCAGCACCTATTTCTGGACTCTCACTTTTCTCTTATTTATAGTTATTTAAGTAAAACCCCTAAAAAGGGCCAGAAACCCCCTCTGCCAGTGGCAGCCAGGTGTGCAGAGGGGACAGTGCAGCACAAAGAGCGGGGACAGCTCAGAGCAGCTCACTTCACACTGGGCTGGAGCATCACCGAGGAGAATCCACATGCTGCTCAGGATGTTCATTAATCATCCAGCTAATTTGTTTTTACACAGGAGCGCTGACAGCAAACGAATGTTATTGTAGCAGCAGCGCTGCATAATCCCCACTATTATGGGTTTAGCAAATGACTGCTCTGTGTTCGCTGCTGCTCCTTTCTCCCTCCAACTGCAATTGTAAATTGTGAATATATCTATTTTTATTCCCATCTGCTGAAAGGAACGGCCCCACCAGCTGCGGCCAGGGGGATGAAAGGATTGCTGCTGTCTTTTTCTTCCTCCTCCCTCTGGTCCTTATCTCAGGAACATGAGTTGAAATCTGGCCCAGAATTTACTGAGTGTTCAGAGACTTTTTACGAGGCGATGCTTTCGCAGGCTGCTATTGAGAATATATATATTTATATCTGTGTACACACGTGGGTTATTGTGGCCAAGGTTATTCCTCCAGTAAATCTCTCTCCTATTTGTACACAATGTGCCCAGGCAGCATTCACACGAGGGAGGAAAATAACCCAGTGGTTAAGGGTAACTTGGGATTTGAGGGACCTGGATTTAATTCTCCCCTCTGCCACAGCCTTCATTTTAATGCACATTATATATTTATATCTGCATGTACCATGGAAAGGGCCCAGAGGACATTGTCTGAACTGTCCTTCAAAAGCAGACCTGAACCCTCACTGGTCTTGGCTTTTGGAGAGAATCCACGTTCAGCAAAGGGTTTTGATGAGCTTTGACCCTCATGGGACAGGGAAAGACTTGGACACATCTTTCAGGCCAAGAAAAACCCACCCAGCCCTTCCGTTCTGCCATGTTGGCTGAAATAGATCTTGGAATCATGGAATCATGGAATCATGGAATGGTTTGGGTTGGGATGGACCTTAAATCTCATCCCATTCCACCCCCTGCCATGGGCAGGGACACCTTCCACTATCCCAGGTTGCTCCAAGCCCTGTCCAACCCAGCTTTGGACACTTCCAGGGATGGGGCAGCCACAACTCCCTCCAACATCCCTCTGGGAGACCACAGGTGTGGACTGTCCAAAGGGGAAGGGTGACCCCATACAGTGCTCGACCCTGCCAGAGGACCCTAAACAAAGCTAAGGAATTCTTTTTCCCTCTTCCACTCTGCTCTTCTCCTGGATCCTTTATAGACCCAAAACTCAGGACACTTTTTGCCAAACTGCTTTGCCATCGCAGCCAAGTGGAGGTCAGGGACCAAAATTGGGTCAAAATTCAACCCCGCATGATTTTAAGGCATTTCAAGCTTAACTTCTAGAATGATTTGAAAACAGGTGGGCACCTGGTCTTTCCCAGCATGGCAGCTCCCTGCCCTGCCTTATTTGCAGCAATACACCCATAAAAATCCAGGGAGCCAATAAAGAGAGGAGAGGAGAGGTTTCAGGTGTTTACTGGCTGTAAAATTATTAATACCAGCTTCAACCATGTGATTGTGGTGTTATTGCTGATTGTACAGCATTAAAATATCATAACAATAAAATATAAAAATAAAAATGGAAAACCATTTGTTGCGAGAGTCTCGGGGTCGTGCACGTGGCCTTTATTACATGGAGAATTTAAACATTTGGGTTGCGACAAATTTATAACAGAGTCCTGCAGAAGGGTTTGCAAGGCTTCATTTTAACCCCTCATCAAACACAAAAAAGGGACCAAACGCCCAAATCCAGCTTAAGGAGGGCTGGAGGAGATAGAAGAGGTCAAACCATAAATACGGTGACACCCATCCTACCTGGGCAATGAATTCTCCCTCCCCTACCTGTTTGCCCCGCTCTTTGCGGTCTCTCCCCCAGCAGGAAGGCTGTGGTTGCCCTGATTTCCTCACTCATTCTGTTATTAGAAGAGATCTTGCCCTGCCCCACAGGGACCCATTTTTCTGTCCTCACTCCGGATCCCCGTTCATCAACCCCGCGTGTCAGGAACCCAAAACACGTCTCTGCTTCTTCCTTCCCCTGTTCTGCTGCTCAGCCCCTGACAGCCAAAAATGTGTCCGTGTGCTTTATGCATGAGGAGAGGTGACTACTGATGCTCGCAAATGTGTGGTCATTTTTTTGCCTGTCAGAAAATCAGCCCCTGGAATCACTGATGCCTTGTGAAATTACAGTCTAATGTAACTAGCTGGGGTATAAAGTAACCAATTTCTTTATTTTTTGAGAAAATTGTTCTCCTGGAGGTTGAAACACAAAACCAAGACATGGATGAAGTTATTTTTGTCCCAAGTCAGGGGAAATTAATGAAATAGCACCTCCCATTTCTGTTGACATTGGCCAAGGTTGCCAAAGTCCTCAGTAATATTGGGGTTCCCGTTATGGGGAATGCTGTAATAACAGGAGGGATTGGGAATATTATACTGGTGGGAATGTCCATGGCAGATCCAACAAGAGGAGTTAAGCTCATGCTGAACTTGAAGCAAATAATCAGTTGGAGTGGATAGTTACAGGGCTGTGATAAAATATCTCCTTACACACTGGATCGAATGTTGTGAGGAGAAATCGGTCCTGAAACCCTGACTGAAACACCAAAATCCATCAGCAAACATTGCCTGAAGAAAGGAATTCCTCAATAGATAACCAGGAGTGCATATTCATATTTAAAATGCTGAGTTTTCTCTAATTGACTTGATTACTTTTAATAATCATGATGTGGTTTTTAGGAGCCTCTCTTCCCTTTCAGTCCCAGGATGAAAATGTTGCTCAGTATTTTCCAATAATTCATCTTGTGCTTTCAGCTCCTCGAGACCAGAGCCATTGGTTCTATCAAACATGGCATTGCCACCTCCACGGGATGAATTTGGGAGGGAAATGGCACAGGGAGGCCAAAAATCCACAGGGAAACAAGGAACCCCTAGGTAAGAAGAACACATATTGTTCTTGGCCAAACCAGCCATTATTCAGCATCTATTTTTGATAAGAATCTCTGAAAATCCAGATTTTTTTGCACAGATATATTGGTTTCCTGCAGTTCTCCGTGGAGTCTGGCATTCTGCACTGCCAGCTCTGCACTGCAGCAAAAACTCCATCCCAAATAATTTGTCCAGTCAAGAGTAATCGCTCTCCATATTAATAAAAGTGGCTTGAAAAGTTCAATATGGGAGCTGAAATTTGTTTTAACTCCGTGTGGTTTTGGAAGCTGGAATTGACATTCAATCTCGTTTCTGCTACAAAATGTCTTTGACTGTGTAAGTGTGTAATTATACGCCTCAATATAATTAATTGGAGGACATTATTCTCTTCTCACAGAGAGAAGAGGGATTATGTGGAGTTTCATTTGGCTCCCCAAGACACACTTTCCTCAGAGTATTTCCAGTGTCTTTTTTTTTTAATTTAATCTCTGTTTATAGAAAACATACCTAATGAAGAGCCAGTTAAACAGGCATCAGAGGAGGAGGGATAATTCCAGCCCAGTTTCCACTGGTGTTCCCATGGAATAACCCCATCCATCACATCAGGGTGGCTCTTCAGGGATGTGAGGATGGGGATGGGTGAGGAAGGGGCTGGAATCGACCCAGGCTCTTCCCCCCTCCCATTATTCTCAGTGCCTCAGGGCTGGCAGGGATCCCGTGGAGGAGAGGGATTGGGGTGATGCAGCAATCCCCCCTCTGTGTTTGGTTTTCCCCCTCCCTCTGGATCCTGTGTGCAGGGAGAGCAGTGGTACCCAGCCAGGGATGCTGGGCCTGAGCCTCATCCTGCTCCACAAATCCCCAAATTCCCAAAGCGTGGCAGGATCCCCAGGACAAGGAAAAGCTGCACTCAAATTTGGGACAGAAAGAAAACCCCAAAGGACATCGCAGCATTGTGTGGCTCCTTCTCCTCTCCAGAGAGAGACCCCATAAACATTTCCCTTCTCATCCTCCCGATACCAAGTGGAGCAAATTGTCAGCAGGGAGTGGAACCCAAAACCTGCTCCCTGAGGATCCTGTTAGGAGCAGACCTTGGCCCAGGAGCCCTTCCTTCCACATCCCATCCTGGGGTGCCCCCTCTCCCCCCCAGGCCCTGCACGGCGTCCAAGCTCCCTCATGGAAACAACCCCATGGCTTGTTTTCCACTGCGGCTTCATGCCGGATTTCAGGCTCTTATTTGCCTTTTCCTGACGTGTCGCCCATCACGTTCTGATTATTGAGAGTTTTCTTTTGAAGAGTTACCTGAGGTGAGGCCTAATTGGGCCAGGGGATGATGCCAGGGCTTGGGAACACTGCCAGCGCCGCCGGGGCTCCCGCACGGACAGCAATCCCAACCCTTTCCTGGCCTGATCTCAGATCCAGGCTGTAAGGGAACACCAGAGATAAAACCTGGGAGAGAGCTGGGAGCAGCAGTGGAGCCACTTCAATGCAGGGAGACCGGTCAGCCTTTAGTAGAATATTTAATATTCAATATTTAATGCATATCAAGTGTCAGAGTGCAACAAAGGAGAGGTTTCACGGCTCCTCACTCCAACCCTGGAAGAGTTTCCAGGCTCTGGCTGGATTTGGGAATCCAGTAGTGGCTACCAACACTATCCTTTAATGCTTCAATAAAATGATTCTGTTTATTCTGCCTTATTCTGGCATTGCAGGCTGGGTTCTGCCACCCAAAACTGCCCCAAGTGTGTTCCAGGGCGTGTGGGGCTGATCTCAATTTGCTTTGCTGCCTGCAGGGACTCAGTGGCACTGCTGGCATGGCTGGGAATGGCTGGCAAGGGCTTGGAGCTCTGGATTATCCTGTCATGTCCATGGATTTAATACTAATTGACTGAAAAGAGCAGGACACTGAGCTGGGGTTGGTGTCACTCCACCAATTCTCATTTGTTTTCCCTTCAGTTCCCACCTGCTTTCAGCTGTTTCTGGCTGGGTCGATAATGATTAAAATGTCAGGTCCAAAGCCTTGGCTCTGTCCAACAGATCCAGTTAAATGCTGCTGGAGAAACCACCTGATTTTCCTTCTTGTCTACCCATGTACCTATAATGGGTGTTTAACAGAAGCACAAGGGAGGGACAGGACTCAAATGCCATCACAATTCCCTTTCTGGACCTCGAGGACTCATCTAAGACAGAATTACCAGTGGTAAAACCAGTAAAATCTGCCTTGGCACTTCAGAGCACAAACATCAGCTAAACTTCCCCATCCAGCGATTTTCAGGAGATGTTTTAAATAGAACTATTTCATCAGGATGACAAGGAGATGGTGGGGGAAAAAATAAATTCTGAAAAGAAGACATTGAAACAGAGCTGAAAAGAGAAATAAAACATCGAATCCAGTTCGATTTTCTCTCGCACGACTTCTTTTCACTTCAAGCAAGCACTGGAGAACATTTTGATGTGGTCTGTGGGATTGTTCCCTCAGAGATGATTAAAAACAAATTCCCTCAGCCATCAGGGCTTTTGATACGATCGTGTTTTTCCATCCCATTTTATCAGCCCAAACGATGACTAAACTGGGAACAAGCGCCAGGGCGACCAAGCCTCTCCCCAAAAGCATTTTCCTAAGCAGAGGTGGCAGAGGCTCCTCCAACAACCTCTGAGTTTCCATTTTTAAGTGTCCAGCAAACCAGGCACGTGTGCACTCACACAAAAACAGAGGAAACCAAACCCTTTATTTACCATTTCTCTACAATCAGATGGTTTAGAGATTAAGAGAAAAAGAGAAGGGGGAGAGAAGGGCAGAAAATCACATGGGAGGGATGAAGAAAACAAAGCCACGTTTTCTATCTCGTCCTACTTCATTTTTTTTTGTTGGGTTTGGGGTTTTTTTTTTGCTGTTTCCAGCCCCATGTTGTGACTTTGACAAATGATGATGCGGGGAGAAGATTTATGTGGGGTCTCGGAGCATTAGCACATTATCACGAGCAAAACAGAGCCCTCGGCCCTGCTCTTTGGGGAGCCATTGGAAACTTTTTGGGAAGTGATCTATGGGCCCAAGGCCATCCCAGGGAATGCTGTGGTGCTGCCCCTGGATGGGGTCTGGGATAATGCCCAGGGAGAAGACACCGAGCACGGGATGAGGAATGGCTCCTGAAAACCCGTCCTGGAAAGGAAAGAGGAACCCTCTGCTCTCGGGGGAGCTGAGTGTTGAATGATTTAATGGCTACCTTTAGGAAGTGCCTTTTGCTTTATTGCTGCTTTTCTTTTTTTTTTTTTTCTTTTTTTCCTCTTTTTTCCTTTTTTTTATTTAAGGCAAAGGAGCACAACGTCGGCTCTTCCCTGTTTTCACCTCACCACCCCAACTCAGCACCCTGCAAGGCCACAGCTTGAAGTTGTCCTCCTAGCAAAGACTCCCGAGCTGTTGACAGAGGGTCTGATTGATCAGGACGTGCTGAACTGATCGGTTGTTGAAAAATAAACAACAAAAAAATTAAATTTCAATTAATTTGTTTTTTAAGAAATCCCTAAATTAAATACATTCGTGTTTGCTACAAGGATTTCTGAGTTCACTGCAGGGGGTTTCCAGTGCTGGCAGCTCCATCCTGGATCCCTTCTCCTCAAGAGCAGGGCTGCAGCTCCCAGGATTAAGCTGTGCAGATTTTCCACCGAGGTGTCAGAAATCTCATGGAAAACTGGTGGGATTTTCAGAGCTGCTGGAGGCATCGGCCCAATGCTCTTTATCCCCCTTCCCTGCCAAAACTCCTTTAAAATCCTTCCCATTCCCTGCCCAGGGAACTGTGAAAAACTCAATTTGCACTGAGTTGAGTTGCTGATGATTCTTTGTCCTCCTTGAACCAAATCTTGGATTTTTAATACTTCCCTAGAATTAAAATTGTCTTAAATTTGGGGAGTGAATATCAGCATTTCAATCACAAGGTTTTACCCTCCAATCTGCTTTGACATCCAAGAAAATCAACACAGAATTTGAAAGTTTGTGTTTTAATTCTGCTTCATCCGTAGCTGAAATCTCAAGGCCTTATTTTATTTTCCAGATTTTTATGATCTGAAATTCCAAGGAAGAATTAAATTTTCCGAAAGATTTAGCTTCAAACAACCAAAGCAGAGAAAATTTGCAATTCCAGAGGAATTTTAGACTCTTTTTTCAGGAATTTGTGTATCTTTCCTAGGGCTACACAAGTTTTAGAAGGCACCATAGTCTCACAGAAATTACTGAGAAACTTTGGGGTCCCAAGGAGAGAAATGCGCATCAAAATTTTTTACAGGCATGAGAAACTGCAGAAAGTGTATTTTTGGCCCCTAAAAATTGGATTGATTAAATTGGTCTCATTGGAATCTCCTTTTTTTCTGGCTAAATATTGGTAATATAGGTGCCATCGCTGAAGAGTTAAGTCATTCATTTCATATCTACAGTGCTCTGAATTATCTGGACCTCTTGGAATGTCACCATTTATTTAGAGACCTAAGCAAATAAGTTAAAAAAAAAAAAAAAACCAACAAATGGAATTAGCAGAAAATAATTAAAGTTTCAAGGGGTAAACTCAACACAAGAGGCTTCTTTATCACTCAGAAATCTGCTGCACATCCATGTTTTAACCAGAAATGCCCCTGAAGGAAGAAAAAAACCTCAACCACCCTCATTTCATACACAAACCACACAAATTAAACACATTTTATAAACAATGAGTGGGGAGAGCAGCGATTTCAGGGCTCCCCTGGAAGATTTGAAGGTGCCCAGAGATAAAGAAAACATTTTGGAGGCAATGACTTGGATCTTTTCAGCACCATTTCCAGGGCAGCGTGGCAGGATGATGGATGAGCCTGCAGCAGCCTCGTGACAAATTAGGGAATTTAGACAGATGTTTGATGCTCGGAGCGTTTTTAACTTGAAAGGAAATTCTGCTTTTCAGGTGCTCCCAAGTTCTCCGTGGAGTCTGGGAATTCAGTTATCTGGAGGACAGCAGATTTCTGGAAATATCATCAGAGCACCCAGCAATCCCTGCTTTCCCAGGCTTGGTATGGATGAAGAGATGCAAGTAAAATGCAGGAGGGATGGCAGGACAAAAATCAGGGATTTAAAACTGGATATTTAAAAACCTGGATATTAGGGATGATGGGATGACAACAGCAGTGTGGTCTCACTTCTCCAGGTGTCTCCTTTCAGGAGATGGAGCCTTTTATTACCTTTTAAATTTATTTGTTGCAAATTGTTCATTCCTGACATTTTACAGCTTGGGGGATTTGTCTGGTGCAGGCGTTCTCTGAGCAATTATTAATTCTCTGAATTAACACAAGGCCAACAGAAAACAGGGATTTTTTGGATTAAATCCCTAGCATGGTACAAACCTGATCTCCAGGAACCACTAATAATCCCAATTTCACCAACTTCCCGGTTTGGGAGCAGCCTCAGCATCCCAGGAGCAGCTTGGGGAATTTTTCCAAGTGGGAGCCCCTCCTTTCCTTCCCTTGGTATTGAGATAACCTTTGCTGGTGGGTTCATGGCTTTGCAAAAACCCACGTGGCAGAATCAGCTCCAATATTTTATCATGGATTGGCGGGGGGGGGGGGAAAAGAGGGAAGAAAAGGGCATTTTCCCCAAATAATGCTGCTCAGTGTTGCCTCGCAGATCCCGGCCCGTGCCGCTGCCCTTTCCCTGCTGGACAAAAACAGAGCAGTGTTTGGAGAGAGCTCTGCTGTAATTGTGGGCAGTTCTATGAGGGGAAAAATAATGTGGTTTGTCATCAATCTCCCGGTGTGGCACACAAGGGCTGACTTGTTGAAATTTTGTAGGCTGTATTTACAGAGAAAACAGAGGCCTGGTGCTGTGCAGGGCCCTATCAGTCCCCAGGTCTGGAAGAACCATATCGGAGCAAAAGGGAAGGCTTGAATCATAACCTTTCAGGATAATCTAATCCATGAGGGAATGAAAATTGCTCTGCTCCTGTGAGCAAGATCAAAACCCGGACAATTTAATTATTGGGGAGTTATTTGTGGGTAGAGACACAGACTGGTTTGAGGCAGGAGCTGACAAATCACTCAGGTTGTTGTTTCACACAGCTACAGACAACAGGGAAAATGAAGGATGGATGCTTCCAGCCTTGGAAAATGCAGGATGGAGTAAAACAAGGTGATGGGATGAGGCAAAGGCAGTGAAAGTAACACAGGCCTAAGCTGAGCCACCATTCACAGAACATGGAATTATTGTTGTCATCCTACAGTGAGCAGGATTCAGATTAGGGGAGCATAAAGTTCATTACATTCTTCACTTCTCGTGAATGTGTGAGTTTTCCAGAAGGGGAGAGCAAAGGAAAGGGAGAAAAGAGGGAGAGAGGGAGAAAGCTGGGATAAGTCCCACAAAATATCCACCTAAAACAGCCAGCATGACACAGTCATTTATAAAAAGCACGTTTTGCTTTGGTTATCTTGTACACAGCTTTCATCAGGGTGCTGCCCTTCATTTCCACTTGTCTGTAAAAATTACCTGATGAAATGATGAATGGGTTTTTAAATTCAGTGTATGAAATGAAACAGGAGGGCCACGCTGGTAGATTTGGGACGGTTGTACTGCTACAAACTATTCACTTGTGAATACCAGCGACGGCCTCCTTCCTCCTCCTCCTCCCTCACTATTATTCCTTGGTTTAGTATTATTTTTCAGGCTGACGTTATGATGTGGAAGACCTTACATGAAGACACAAGATCCTACAGCAGCCAGAGCCCTGCTCCAGGTGTTTGAGACAGAACTGTCACATCTCCCTCTGTGCTCAGCGACACCAAAAGCACAAACACAGGAGAGGGGCTGCTTTGGGCCTCATTTTTGCCCTCTAAAAACCAGGCAGTTCCTCTGTGGCTGCAGGATCCACTCACAATCCATGAAAAAAGCAGCTGAGGAGGAAGAGCCGTGCCTGGAGCAGGGTGTGGTGTTATCACCCTTCACCAAATCGTGTCTTAGGCTGAAGAAATCCCAGTTTATCCCAGCCTGAGCTGCACCTACTCCTCCAAACCAAGAGTATCCCAGCCTGGCCTTCCCTGGAACGAGCTCTCTTTGCAGTCCATGCTGGGTATTTTCTTTTTAATCTTGTTATTCTGCAGAATTAGAAACACCAGGAAAGGTAAAACCCTCCCCGTGCAGCAAACAGCCTCCTCCTGCAATCTGACCATTTTTCTCTTTCACCCAAATAATTCTGGAGGAGATTTCAAAATAAAACTGACTCTACCTCTTATTAATATTGCCAAATGAGTCACCCCCATGCATGGCTCTAATACATAAAAGGAGCATTTTCTTTTGCTTCCATAAAAATATCCAGAGGGCAGTGGCAGGGAGAGTAAATTGAGAAGACCAAAGTTAAACAAAACCAGTCTCGTTCACTTTCTGCAACTTCATTGTCTGCTTTGCCTCGTGCAGGAGAGGGAAAAAAAACCCTGTAGGTTTGCACTGAACAAGTTCTAGAGTTAAAGGAATTATCATAAAGGCCCGGTGGCTGTTTTAAATCACTCCCAACCTGCACACACAGATTGAATTTGCACTTTCTGCCTCCTTCAGACCATGGCAGGCAGCTGCTGCGGAATTGCTTGCAGTGCCACCCCCAAATAATTTGAAATTTGCCCAACTTTTAGGTCCAAATCCAGGCCAGATTTATGGGGTTTTCTTACTGAAATGGATCCGTTCATATTTGGAGCTGAGTTGCCTGGAGCCCACAAAATTCCAGAGAAAATTGACTGACCAGTCAGGCTGCTGTCCATAAAAGAGCTGGACAGAGCTCTCCAAGGCTGAACCTCCCTTTCACAGAATCCCTGCAACTCTAGCTCTGTTAAACCAGTGGCAAAGCTCCCACAGAGCCCCAAGAGTTTGGAAATGAAGGGGGAAAAAGGCATTTCTTTTATGATTTATTGACAAAATATTGGAGTTTTCAATCTTGCATTTCACTGTAGCTCCAACCATTACAAGTGAGAAATAAAAAATCAAAATTATCAACACGGGTCATTGCACTGGTTTTCAAACAGAAATGCTTCAATATTCAGGATTTTTTTTTCTTTCTAAAGAGTCCTATATTCATCTCAGGGGAAAAAAAACAAAATTCTTTTCAAAAGGAATCTGGAATTATTGTTGTCATCCTACAGTGAGCAGGATTCAGATTAGGGGAGCATAAAGTTCATTACATTCTTCACTTCTCGTGAATGTGTGAGTTTTCCAGAAGGGGAGAGCAAAGGAAAGGGAGAAAAGAGGGAGAGAAGCAGAAAGCTGGGATAAGTCCCACAAAATATCCATCTAAAACAGCCAGAATGACACAGTCATTTATAAAAATATTTAATGGCGTCGTAAAATATTCCCTATATAAACCAGTTGTTCTGAGAGGATTATGAATGACTGGAGATCTCCATTATTAATTCCAGCCCTGATCAATTCACCCATTTTCCTACTGGCATCATTTTGAAAAGCATTTGAATATAAAATGAGCATTTTCCTGCCTGTTTATTCACCTCAGGATGAAAAAACGAGGCACAAGACAAGGAATTTCCTGGGTTTGCCCCACGGGGAGAGCAATTTCTGCTCTCCAGGCTTTTAAAATGAACCTCGGGGGATTCCATAATGAATTGATTCCCATTTTTAGTACCACAGAAAGTTTCTCCACTGTTTCATCCAAAGCCCATCAGGAACAATGGAAATTTTTCATTTCCAGTGTGGGATTTTGAGTAAGACCCCACGTAGCCATGAAATGAAGGAAGCTCTCTAAAATGAAGGAGAAATATGCCCAGAAATCATTTTTAAACTGTTCAAAATTTGAGGGAGAATAAGATGATTTTTTTCCCCCCTACAGGATTTTTAAATCCTTTTATGGATTCACAGGCAGGAATGTGATTTCCCATCAGATGTCAGAAGCTGGCTGGAAATGTCTGTACAAAAAATCTCATTTCTCTTATTTCAGTGACGCAGAATTCCTGTCATTCCAGAGGGAAGATAATCATTCTGCATGGCTTCATTCTGCCTAGAAAACCACCCCAAGAGATCCTGTTTGCCTTTTCAAAACCTGCTAAAAATACATGAAAATTAACAATTTTAAATGCATCTCCAAAAGTTCTTGACTTGGATTTAAAGAGTTTTGGGGGGGTCTTACAGCCCTTTGCTCCAAGTGCAGGAGGCAATGGGGTGCAGGCTCAATTATTTTTCATTTTATTTAAGGTTTTTCCACTCAGATTCTGTCTTCCCCCATCTGTTGTTCACATAAATATGTATATAAATAAATAAATATATGAATAGATATAAATACATGTTCTGCTATGTCTGTGCATCCATATTCTCCTTTTCCAGTGCTGAGACACTTTTCAGCTTAGAGAAGCTCAGCCCCTCTTGGTTAATTCCAGCACCAGGCTCTTTGGGGATGGATTTCAGCATCAATCCCCCAAAGCCTTGTTCCCTCACCCAAGTCAATGATCGCATTATTATTTCTTCTTCTGTCTTTGAGGGGCTGATGAGATCATTTATTGTTTTTAAGGGTTAATAGAGCCTGTCAGGGTCTTTTTTCCTCACTGCTGCTGCAGGATCAGTAACAGCTCCCAGCTCCATGATGCTAAATCAGACCACACTTCCCTGAAGAAAAGAAAAGAAAAAGGGGAAAAAAAGCAAATTTAGCATGGAGAGAGGAGAAGCAGTTCAGTCTGGTTTAAAGGAAGGGAGGGAGGGAGGGAGCCAGGGGGAACAGGGACTAACTTTGGAGAGAAAATAACAAACTTTAAGTCCTGAGGTCTTTCCTCTATATTGAAAAGGCAGTTTGGAAAGGAAATTAGTAAAAACAAACAGAAGGTGCCAAGGTTTCTTTATCATACCTGGAGTAGGATATGCTGAATTCCACAAGGCCTCGCGCTGGCGCCTGGTGCTGCCTCGGAAAAAATGGTACCCAGGGCTCTATAAGATGATCTATTGGGACTTCAAAGTCGTGGCAGCCCCGTGTGGCACAGGATGTGCTCAATTAATTATGTGATTTTTAAATGACAGGGGTTGGGGAAAGTAAAAATAATATAAAAAGGGCAGGGGAAAAAAAAAGAAAAGAAAAAGAACATGCTGAAGAAGAAAAAAAAACGGTTTTTAAAGAAAATAATATTAGGGGAAAAATGGGAGAAGTAAACTGAAAGGCCTTGTTGTCTGTCTGCCAAACAGCAGCAGCAGATAAGGGCCGGGGTTGCCGTGGAAACTCAGGCCCGTAGGAGACAGAATCCAATTTCAGAAACCACAAAATCAACATAAACGTGTGCAAAAATAAAAAGGTTTGTTTGGCAAGTAATGAGGAGAAGGCTCCCAATGTATAAAGCAGATGAACCGGGGTGACCTCGGCCAACTCTAAGCCATAATAATGACGATGTCCCACGTAGCTTTGGCACCTCTGCAAGGAGCAGGGACACGACTGATTCTTATCATCCAATTGGCACCCTTCTGCTGGAACATCCAGCCCCCACCTCTCCATCCCTTTGCCCCTCTGCCCTAAATAAAAAGGAGTGAGGAAGGAGGAATATTCATTAAAGCCCTGGGAGTAATCTCCTTTTAAACCTCTAAAGAGGATTCAGAGCTGATGCTTTTAATTCAGTTTTCACCTATGTATTGTCCACCAACAGTGTGCAAAATCATTATATATAGAGGGAGTTCCTCCTTTCTTGCCCTCTATGAGGCCAGAGAAAAGCAGACCTTAAACCATTTCCAAGTCAGGAAAATTTGGCAATTACGACTTTTGCAGTTTGCCTGGGAAAAAAAAACGTTTTAGTGGCTATCACAATACCAAATTTACATCACGGAAAGGACACCCCAATGCCAGCCACCAGAAGCTTCCAGCACTGTCGCTGTCACTGTTTGAAGAGCTCAGCTACACAGCCACGTGGGGTTTAAGCTGCTCTAACAAGAAAAGGGCTGGAGATGGAGGGGGAAGTGTGGGATTCATGATTTCAGTTTGTGTGTCCCCAATATATTTGGTTTGTGAGTGCTTTCATAAGCACAGCGACCTTGTCCTTCTCCAGCCCTTAATTTGGGGGTTCAGTTCATGTTTTACCCCCAGACTGATGGATTTTCTGCTGTTTCCGTAGAAGCATGGAATGGTTTGGGTTGGAAAGGACCTCAAAGCTCATTTTAAAGCCATGGGCAGAGACACCTTCCCCTGTGCCAGGCTGCTCCAAGCTGGCCTTGGTCACTTCCAGGGATCCAGGGGCAGCCACAGCTTCTCTGGCACCCTGTGCCAAGGCCTCCCCACCCTCACAGGGAAGAATTTCTTCCCAAAATCCCATCTAACCCTGCCCTACAGGCTCCTGGGCAGCACAACTGAGATCTTGGGCACTGCAGACTCCTGGGGACTCTCTAACCCCGTCCATTTTTGTCAGGAAAAAACCTCACGATAGAGCACAGAGGAAAGAGACTGAGGAAAACCTAAGCTGAGAAATATCAGAACATCCCTCATTGTTACAAATCATTTGCTTCAGCCAAATTCAGAGCAGCTTTTCAGCGAATTTGAGGGAAAAGCATTTCTGTGTCACTGCTCGAGCTGCAAGAGGGACAGCGACAGCCTGGGGTGGCCGTGTGGGGATTCCCCAGCACAATGTGGGGCCACAGCTGGGCTTGGCAGGGATTTTTCCCCTTCCCCTTCCCAAGACTCGCTCTGTCAGCACAACCCAGGGGCAGCTCGCTTGCCATCCGTGGGCCAGATTTGTCACCTGGCCTCTAATGTCCCCAGCAAAGGGAGCGGTGCCAGGTTCCCACAGTCGGAGCAAACACCAGGAGGGTTTGTTTGCCCTCGTCACCCGGGTGCTGCAGGGCTTTCCAGGAGCTCTTCCTCCTCCAGGCATTTCGTGTTTGTCCGTGTGACCCCAGGATCCGCGGGAGGGGACAAAGGGACGAGGATCCCCCTCACAGACCCCAGCAGCCTCCAGAGCTGAGGGATGACAGCGGAGCAGGCACGAGGATTGGGAATAAAGAGCTCTGTGTTCCCACACAGAGTTATTCCGGCCTGGACTTTCCAAAAGCGCCCACAGGGTTGGATGCGTCGGGATTTTTGCACGGTCAAGTGGGCCCCGCTGCGCTCTGAGGGCTCTGGTGCTCCCGGGTAATTATGGCCCGAGGATGGGACTCAAATCTCCTAAAAGGAGCTCCTAACCCACAAGCAGACACCAAAAATCAGTGCCAGCCCTTCCACGGAGCTCCAGAGGCCGGGAAAAGAGAATTGCTCCTTCTCTCCTGCACATTTCCACCAGGCCAAATATAATGAGGGCCTATATTTTAATGGGCAGCAATGTTTAACATTTGACATTAGGTAAACACGCTCTCCACGCCGCCAGAATAATTTCACACAGCCTTAGGGTGGAGCTTTGAAAAGCTGCTGGGTAATGGAGTTCAAACTCGGCTGTGCTCAAGGCTGGGACTGTTTGGAAAGTCCCACCCTTAATCTGGGATCGTTACAAGCCTTCCCAGCCTGTAAATCTTTGGGTTTGCAAGAATGGTTCTACCAAAAAAATAAAACCCCAGCACCTGAGGTCAGATCTTGTGAGGGGTGGGGGTGTTCCTGAGGACAAGCAGTGATGTCACAGCAGGGAAAATTTCTATTTCTGAAAAAAAAAAGCCTTGGCAATACAGAGCCATGGAAAAGGACATAAAGAGCAAAAATACAGAGCTGAAATGTAAATAGGTTTTGTGAAATACGGCTCTGAGTTTGTCCATGTGCCACAAAAGGGCTTGAAAAATCTGGATATATTGTAATGTCTTTTTTTTTTTAATTTTTTAAGTACTTTAGCAGTCTATCTATGGCAGTTTAGTGGATGTCAGCAGCAGGGCTGGGTTTAAAATGATGGATATTTTAGAATGGAGCTATAAATCTTTCCAGGCTCACAATCGACTTCCTTTTGAAAAATGGGTGATGGCAAATGGAAATTTACAGTCGTGAGGAATCGTGTTTGGTGTCGATGCAGCAAACGTGCAACTGCTCCTTTTGAGGGGTGATTCTCCTCAGTGCCCTCAAATCAGATGGGAAAGATCCATGAAAAGGCATCCATGAAAAGGCATCCATTTATGCAGAGGATGCACTGACCCAGCTGATCTCAACAGGGATTAACACCTTCAAAATGCTTCTTAGGAAAACTTCAAATCGATTACATGAAATGATAAAGAATTTATTAAATAGAGCAAACTTTAGGAAAAAAACTGAAATTATGGGGGATTTTCAAGCAGCAAATCAACTTTCCTGAAGTGGTGCCTGGACTGCAGCAACTGAAAGGTCTGGGTTTGGTGGGATCAGAGTGAATCCAAAGCAATTCCGGGGTCAATCCAGCAGCTGCTCCCATTTTTCTGACAATGTTCACCAACATTCCCCGGGTTTTCCTGGGGCTCTGATTGGAGGCAAGAGGCAAAATGTGGGATTAGCAGGGCAATGAAAGCATCTCTGAGCTTCACCCAGCCTCATGTGGCTCAGAAATAACACCTGGGACATTTGGGAATGGGATACCAGGCCCTGAGGATGGCTCCTGTTGCCAAACAGTGACCTCGTCACAGGGCACTCCTGAGATGTCTCCTCCACTATTTTTCTGTACCAGATAATGATAATAAAACAAATTATCCTGAAATAGAATAACAGAGCCTCCTTAAACCACAACACTGAGAACCTGACTTGTTTTTCAGAAGAAAATTAAAGAGCCCGTTCCATGATCTCTTGCTGCCCATGCAAGGCTGAGCTTATTTTTCCATTAAAATTCTGCTGCTCTCCAAGCACAAGGAAGAAAAATGCCTGCAAACACCACATTTGTTAGGGCTGGGTGAGTTGGAATAAACTCCAAGTAGCACCTTTTTCTATTTAATCCATCTCCCAATGCTGTGGTGCCTCATTAGGGGTATTTTTCAGGAATATAACAGCAAACAGAGGTGCTTCAGCTCTCCCTGACTCAGTTCCCAACCTGGTTTGGGTGATGGAGTTGGGTGGGTGCTGGGGATGTTTTCTGCCCCATGTCTCACCCCAGAACAGCACTAAGCTGAAAACCAGGCAGTAAAATGAGCTCTGTTTTTGGTGAGGTTGGTTAAGAGAGACAAAATCAATTAATGTCTGAGACCTCACAGGTTCCTGGAGGCAAATTGTTCCAATTACCAGCACCTGAGAGCAAATTAGGAGCAATTAAAAGGAGCAGCTGGGATTTCAGTGAGTTACTCTTGTCACTGTCATCTCCATTCCATTTTAGGCTCATTAAAAAGGTATTTTCCCCATTACATTTTTCTGTAACGGTGGCATTTTTCATTTTGAAATGAAACCACACTTTGTACATTTGGAAATATTCCCTGAAGCAGAGATGGGTGAGGGATGTGAGAGTTTTACACTGACTGTGGTTCAGGTTAAACCTCTGGAGGGGCTGTTGCTGTTACAAATTCCAAGAGCTGATTTGCCTGAGAAGGCTCTGGAAAATCCAGAGCTCTGTGCACAGCTTTATCCTTTCTGCAACACCTCTCTCAGAAGAAAAAAAGAAAAACCCATTTTTTCTCCATCATCTCCCCAGAAACAAAGCAACAGGGTTTGATTTTATTGGGAAACACTCCCACAAACCACACCAGAGTCCAGGGAAGTCTTCAGTCGAGGATCTTTGAAATATGAATTAATCCCACCTCACTCCAGTTCTCACACAGAACTTGGGAATTTAGATTTCAGTTACTCAGCATCGCCCAGGAAACAGGAATCCCAATCTTCGATATTCCCAAAGAGACTTCACCACCCTTAACTCATTCCAACCAAAAGGCAAATCCACTCTCCACAGCCTGGCACTGTCAGATCCAACTTTCCCCATCGGACCTTTCCCTGCTGTCACCACCCATTCTGCTCCAGGCCTTTTCCCATCTGCATTCCCAGATCTTTTGGCTCTTCCCCATTGCCTGCCCCTCAGTCTCAGGGCACCGCCTCATCCCAATGCTTTGGGTGCTGGGGTTTCCTTGGAGCTGTTTCATGGTGGAAGGGTTCCTGCCCAGCAGGGAATGTTCCAGGACAGTGGGAGGCGGGATCAGCCCCAGGAGTGGGGAGGAACAAAGTCACTTTTCTTGGATTTTACCCATGGATTGATCCAGCTCATCTCTTCCCCCAGTCACCACCACTGCTGAGTCCAAATCCCCTTGTAAAAGTAGGGGCAAGTCCCATCAGCAGCAAAGCTGAGCACAAATGTCCAGAGTGAAGGGGTTTTTTGGCAAGAGCAGCCACACCAAATCACTGCCCAAACCCATCCTGGTGGGGACAAGGCAAGGAGGAGTTGGTGGGGATCACAGAATCATGGAATCATTAATACTGGGTAAGACCTTTAAGATCATCAAGTCAAACCAGCACCACCATGGCCACCATTAAACCACATCCTCAAGTGGCCACATCCACAGGTTTTCTGAACACTTCTAGGGATGGTGACTCCACCACTTCCCTGGGCAGCACATTCCAAAGCCTGACAATCCATCAGGTGAAGAAATTCTGGGAGATATGGCACTGTAACGGGAAAATGGAGAGGGGATGGGAATTCCTGTCTGGAACTGGGGTAGGAATGGGTTCCTGTGAAAACGAAAGCGGGAGGTGGACAAAACTCCTCCTCAGGGAAATGGGAAGGAGAGACCAGGCTGCAGTTCCAAGCAGGAGTAAGGAAAAGATAGGGAGAATCAAATCCACACTTTTCAGGGAGCCAGGACTGCATTTGTTGTTGGGCATTGAAAAGGTCAGGAGTGTCCCCAATGAAACACTGTGTGTCAGACTGGGAGGTGCCACCCAAGGCAAAAAAAGCAAATTAAAAAATAAGCCTCACACCCACCAGTCTGCCACCAAATGTGCCCTGTCATGCCGAGGGACTGGTGCAGGAGAGGAGGAGGAGAGGAAAGGAAAGGAAAGCAGCTCGTTCCAGCCCTAATAATTCTGATGATTCATCGCTCCGAATTACCCGAGCTCTTTGGGGACAGGAGCAGCAGGATCCTGCTGCTGCCTTTGGGATAATAAACACTCCTGGTAAACACTCCTTCCCCGGCCCCTAAATATCCACCTCACCCCAATAATGAGTCACAGCTCCCACCCAGTTCCCCCGTGCTCAGCTGTGCCACCCTTTGCCATCCCCGTGAAAGGCTCTGGGAAGCCTTTGGGATTTATTGGATAAATAAATAAGTTTGGGATTTATTGATTCAGATGGGGATGCCCAGGCACACGCACACGTGTGCACACTCACACTCACACACGTTTCAGTGGGAAATAAAGGGGTTTTTGGGTCTGAGGGAGCAGGGAGGGCTCCATGCCAAGGAAACGCCAGCGAGCGGCGCGTTCCACTGGAGGTGTTGACAGTGGATAATAAATCCCGGCCCTACCTAACATTTACAGGAACATTAGAAAATAAAGTGAAACGGCGTGAGCTGGTTCCCAGGGCAACCAGACAAACACAATAAACAGGCCTCAGAGGCAAGAGTAACTTACACCATCCTCCTGGGGCTCAAATATATCACTTTACATTAGCCTTCTGCTGGGGCTGCTCCTGAAAGCTCTTTGTTTTATTATTATTTGAAAAAAAAAAAAAAAAAGACAAAAAAAGAAAAACTGGTATTTTCTTAGTGCAGATCGGCGTGAAATCGAAGAGTTCCTTTGGTTGCTGGTCTTTATAGGTCTTTTACTGCACATTAAAGCTCCTGTGCAAATAATAATGACTATTAATAAATCTTTATAAAGAACTGCGTCCCTCTCCTACAGAAGAATATTATTAATAAGGTGGCCAGAACCCAGGGCCTTTGCTGGCCCAATAAAAACCACTTTTCTGGGGTGTTTTTCCTCAATACAGATACAAAATTAACTGTCAAATATATGGGGTGGCTAAGCCAGATTTTTCCTGATTCAACAGCCTTCCTCCAGCTCTGCTTGTAACCAGACCTTGGGTTTGGATCTCGCTGTCACTAATTGTAGGGGAATGTCCTGGACCCAACCAGGTCACGGCAGCTCAGGCTCATTAAATCCCAGCACAATCTGTACAAAATAATGACATTTCATTCTAAAAATCAGCCAGTAAATCTCTCCTCACCTGCCTGTGCACATATTCCATCACTATTTTCAGATACAATCCCTAAACACGTAATTTTCGGGATGACACCGTCCACGAACATGGAGATGGGAGCAGGAGGGTGAGATCTGGAGAGGCAAAGCGGTCGTGATAAGTTTGGGAATGATGTGACAGCTTTGGGAATGCGGCCTTAGAAGTTCCTCAGCTTTTAAGACCACCCACGTGTGATTTATCCCCTGATGCATCACCAGTGCTGAAGGGACCAATTTTGGCCATTTCTCCCCAGTCCGGCCCACCCACTGCTGCAAACGTCGTGCTCCAGGCTCCCCTATTTATCCTCATTGAGCCACCTTTTTGTGGTTTTCCGGGATTATTTGGGCTTGTGCTGTCCCAGGATGGGCAAACACAAGGAGGCTCCAGCCTGGAGCCGTGTCCTGGTCATTCTGACTGGGATAAACTGGGTGAGTCAAAGGCAGCAGCAACATGGAACATGTGAATCTGGGAATCCTAAAAGAGGCAGCAGGATTCACTCAGTTCCTTTTCCTCCACTCCTGAGCCGTCCTTGTGGGAAGAGCAAGAGGGGAATTGCTTGAAAACAAAAGGGGGTGCCAGTGAAGAGCCCCAGATTTCCAACAGCACTCCAGCAACGCCTGGCAGCCTTCTCCATGTGTTCTCCAAGGTTTTCTGTGCAGCAATGACACTTGGCAGCACGGATGCCAGCCCGGCTGACAAGGGAAGGGTGGGGTAGTCACATGTTCCTGATTTCTTTGCCACATTTAGTTCCATCCTCTCCAGACTTCCACGGCTCTTGGGAGGAGTAACCCTGCCAAAACCGGAGCTGCTGTTGGGAACACATCCCCCCCTCCAGCCTGGGGTGTAAAAGCTGAGGAAAGGGAGAGCTGACAGAGTGGAGGTGGCTTTTTTTTCCCTTCTTTTCATGACTAAATCACCACCCTATCGATGACTAATTAGAATGAGTGAGGTCCAGATGGCCAGAGGCTTTAATGAGGCCAATTAAGGATCCCAATGTTTTCATACCGTGCCCGTTTTCCTAGAAAGACTAAGCAGCAATGGAGGTCCCACCTCCTGCTCCAGACCCAGGCCAGCAACTTGATCCTGGAGGACTTAATAAATAAAAGGTCAACTGTGATAAGGAAGAACCCAGTGTCGGTTTTCAGCAGGGAGGCTTCGTGTCCTGCCTCAGCCTCCAAGATTTCTGTCAAAGTTCATCCCTGAACACCTTAAAGCCCTTTATTGGGAGGGGTGTCCAGCTTCACTGTCTCCATTTGATGGGGTTTTTGCTGCTCCCCTGAGTCATGGTCATGAGGAGAGGAGCTGTAACACCATGAACCAGAATTTCCTATTTCTAACCTGGGCACGGAGCAGCTCACGAGGTTTCCACCCTTGTTTTGCAGGTTTGCAGGAGGGTGTCCAAGCAACTGCTCTGGAGTGTTTATTTGAGCTCCAGGAGCTTCCTGAGGCTCTGTTGTCCCAAGGGCAATTTCTGTCTGGCCACCTGAGGTTTGCAGGACGTCCATTCCTGCCTTACAACACCACCTGAGGGCCTGTTGTTTTTAACAAAACTCCCATGAAAACACTTGGATTTTACAGGTGGGCAGTGCAGGGGGAGAAGGACTTCATTGCACAAAAGGCAGGAAATCAAAGAGAAGATCCCCCAATTTTCAAACTCAGGCTGGAATTTAGCTGCCAAATCAACCCACGTGCTACTGTACTTCAGGAGGGAAGCAAACAGAATCCAATTCTTTAAGGGTCAGCTATCTGAACCTTCACTCCCATTCTAAAATGCTCGTGTACAAAGACAACCTCATTCAAATGCTTCCAGTGGGGATGTTCGGATGAAAAGCTCCCAGACTTGCAGCCCCTTCTGCTTCCAAGGGACTTGAGGGATGCAAAATTTGTCTCAGTCCTGGGCTGGTGTGCAGGCACAGAATTTAAACATTGTTCTGTTTTATAAATGAAAACCCCATTTTTTTAAATCCTTCTATTCAAAACCATTTTATTAAAAAAAAAAAAAAAAAGAAAAACTAAACAAAAAACCAAAAAAAACCCAGGTTTTTGGATTTTAATGATCCAGAGGGCTGGATAAAGATTCCATTTTAACATTTCCAATTTTAGAGTAACTGCACCTGATCCTCAGCTGGGTTTCAGGGTGGCTGAGGTGTTCCAGGACTCCTCAGGTGAGCGAGGTCTCTCCCCTGGGAACGGCAGCGCAGGAATGTTGTGCGTTCCAGAATGTCCAAGGGCTGCTTGGAAAGGAACACGTCTGAGTGCACTGGGCTGGATCAACCACAGACTCTGTGAGGTTTGTGGTGTGTCTGAGTGGAACAATGGCAGCCCCAGTCCATAGGAGATTTCCCGGATCTGGAAGGTTTATATGGATTATATACATTCCATGAAATACCCTGTGAGCTCCAGGAGAGCTGGAGGGCAGAGGGATCCTGGGATGTGTGGGAAATCACATCAGTGCTGACAGAATTCCTGCCTACGTGGTGGAAAACTGACCCTTCCCAAGTGTCCTGGGAGGTGGGGTCCCAGTCCTGGTGAGGGCCAGACAGTGACCACAGTGCAGAAAATAACAATTCTTGTGATAAGAGCTCTGGGTTTGGGTTTTTCCCCTCAAAAATCATAGGAATACCAGGCTTTAGGAAAATTGGTGCTCTAAAAAGTTCACCTTGGCTGCTAAAATTCCCAAGGAGTTCCAGCAGTGATTTAGGCCCCACTGGAGGCATCGCTGTAGTTTTCAACATGTGAGGGGCAGGGAACATCTGGGACAATGAACCCAAATGAACAGAAATAAATAAATCTGGAGGGAAACCCCTGGGCTGAGCAGGGGACACCGAGTTCTCCACCTGATGCTGAGGGGCACTTGCTTTCCTTCAGGACAGAAAGATGGGAATGAAGTGACAAATTTCTTGGTGGAGCTGATAATTTCATGGAAAACCTGCACCTGGCAAGGGGGCAAAGTGAATGTCTGAGAGCAAATGCCTGCCTGGGACATATTCCTGGGAAAATGGGGATTTACAGGGAGAGGCAGGGAGCAAAAACCCACAATGCCCACGGGCCCTGAGGATGAGGGAGCAGACAGAGCCTTGCAGGAAGCACGAGGCCATTCCAGGGCAGAAAATTCTCCTGGGAATCTCTGACGTATTTTGGGGCTAAGCTGAGGCAAACAGGAAAAGGATTTAAAACAGGGCAGGGGAGAGACAGCCTAAAACCCCCGAGGTTGAGCTCCCTTTGTAGTTATTTGTGGTGCTGGGTAGGGTTTCACTTGTGGTTTCTATTCTTCCCCTCATCCTTAAAAAATGTGACGAATTCCATAAGGTTTCTGACCAGTCCAGCCCTGCAAAACAGCTGACCCTCCCCATTCCCACATCCCAGCTCCAAACTGGGCTTTCCATGCTGGACATCCAGAGTGCCTTGGGGTTCCCCAGCTGGTGCAAAGCCACCAGGCCTATTTCTCCATCTCTTTCATTCTTCCCTGATTCATTTATGTATTTATTCCCTAATTTATTGAATGATTAATTTATTATTCCACCTGCAGCTCCATGCAGCGCTCTGGGAGCTCCTTGGCCAGGCTGATTTTCGGGATGTTGTCTCTCAGGTTGCCTTCAGGGTTTGTTCCTCTCTCCCAGCTGAGTCTGAAGCAGGGACCAGAACAGCTGCTGGGGTGGAGTTTTCCCAGCAAGGACACATTTTTGGGAACAATTCAGCTCCCTCACCAGCTGCTGGAGCTGCCTCAGGCACCTTCTTCTCCTTTGGAAGGAGCAAAAGCACCTTGTGGACACTGAAAACACCAACCAGCATCAATCTGGTGACCTGCACCTGACTGGAGTCCAACAAAGGGATGTCTAAACACTTCTATTTCTGCAAAACTAAACACAAGAGCTCCCTGTGACTGAAAACATTCAATTATTGAATGATTAAAACTATTTTTAAATTTATTATTATGACATTATTATTATTATTATTATTATTATTATTTTAATTTTTATTACCTTTAATCCAAACTTTACAAAAGGACAGATTCTGAGTGGATCCAAACAAAGCCATTTGGAGCAGCAGTGAGGGGGCACTGAAATGGTTGGGAGAGTCCATATTAATTATTCCCAAATGAAATTACTTTCATTTGAGATGTGAGTTGAGTATGGAACAATTCCCCTCACTCTCTGTGAGGTTTTGAAACGCCACGGAGACAAAGAACTCTCCACAGTGAGCAGAAACATGGAATCTGTTCTCTTTTTGAGATGAGATCATGGGGAGAAGCTTTCCCAACAATAAAGTGGGAAATCAGCGGGCAAATCCCTCGGAGGGAAGCAGAGAATCCCTCGGTGTGGAGGAGTGGATGGTGTGGATGGTGTGGGTTTCATGGGATTGTGTGGATGGTGTGGATAGTGTGGATGGTGTGGATGGTGTGGGTTTTGTGGGATTGTGTGGATGGTGTGGATGGTGTGGACGGTGTGGATGGTGTGGATTTTATGGATTTTGTGTGGATTGTGTGGATTTTGTGACCTTCACAAAGCCTCTCCTTTGCCAGGCAGCCAAAACCCAGTGGCTTTTACACTCCATGGCTAAAATCCGTCCTGGTCCCACAAAAATGGGCTAAAATCCATTGATTTCTAGGAGCAGAGGATCTCCCCCAGGAATTTTTCACACCTCCAGCAGATTAAAGTGTTTCTCCACTAAGCAAATCCTCCCTCCTCATCCAAAGGGACCCCCCAGGCCAGGAGCTCCAAATCCTCTTGGAGCACACTCAGCCCAGCAGGATTTCAATCCGAATTTGACATTCAAATCCCTGGGGCAGCCTTGGGAACTGCGGAGCTGCTGCACCACCAGAGCCCATTCTGCAAGTGGGAATCAGAGCCCTGGTTCCATGACAGCACTGCTCGAGCTGGGCTGGTTTTACAGACCTGCTCCAATCCAACTCCATCTCCTGCGCAATGGAATTCGTGAGAACTTCCAACAAATGTCACCGAGGTTTGTTTCTTTTATAGGAGGAAAACTCCAGGCTGAGTTTTCAACAATAAAAGCTGGTTTAGTGCGTTCCTCCCGTTGCCAAATTAGTGCTGAGTGTGCTTTGCTTTGCTCCTCTGTTTTGCTTTTCCGTGCCTGAGTTTCCTAAAAAATCAAGGGGAAGGAGCAGGGAGGGAACATGGAGTTTTTTCCAAAAAAAGTGATGGATCCTAATGATAAATAGAAGTGAAGGATCTGTTCTCTGGGGTGCCACAGGAGAGCAAGATGTTCCTACAAATTTATAACAGAATAAGAGGAGGAAAAAGAACTTTCTATCAACGTCCATCAAATTTATTTAAAGAGGAATCAATGACTAAATAAATAGTTCATTAGGCTGCCCTGAAGTGTTATTTAGAACTGATTTAAGGAATGTTCAGAGCAAAGTCTGAGCTAAGAACTGATCCCATTAAGCCTTCCCAGCACTCCTTGGCTTCTTTTCCACCAAACAACCAGGGCTGGTCTTTGACAGAAACACTGGGGTTTGAGAAAATCAAAATATCCCAACAAAATGCCTGGTTTTCTGGAGAAAATCTGATTTTTCTTAAATAAAAAATACATCCTGGAAAACATTAGAGGTTTCTCATCTTTACTGAGAGCTAAAATATTTCATTAAATGCCTAAAAAGAGTCTGTTTGGAAGGAAAATCTCCGTGGATTTTGGAAGGGTGTCCAGGCACTTGTCCCCTCCTGTGGTGTCCGCCTTTGGGATGGGAAACTGGGGCTCCTGGGAAGAGATATCCCAAGATAAAGTGATGGGAAAACTGGGCTTTAATCCATCCAAACTTCAGCTCCCACAAACTCAACACCACCAACTTTCACCTTTTCCAAGAAGTTAAAATCCAATCAATTCCAACGCAGCCAAGTCAATAATTTTCTTTTCACTTCCCCTTCCATGACCCCCACTAACCCCGGGGATATTTGGAGCCTCGGGAACATTTGCCATGAGGGAGTGGCACGGAGCTGGCCTTGGGATCTGAGCTGGAGGATTTCAGGCTGAATGAGCCTTACAAATGGAAACTGTCCTCGCACGAGCCCTCAGTGCTCTGACAGCACCGTCAGCACATCCAAGCGGGGCTGGAAAAAACGCCCTCATTCCCTCGATCCCTGAGGACTGTTTTGATCTTCCTGGGAGTTTTTCTGTCACAGAAATCATCCCCTGCACGTTCTGCAGCTTCGATGCTTTCTCAGTCTGTGCTTCTTGTACAAAGGTTATTTTGGGGATCCCTGGGTTTTCCTACTGAGTTTAGGATTTTTCCCTACTTACCCTAAATCGCCCCATGGTTATCCATGAGCAGTGACTTCCAGAGCAGTTGGGTTCCCCCTGGATGAAAAGCTCTGTATAAACATAAGATTATCCCCATTTAACATTCCCTTTTTTAATTCCATGTTTACAGCCTCTGGCAGGGGGTCCCCACGGTTCTTTTTTGTTAAAATCTGGGTGCTGACAATCTGTGGACATGGATTTTTTTGGGTATCTGTGCACAGTTCCAGCACTGGCTGAAATTTTTGGAGGAATCCCAGGATTTACTCATTATCACTTTAACCACGATCCACAAAGGAGGGGGCACAGGGGGACACATCCAAGGAAAATAGATAAAATCTTATTCCCAATGTTTCAACAGGGTTGCCTTGTGTTTACAGGATGGGGCTCCTGCTGTGAAAGAGAAAGAAAGTTATGGGGCTTTTCCCAAAAAGAGGAGGAATTGGCTTTCTATGACAGTTTTTTTATGGATTCTCCAGGGGGAAACGCTGCACTGTGGGGAGAGGGAGCCTGGAGCAGAGCAGGAGGGTTGGGATGATGCCCTGCAGGCCCTGTAAGTCCCCGGCCACACATTCCCAAAGTGTCTGAACCATTCCATGCAAAGAAAGGAAAACTTGACATCAAAATCCCCCCGAAACTCCAGTTTGGAAAGTTGGGACTGGGGCTCGGTGCCAGCTCGTCTTCCCTCTCCCAATTGGACAACTTTCCCCACGTCCTGTGCAGCTCCAGCAGGACCCATTTCCCCTCCCCACGGCTGAGCCAACATCCCGAGGCTTTCCTGACCCTGGGACCCCTCTGGGAAAGGCAGAGCTGGAGCCCGGGAGCGATCCCAGGTAATCCAGAGGTGCTGCCTGATGTGCTGCCGGCATCCCAGCTCCTGTGAAACCGGGGAGGCTGCTCTGCTTTTAGCCCCAATTCCATCCCTGGAATTACCACCAGGAGCTGTTACCTGCCCATCATCACTGCTCCACACACTTCATAACTCCCTGCACCAAATCCCACCTCCCAGATTCCCAGCCTGGCCCGAAATGCTGGGAAAAGCATTCACCAGTCAGCTCAGGAAGGCTTTAAAAATCAAAAAAGAAAGGTTTGAGCAATCAGGGCTTTCTCTTCCCTCTCAATTCCTACATTTCTGGTTTATTTTTTTGATTTATTTCCATGGGAAGCTGAGGACACTGATTCTGCCCTGTCTGGCAGTGAAATACTGAACTGTATCTGATTCTCTGATTTATTCACAGATAAATCCTGCAGAAAAATTGTAGGTGCTCACTTGAAGCTGTCAAACATCAGGGGTTTAGACACCAAATTCAAAATATCTAAACCAGTCACCACATCCATATTAAAAATCTGGATTGTGGCAGTGCCCTAACAGGTAAAAATATCAGTAACTTAACAATAGCAGTGTGGGCTTTACCCCTGATTGGGAAACCAGTGAATAATCAGCAATATTGTCCTGGGAATGCTGCAAGTGTTAATATTTCAGATTAATATGTAAATGTTAAAAAGGATACAGTGTGGAACATGCTGTCCTTATAAAAATGAGTGAAAATTTTGCTTTTTAGGTCTGAAGGAAGGAGAGCAGAGCAAACCTGTTCATCCTCTCACAGCAGCAGTAATTAATAAAGTAATATTCTGCTGTGGTACAGCTGTAAGATGGTTCCTACCCCACAGGATTTACGAGGCCAGTTAATCCCTGAAATCTCTCTGGAAAATGATCCTGATTGCACAACTGGAGCCTAAATTTAGTCAGGACTCCAAGTCATGGCACATCCCAGAGCAAAAGGCTCCCTTGCCCAATACTCACTGACAGCATGAAGTTTGAATTTAATTTGGCAAAGTAATGGATCTGATAATTCGGTGCCAAAACTCCTGGTGGGTTAGAGCTGGATGGTGAGATTTGAAGCAATGCCCACCTTTGATTGCCAGGATTGCTTCCACACCGGGACTGGCTGCTCTCCCTGAGCAGGAAGATGATCCTGTACTCCCCACTGCAGCCCGTATGTCAGCACACGTTGTCTCTCTTCTCCATGGATTCCATTTTTGTGATTGGTTAATTCATTAAATATTCCACTAAACTGGACAAAATTCAGCCTTCCCACTGCAGACTAAGATTAAAGTCGTGCTTAATAAAGCAGGACTGGGAGCGGTAGCACACCTGGAAGGTGAAATCTGTCAGTGCCAGCAGCAACCTGAGGCAGCAGAGCTGCAACTCAGATCCTCCTTGAGCCAAAACAAAAGCTGGAGACAGAGAAGGGCATCTTCTTCCTGGGACTGGATTTTTGGAGGGCTCCCAAAGTGCAGCTCCACAATCAGTTTCCAGCCAATAAAAGGCAGAGACACAGATCCATAAAAACTTTCTGCATCTCATAAAACATAACATGCAGTGGCTAAATTAGAAATTCAGATCTTCCATGTACTTGGCTGGCTGGAAATGGAGACTCCAAATTGCTTGTTAGAAACCACAACATGCTGGGCTGCTTTGGGTTTATTTTCCCCCCAAACCCCCTCTTCCCACTCTGTCTTCTTTTCTCTTTTTCAGACCAGTCTTTCAACCACAGATTCAGAGGCAGGTTTGGGTTTCAGTCTCAGGTCTCCTGCCCATTCTCTTACTCACATAAAACGCTGCAATTAATTTATTGCAGTCTGGCCACAGTTGTTTTATCCATCACCACTGTGGAGCTCCCATGAATGATGCCCAGGAGAGGCAATATCATCTCAACAAAATCGTCCTGATGAAAGAAAGCTGAGGATTTGGGGAGAAACAGGCAGCTGAGGTACCTCCAGTGTGTTTCTGAGAGGATCTTTCTCCCAGTAAAACATTATTTCATGTGATAACGAGGATACAGCCTGTGCAGGGAAGAAGCTGCCCAGTAAACATGTGTGGGAAATGTCAGAGAGGGAAAACACCACTGGAAGACACTGGAATGGAGCTCTGGCAGATTCATGGATTCATCCACTTCAACCTCACGCAAAGGTTTGGGATGAAAATACTGCCTTGAAAGGAGGGGCACATCCAGCAGGGAAATGGTCCCAGCTCTTTGCTGGGCGCTAAAATGCGGCTGGGGAGGATGTGAAAGAGGGAAATGACCCTGTTCAAGGGGCTCTGGGACAGCCACAGGGTTTCTGATCCCTCCTGGGAAGAGGATTGTCCATCCACAGGAAAAGGCAGATCTGGGTTCTCCAAGGCTGATTTTGCATTTCATTTTAAGGGAGTTTGATGGGTACTGGCTACTCATGGTGTTAGTTAAGGATTTACAGGGAAGAAAGAGAGGTCAGCCTTACAGAGCAGAGCTCTGGGCAAGCCGAGTGAGGGTAGTCAGCCTTTTCCAGGAGTCTGAGCTATGGTTTGTTTAGAAACATGTACACGTGTAATTGGGGTTTATGGGCTGCAGGTATTCACCTAATTTGACTTTTGCCATTGATGCCTTAAGAGGACTCATAGAAACCGAGACTAGACAGGAGTAAAGGATTAAAAGAGGTATTTATTTGAAAGGCCTTCAAAGGTACCCCCTGGGGAGCCTGAAGCCATTCTCAAAATGGACCCCAAGATGGACCCCAGGTCACGAGTTCTTCACCCTTATATAGGTTTGGTTCATTTGCATAGCAGGGTTAATTCTCCAATTAAAGCTTCAGTTTTCCCCTTAGCAGCTCTTTGGTTTATACTTTTGGCCTAGGACAGTCTGGGTGTCCTTGGAAAGCAGGGCCGGAGGGGCTTTGTTATGTCTGCCCAGCATGAGAGAGCAGAAATGAACAGGCTACAGGAAACTTCAGAGTTACACATTGGGCAGTGCAGGATTTGAAAAATATAAAAGTTAAAACCTAAGGCATCACCATCTCACCTGGTCCATGTGAGGGACCATGTAAATCATGGCCTAGCCCTGGCCTCACTCAGTGATTTCTTACTGCCAAGCTCAAGTGCTGAAATGGGCTCTCATATTCTTATTCTCTTTTTTTTTTTCAGTCAATACCTGCAACCTTCTGAAGTTCCAGCAGCCTGGGCCACTGACAAAACGTCCTCATTGTGCTCCCAGCCTACCTGTGCAGCCCGTTGGTTTTTCTGGCAGCTCTTTAATGGCCGTGCAGAACATGAAAAGGGCTTGCCTGTTCAAAAAGGACTCACCGAAACACCCAGCTGAGGCACCGAGCTGGGCTGTGGCCCCATGACACAGAGCCATGAGGTTCCCAGACTGCTGCTCAGAAAATCCAGCTCGGTGCCCCTGCCCAGCTCTGCCTCCTGTGCCAGGAGATGTTGAAATTGGGCCCTGCTGGCGCTGCCTTTATTTACCACAGTGGCACTGACTTCATGCACCACGGCCCTTTCCACTGGGGCTGCTTCAGCCAAGGTCAGCATTGCGTAAAGCAGGAGCCCACAAATAGCAATTTCTTGCTATTTCAGAGGAGAATTACCAGTTCTGTTTGCATCAAGGAATCCCTGCTACACTCGGGACGTGGCAGAGCTGACTTAGTCAGAGTTTCTTGGATTAGGCAGCAATAAAAAAAAGAGAGAGAGAGAGAGAACGATGAGTCAGTGCTGAGTGAAAATGTGCTCTGAAGCTTCTCATGGAAATAAAACCTCCTGAAAAATCATCTGCTGGGCTCCTACCCCCACCTGTGCTATGTATTGGTGTAGACATGGGAATAAACACGTACATGTAAAGATTCAAGCAGGAATGAAGCCAGAAATGTTTGTGATAAATTGCACCAAATTCTGGGTGGAGGAGAGCACAGAGCCCAGGAATAAAACCTCAGTCTGCTGAAGGACCTGCACAGCAAAGCAGCACGTGCCCTTGTGCCTACTTTGCACCAGAATTAATGCTTTGGGAAAAACAATTCTCAGGAAGAAATGATCCTCTGATCCAGATTTTAAAGCTGTTTCAATGCCCAGCTCTGGGTGGAATCACAGAGCAGATGTTCTGCTCATCTTCTGTCACGTGCCCGGGGCAACGCAGGGACTCGGAGACATTTCACAGGTGGGAACTCCTGGACTCCAAAGCACTGAGTCTTTTCTTCATGGTTTACTCAGAAAAGCATCATCCCTGGAAAACCTCCTGGATCCACAGCACAACGGAGCAGCGTGGCCATGCAGCAAGGTGTCTGAATCATGGCATCATGGAATCATGAAATCATGGAATCATGGAAAAGTTTGGTTATAGAATCATGGAATTTGAATGGTTTGGGTTGGGAGGGACCTCAAAGCTCATCTCATCCCACCCCTGCCACGGGCAGGGACACCTCCCACTGTCCCAGGCTGCTCCAAGCCCTGTCCAGCCTGGCCTTGGACACTGCCAGGGATCCGGGGGCAGCCACAGCTTCTCTGGGCACCCTGTGCCAGGGCCTACTCACCCTCATTAAACCACATTAATCCTTTAACTAATTATCGTCTGTGTGTTGCATCTGTAACAGGAAATAAACACTGCTATTCTTCTTCTGATGGAGCTAATTCAATAACGAATTCCAGCTGAAGAGGTTGGCTGGTAGTTATTTGTTCTGGCTGTTCTTATGGTTGGGTTGCCTCAGAAGGTACAAGATGAGTGGGCAAAGAGCACAAAAACCCTCCCAGAAACAGGGATCCAGAAACAGAAACAATCCAGAAACAGAAACCTCCATGTGATTTGATTTCTCCTGCTTTGCCATGTCCAGTGAAGGTTTTACAAGATGCTGCATCCCCCTAGAGCCCCCTCCTGCATGGTGCCCCCATGCCAAAGAGACACTCCCAGCTAAAACACGGCTGCAAACCCCACAGACACTTTGCAGGTCTCAGGGATGGCCTTCATGCAGGGGTCCTGCAGCAGGGAGATCCCGAATGGGGGACCCTGGTGGTGGAATGTCATTAATCAGAGGATAATGGACAGGAAGGTGGGTGGCTGCTGATAGTTTTGGCTCATTTAAGACAGTTTTGGGAGGCCGCCAGGTTGTGTGGAGAATTTTTGAAATGTTTTAAACAATAAAGTCTTTACAATGTTATAAAATACTGGGGTGGCTCGAGTGGGTTTCAAACTGGCTGTGGGCCAGTAAAACCTCAGGATTCCAGTCAGCTGTAAGCTGGACTCCAGCGTGTGTCTGGGCTGGCTGAGGTCACTGACAGCCCTGGAACCCTCCCTGGTGTTTGGGCACCCCCGTAACGGGGACGATGTCCATGGCAATGGAGCTCCTGCACAACCCCAAAGCTCCACCTTAGCTCTTCATGGCTTTGCTGCTGCTGATTTGTATTTGATGGAGATGCCCTTTCCTTCAAGCCCCGTGTAATTCTGAAAGAAAATATCCCATTGGTGATGGGTAGGGATGAAGTTCCATCATATTCCAGGCTGGACTCCACAACGTGTCTTGTCATAAAGGGAAAGATGCGCCATGAGGGACAGACAGATGCCTGCAGGGATGTGAAGAGTGCAATCATGGAATCATTGAGTGGTTTGGGGTGGAGGGGACTTTCAGAGGTCCTCTAGTCCAACCCCATGTGCCCCATGGAGCCTTAACCTGCAGAAGATCTGATACGGTTCAGTGGGAACGTTGGGATTCAGTCAAAGGTTGGACCTGATGATCTTGGAAGTCTTTTCCAACCTTAATTATCCCAAGAATTCTCTAAGAACGAGGGCAGCAGTCAGGTAAAACATTCTCCCTGGCTCTGGCTTCATGCTGTGTTTGCTCCTCAGCTGGGGCAGGACCATCCCTGTGCCATGTCCTTCCCACAGCTGTGTCCCCTCCCATCCGTATTCCAGCCCCTTTCCAACCACGGCTGCAATTCCCAGTCCCAGGTGTAAAACGCTGCTCCACATTTAGGATCAGCAAGGCCAAACCAGGATCAGAGGGTTCGTAAATAATTCCTGCATTTGTTTCTGCACAAAGCAGTGAATTAATTGTATTCATACGAGCAAATGTCCTAAATTACAGGCCAGGCTCCTTATCCTTATCCACAGGAAGCTGTCACACTTCCACTAAAATTGGGGAAAATTCTGTGCTCTCTTGAGACCTCTGACACTGAGATATTTCAGCATTTAAGAGTAAAAGTTTCCCATTCTGGTAAAAGTGGTATTATTTAATAGTATTAATTTAATATTGTTTTGTTTCGATTTGATTTTGGTGAAATATCACCCTGATTTTTTATTATTATTATTTTGATTCCAGAAAATCATTCTGTTCCCAAACAAGATGCAGTTCAGATGGTTTTATTTATGGGAAAGTAAAACCTAAACCTGAAGTTATCGTTCCCTCCCTTCTGTGTTTCCATAAACATGATTTGTCCCAATAGAAGAAATGGCAGAAGTAACTTGTCATAACATCAGGCATCAAAAGGAGCCTGACAATCCCAGACCCAGGAAGCCACATTTGCAAACAAAGCACCCTAAATGGAAACAGAAGAATTAAGAGTAAACCAATTTCATTGCTTTTGCTTTAAAAAACCCTTTCATGGTGGAAGGTTCTTGCTGTGTTTTGATGTTCTGTAAATCTAAAGCAAAATAATCAAGGATGGAGGGAAACCTCTCATTCTGTGGGACTCCACAGAAGGGAAATTCTGCCTCTGGAGAGGGATTTTCACTTTTCTTCAAGACAGAACCAACCCCCAGAACAAACCCCTCTTCTGATGGGCACCGATCTCCGCTCTCTGGGACAGGGACAGGACCCAGGGAACGGCTGGAGCTGTGCCAGGGAGCTTTAGGTTGGATTTTAGGGAAAGGTTCTTCCCCCAGAGGGTGCTGGGCACTGCCCAGGCTCCCCAGGGAATGGGCACGGCCCCGAGGCCGCCAGAGCTCCAGGAGCGTTGGGACAGCGCTGCCAGGGATGCCCAGGGTGGGGTTGTTGGGGTGTTGGACTCGATCCTGGTGGGTCCCTTCCAGCTCAGGATATTCTGTGAGCCTTGCCAAGGCCTCTCTGGTGTGGCTGTGCCGCGGGTTATTTATGGCTCCGGCTCATGGCATTTGTCAGGGACACACTTTTCCTTTTCAGCAGATTTGGATTGATCCCTGAAATAAAACCCACTGTAACCAAAGACACTCCGAGCACTCACAATGGGCAGGACTAACAAGCCCCCACAAAATAAAATAAACAGATATAAAAGCAAATTGGGCAAGACATTCCCGATGCTACCGTCCAACTCCTCGCTCGGCGTCGGATGAACGCTTCTGTAACGTGAGGGTTCAGTCTTCCTGCAGGGTTCTCCATGTTCCTGGCACTGCTTTGTATGGCCTGGGGACTCCTTTCCCTGTGCACACATGTCCCAAGCTCTCCCACCCAACCCGCTGCACACTGAGGCAGGAACAGTGAGCATCCTGCTCCGAGCATTCCAGTGTTGTTTTGTAGGGATCAAGAGCTTGGAGCATTTCTTCTTCCCAACTCCTCCTCGTGGCATTTCACAGCATGAATCCCAGCATGGTTTGGGTTGGAAGGATCTTAAAGCCCATCCAGTACCACCCCTGCCATGGCAGGGACACCTCCCACTGTCCCAGGCTGCTCTAAGCCCTGTCCAACCTGGCCTTGGACACTTCCAGGGATGGGGATTCCAAAAATTCTCTGGGCACCCCGTGCCAGGGCGTCCCCACCCCCTGAGTAAAGGATTTCTTCCTAAATCCAACCTAACCCTGCCCTCTGCCAGTTTAAAACCTTGCTTTTACCATTAGTTTTCAATTAAAACCATTTTACCACAGGAGCAAAGCCTCATTATTTCAGGCCTGTCTTTCACAAATGTGATCATTAAAGTGAAGAGGTGAAAACCTCCGCAGGTCTGAAGAAACAGGAGGGATGTAGAAAAGAGGGACAGTCCCTAAGTGTGTGTGTGGTGAATAACTCCGTGTAGCCCCACTCCTGTGCCCACCAAATGGCTCAAACAACAGACATCCACCTTAAACCTGTGTTTCCAGTCAGGTTTAAACCTGCCAGGGCAGTTCTGATGCACCTCCACAGCATCTCAGCCCTCAGAGCCTCCTGCTCAGCCCATCAGCCCTGCCCCGGCCCCTGCGTGGCTCTCAAGCTATAAAGTCTTTTAGTTAATAAAAATTATCCCGTGATTATAGAGCAGCTTAAAGAGCAGTAACATTAGAAGCCTTTTGAAAATTCCCATAATACTAAAATAAAATATATGGTATTTGGAATTCCCAGAAATGTAATCTGTTCTTGGAAGCAAACTGCCGGTGTATAATCACACGCTCCTCCCTCTGATTCACCTTCATGTCGTGCGTGGCTTTTAATGGCAGAACAGGGGAATATATTGTGGTTTCACACATCCACAGATTTTATGGTCACTTATTCCTAACTAGGAGATAGAGAGACACAGCAGAGAAGGATTCTTTCTCTCTTCCAAGCTCCTCACCTCCGAGGACAGAAGGTATTGTAATGCAATAGCTTGGAACCAGTTTTATATCAAGGAGGAGAAAGATAAAACAAATAATCCCAGGGGCTGGGTGAGGGGAAATTGTTAAAGGAGAATTCATTTCAGCCCTAATACCTGTGATTTGGGGCAACTGAGCACTGGGTTTCTTTCCTCACCACAATAATTTATCGAATTACTGCTCTTTCACTTCTCGGAGGGCCTGAAGGATGTTGCCTCGTTTGAGGGTGTGCGAGTGGGTAACGAACATTATTCGAGCAAATCAGCCGAGATGTGCACGGTTTTATCCTGCCCTGCTGATGTAGGAAAGGCAGTGACCTCAATCCATGCTCTGCTTCCTCTCCAGCTGCAAGGGCTGTTCTTCTGCCCAGAGTTCTTGCACATGTAACACCTCCCTGTGACAAGTCCCACCTTCTGGGCATCAGCAGCTCCTCTCAGCCAGGCCATGAGAAATGCAGAGAGAATGTGATAAATCTGTGCTCAGGGACAAGCAGCACAGGGCAGATAATCAGTGAGTGGACAAGAAACTTGGATTTTTAAATACTGACCCCCCCTTGATTCCCACTCCCATGCGAGCTGGGTAATGATTCCTTCACCTGGTGTGTAAAGGAGTTGCCCACACCTGGACATTGCTCCTTGTGTGTTTTAATTTTCATCTTTCCTGCTGTTCATTAGAAGCAATAATTAAGCTTATGGTTCTCTATGACAGTGGAATTAAGCTCAGTGTTAGGTGTACATTTAATGCTTTACATGTGCAAGCTCATTGACTAAACCTTAGCCTTACTCCGTGCCTCATTTTACCCATCCAAATCTGAAAAGATTGGTCTAAATATATCTTTTGAGTCAATTAATTCTCTTCTTTCCATGCCCTCCCTGACATTACTACATTACAGGAATTTGACTTAAAAAAGGCAACAAAAAACGTAGTTTTGAAGTAAACACTCCCTAATTTGGTGCTGCTTTTGATTGGCATTTCAGATTTCCTCTTTTTTTTTCTCTTTTTTTTCCCTTTTTTTTTCTTTTTACAACCAGGATATTAGTAGCTCCTTTACAAGCTGCAAAAATAAACAAGAAAAAGTAAATGTGAGGCTTTGTTTAGGAAACTTTTTCTTTTTTTTTGCTTTGGGTTTCCAAAGGGCCGTCTGGGGTGAATCAAGGCTGATCCTGGTGCAAAACTCTTCTCCAAGAGATAGCCAAGCTTCTGGAACAACTGGTTCGTGTTAGCTGGAGAGAGACACAGAATCTAAACCATGTGCTTCTGGCTCTTGTGGTTTTGAGCTGAACCACAAACACTCAGGCAAGCTGTCAGTCTCGAGTCACAATTCCAACCAACCTTGCAGAAAGCAGGGGGGGCTGTGCCCACCAATCGTGTTTTTAACCCTTCTCTGATCCGTGGGGTGGTTTAGTGCTCGGTATGGGCTGGAATTCTCTGCTCCTTAGCAGGGATAAGCAGACTGATGGCTTGGGAAAGAATTAAAGACAAACATTGGGTGCAATGGGGGTGAAAATACACATGGTCAGGGTGCTGCAAGGTGGGGCTTGGAGGGGACTCCAGGAACCATCCAGTCCAAAAGCCTTCCAAGAGCCAAGATCCCACCAAGCCCAGCCCTCCTGGCAGGTGCCTCCCCCTCTCCACGGGCAGAGCAGCTTGAACAGCTTCTTCCAGAGCAGCTAATTTATAAAATGCTCCATTTTTCCCACTGAGCAGCTGGGAAAGTGCTGCTGTAGCAGAAAGTCACCTGTGAGAGCGAGCCCAGGACGTTCCGAGCGCAGGAATGCACTGCTGCCACCTGAGCTGAGGGAACAACCACTGTGGGCTTGGGCTGGACTCACTGCTCCAGGCCAGAGCACTGAGGTGGGGGGGGGGGGGTCTGATCCAAATGTCCTCTTTGCTCCCGGTTTTGTTGGTTGGGATCACACGAAATCGAGCTCAGAGGGTGCCGCAACCTTAATCCTTCCGTTGCCACTGCTTTGTCAAAATAGCTGGAGCACAGGTAACACAGTCTGCACATCCCCAACATCTGAGACAGCCAAGCCAAGAAATCCAAGAGAAACATCTCAGGGAAGATGCCTGTGTGTTTTGGAGGACGTGAGGTGAGCTATTTGCAGGTTTTTTCCAGCATGGAGGTGACCTACGTGCAAGGCAAGAACTGCTTGTCCAGGAACTGAGGCTGCTGGAGAAAACACATGGGGATAAAGCTGCATTTTAATTCCAGGAACCACGCTGGGTAAAAACCCTGCTGCAGAGAGCTCGGACACACCTGGTTGCAAGCCCAAAATGGAAATGTGCAAGGGTTGAATATTTTGTGAGGACATGTTCTATAACAGCATTGTTTGGGGGGCTAAAAAAGCCCCCCTGCCTGTAAGGCCTTGGTAAATCAATCTCTCCCACCCCAGCACTCCTGAAACGCCAGAGGAATGTTTGTGTCCTAAAGTGCTGTATCATATTTGGGACTGCTGGAGGAGTGAGGGCTGAAGAAGGGAAAAGGAGGTAAGGGTTGGAAGCTCTCATTAGTGGTTGATGTGTTAAAATGAGTCTCTTTCCTCCTTCCTCTTTCCTTCCCTTCCTACACCAGGAGACAGCATGGTTAGGATCTTCTCAGGGACCCCACAAAAGTTGTAATGAATCACATTGTACACAAAATCTTCTCATGTTTTCTTCGTCATTTAGAATGAAAACACAATTTTTTTTATCTGGAAGAAACCCCCAATGTGAATTTTATCCCATGGAACAGGGCTGATTTCAGCAGCTGAGGATTTACCCAGGTATTGAATGGAAGAAATAATGTCCATGTAAACCGAGAGTTTTAAGTATTAAAGAAGGGCTGGGTGAAGATCTGAGAATGGCTCCTGTGTTGTAGGAAACCTGAGGATTAAGGGTGAGGGTGAGCGGGTTTGGGTACATTGGGCAGATAAGAATGTCTGGGAGAAGCTAAAATTGCTGCTTTGCCAACCAAGCTGCTGAGGGGACAAAGCTGCCCTTGTCAGAGAGGTTACTCCCATTCCCACTTTTTCACTGGGAGACACCATTAATGACAACTTGCAGGAATTACTCCTTACTGTCCTCATTTCCTCCAGCACAGCTCCCCCACAGTCACAAGGCGGAGTGTGCTCGACCCCACTCAGCACCCCCTGAGCAAATCCCGAGGGTCCCGTGCCCTCCTTGTGCATCCACCTCCTTTTAGGGATGGAAATGGCAAGAGTGGCTTGGGGGATGAAGTGGGACCTACTTCCAGCAACTCTGGTACCAACTCAAGGTGATGAAAGATTTTCTGTATCTTGCACCAGTCAGAAGGGAGGGAAATGGGAATGGGTTTGCGTGGGACAGCAGGAGAACATTGCTCAGCCTCTCCCAGCACTTCACAGACTTCCCTGAGGGATCCCTGGTGAAATCCCACTGCTGGCTGCTTCTGAGGGATGTCTGGGCAGCGTTTCCACCCCTTTGGCTTAGCTCATGTTCTTCCCTACATTTCCACCACCTCCCTTTCTAATCTGGAGAGCTCTGGTGAATCCAAACCCAACTCTGTGCAACCCAATACAGTCCTGGATGAACACTGCTGCCTCAGACTGACACAGCTCCAAATGAGGGCCATAACTCCTCAAAATCCAGCCCTTTCCAGCTTTGCATGAAGGTTACATGATCCCCTACTTAATATGCACATGAACTGGGATGCCACAAACTTCCCTGGGGTTTCCTGAGGGCTGAAGTAAAACTTAATTATACCAATTGGTTAGACAGACTGTTAAAACTTTTGTTTCACATACACTTTTTATTCCCTCTCCTCCATCTTTTCCCATTTGCCAAAACCTCCTGAAGAGAAAATAGAGATTATTTTACTTTTTACCTTAAAGGGCTCCTTGTGTGCGTTGGCCTTATTAAATAACTGCCGGAATATCTAATATTCCATGGACAGCGCTGATGAAAATGAAGCATAACATTGGTCAGACGAGCAAGTTTCATGTACGGCATTGTCCCTAATTTGGTCTCCAGCCAATGAAAATTCACTTTCCATGCATCTGTTGGCTCTGGATGAGTCCTTGCATTTAAAATGGTCTTAGAAAAGAAAGGATTTCTCTCTCTTTTTTTTGGTCACTCTCATTTTTAACATAATCACAACCCTTTCATTTATGCCTCACTGAGGTTTTGTCAGCCACACTTCAGTTGTCTCTGACTCTTCCTTCTCTCCTTGATGCTGGTTTTTCTCCCAGCCACGCACAGAGGAGCTGGCACAGGTTGGGTACAGCAGAGCTAAGCTCAGCAACAGATATTATCCCTGATCCCAACAGCCTCTAAGCTTCACCAGCTCAGAAATCCAGGGAAACGCAGTCACTACATCTCCAGTAAGTCTGGGAAGTCTAAGGAGGAAATGTGGAGCTTCAGTGTCTGCAGAGCAGCCATCCAAGAACCCCGTGTGCATCTGGCCCGAACACACTCTGCTCACTGATGCATCATTAAGTTCTGCTGTAATGATTTAAAGGGGAAAAGGCCTTTTGCTGGATTTCCACAGAAGGTTAATTTTCCCTTTTCTGGCAGATCTGCGAGGCCCTTAATGGTGGCTGGAAGGAAACGGCGCTACCTTTCTACACAGCCCTTTCTGTACTTACACCACTCATGTGAGGACCACCAGATTCTTATGTTTTACCCTAAGAAATTAAACACCAGCCATTAATAAGTTACCTACTGACGGCAGCTCAATCCCTTTCCTGTAGGTCTGCCAGTCGTTAACCAGGAGGTTCCATTCCCTGACTTCAGACAGGGATTTCTTCCTGCACGGTAAAACATCGCCTACCTGAGGCACCAGGATCTTGTTCAGCGTCTCGGTCCAGAAACAGCAAACAGAATCTAGCTGTGGCAAGCAGGGGGAAAACTGGAATGCCAAGGGCAGGATGGGAATCCAAACCACGATCTGCTGGAAATAAGGCCGGTTCCTGGAGAAGCCAAGAATTTCCAGCCTGTTTGTTTGAAAAGATTTCACTTGTCTGTGCACACGGACGGGCTCGAGTATGGAGAGCTCTGAGCAGCCGCCCTGCAAGCCACGTTAAAATCCCTGTTAAACTTCATGTTTTAAACTTCACATGTCAAATTTCACACGTTAAACTTCCCATGTTAAGCTTCACATGGTAAATTTTACATGTTAAACTTCCCACGTAAAACTTCACATGTTAAACTTTATGTGTTAAACTTCACCCATTAAATGTCACATGTTGAACTTCATGTGTTACACCTTAGATGTTAAACTTCACAAGCTAAACTTCACCCGCTAAACTTCAGATGCTAAACTTCATGTTAAATTTCATGTGTTAAACTTCACAAGTTAAACTTCACAAGTTAAATTTCACATGTTAAACTTCACATATTAAACTTCACATGTTAAAATTCACACCTTAAACTTCACGTGTCAAACTTCACTTTAAACTTTACACGTTAATCTTCACACATTGAACTTCACACGTTAAATTTCAGATGTTCAACTTCAGATGTAAACCTTCACACGGATCAGGAGTTAAAACAGATTTCCCCCATGTCCAGTGCTGTTAGAACATAAATCTGGATTGCTTTCAGACTTTCAGAAGCAATTCCTGCGGGCTGGGTTTGTACTTCTCTTCAGAGATGAGGATACCAAGAAGCCTGGAGAAGCTGGGATGATGATGATAAAGTTACACAAGAGGAGAAGGCATCTCCAAACCTTTTTCAACAGCTCTCTGCCTTCAAAAATGTTTTAATTTAAATTGTCTGTGCCTCACTCTGCAGCCAGAACCTTTGTATGTCAGACAGGGGAACCATCCCTCCTTTTTTCCATTTCTTTCCCTCTTCAGTTTCTAAATGACTCCCCACCAACTCACACAATTTATGTCACACTGCAGTGGAGAGGAGATTTAAACCAGGTCTAGTTGTGCAGAGCAGGGGTGGAATGAATTACCCATTCAGAGGAAAATGACCCATTAAAAGAAAATTGGACACACAAGTGGGAATAATCCATCCGTATGGATTTGTCAGCGTTGCAGATGAATTCATGGGAGTACTGAGCGGGGCTGGAGAATCACACTTAAACTAACAAACCAGAGTGATGGTGGGGGCTCAATAAATTCAGGATTGAGGATTTGAATCAAACATTTGGGGCTGGATTAATCCAGAATATCCTTTCAGATACACAGCTCAAATTTGGTATTTGTTTAAAAAGTTTTCATTAGTCAAAACAGGAGCAATGATAACAATATTTATTTAATAATTCATAGAATGACTGAACAACTTATTCCTGAAAATAAATGCTGCACCATTTCTATCAGAGTTAACGGGGATATTTTAGGCTAAAAAAAAATGAACAAAGATGGCAAAATGGGGTTTAATAACTTTTGATCTTGCATGAAATTTATGCATTAAAATTTTTATTCAGAGGACCAAAGTGTTTCAGACAGATTGGAAATAAGAACGTGCCACATTTTACTGCTTTCCCCTGGAAATAAATGAGGGCTTGTTTCATTTAGAAATAGTGTATTTTGCTAGCCCTGATTGCTGAAAGGAAAGTCGGCTGCAAGGCTGGTATAGAACCAAAAGTTCACCAAAATTTGGGGAGGTAGAGAAAAATGTTCAGAGCCAGGCCCATAAAAATGTCACTTTTCACATCAAATGAAAGCCCAACTCCTCCCTCACTGTGCTAAAAGTGCTCAGCAATTCTTACGAGGAGATACTGATGGGTGACACCAAAATTCAAGGTATTGACTCCTCTGGGCCTTCAGGGGCAAAGAGAAATCAGAATCCACTGAATTTTAAGCTCCCTTTCCTATTGGATTTCCACCAAACCAGGCAGCACAAGCACAATATAAAACTCTCTTTCCAGCTCTACTTAGAATGAATTATTTTCTTTCTTTGTGCAGGCTCCTGTCTCTTGGCTAGGGCTGTATTTTGATTATAAATTATTTTGGATTGACATCCTCTCTATATCCACACATCCAAATACAAATCTCTCTCTCCACTTCTATTTCTCAGCGCACTGCCAGCAGTGCTTCAGTTTGGATTAAGCTGGTAGATGCAACCTCATTCTACCAAAAATTAATAGAAATCATTTTCAAACTGAACCAAAGCCTTCTCCAGATTCATCATGGAGATGGCACAAATAGAAAATAACAGAAAAGAGCCATGGATTTGTAAATCAGCTTCCCCTGGGATGTGCTGCTGCCCAGAGCAGCTGTGGCTGCCCCTGGATCCCTGCAATGTCCAAGGCCAGGCTGGACACTGGGGCTTGGAGCAGCCTGGGATAGGGGAAGGTGTCCCTGCTCATGGCAGGGGGTGGATGAGACGGGATTTAAGGTCCCTTCCAACCCAAACCATCCTGGGAGTGCAAGATCTCAGAATTTACCACAGTGGCACCTCTGGTGCATTATTCCCCCCCAGATGACAACGGGAGAATGAACCTCTTTAATGTGGGTGAGACACGATGATCCAACCCAAGAACGAGTCTGGGTGGCTTTTAGGGATCAAAACTGAAACTGAGTGTACAGTGCAAAAAAAAAAAAAAAAAAAGACATTTATATACTCTACCTAGAGATTATTTTTTCCACTATGGAATCGTTTAAGTTTACTTTTTTTTTTTGTTTAACTGCAGCTCTGGGAAGCATTTTAGGCCGTTTTTGTACACCTGCTAGCTCCATTTCATTTGTTTAAACACATTTTATAACTGCAGTTTATATATTTTTCCAAGAAAATAAAAATGCTAAAAATATAATGTGGTGTTTGGGAGAACGTAGGTGGGGGACTGGAAGGAACAGGAGGGCCCCATGTTGGCACGGGTTCCACTTTATGCCAACTGCAGCACATTCATCATTCCCTTCTGGCTGGGGAGCACCTCGGTGCTCTCATTCCCGCTCACACACACGCTTCCCCTCGGCACCAGGAGCAGAGTGGGATCTGGGGCACAAAGGCCCCATTGGCCATGGGTGCTGCTTTATTGCTAATTACAGCCTGTGCCCCGCCAAGGTGTTGCTGCTCGAGCCTTGAAGCAATTTTCTGCTCCATTGGTAGGATATGCCTGAGCCCCCTTGGTGCAGTCATGGCTTTGGAGCAGGGCCAGCACGGAGGGATTGCTGAGCATTCCACGGGGCAGGATCACCCCATGGAAAAGTCTTTATGGGGACACACATGGAGGGCAGAGAAGAGCTTGAGATTATTCTTTAAGGAAGAATCTGCGATAGTTTTGTACTTTAAATGTTTTTATTCTCACCAGAATTGCTGCCAGGGTGTTTATCAGCTTCTGGGTTGGAAGCAGTGGTTATTGTGCAGCTACATAACAGCATACATATATACATATTTTAAAATATTTATTTATTTATTTATATTTATAGTGATAGTGATAGTTGTATTTTTTAGTTTATGCTTATTTTATGGGTTTTTTTAATTTTTATTTTTATTTGTATTTTTATTTGTATTTTTATTTGTATTTTCTTTATGTTTATATTTATTTTTATTTAGATACTTCTTTATATATTTGTATTTTTATATATGTGTCTGTGTCTGTGCATACAATGTTTTTACAATGCAGTTTTTCGTGATACGCAAATGGAAAAAAGAGATGCTTCAGTCCTGAACCTTTCTCCTCCTCTTGAGAAACACAGAGTTTGGAAAGTTATTTTTCACAGGTGCTGGCCCCTCACAGCAGCTGCTGTGCTGTGTTTATCCAAAGCTTTATCTGGTTGTAGGAATACAGGAGAGCAAAGGAGCTTTGGATCCTTCATCAGGCCCTCTGCTGTCACAAGGAGCACATCACCTTTCATAAACTCATTTCAACAATGCAAAACTTATCACAGAATCATGGAAGGGTTTGGGTTGGGAGGGACCTCAAAGCTCATCTCATCCACCCCCCTGCCATGGGCACAGACACCTCCCACTGTCCCAGGCTGTTCCAAGCCCTGTCCAGCCTGGCCTTGGACACTGCCAGGGATCCAGGGGCAGCCACAGCTGCTCTGGGCACCCGGTGCCAGGGCCTGCCCACCCTCACAGGGAAGAAATTCTTTGTAATATCTAATCTAAACCTGCAGGTTTGGTTCCAGCTTTATTATCTCTATTTTACAACGCTGAGCAACATCACTGAACTAATTTAAAGGCTGGAAATGAGCTTTGTAAGACTTGGGACAGAGGGACAGAGGAAGCCCCAAGCTCTCTGCTGTCTGTGCAGGACCCACGCTGGACTGGCCATAAATAATGAACCTGTTTCTGTTCTAGAAAAGGGAACAACGGGAGTTATTTGAAGATTCATGGACCTTTGTGGACCTCCTTATCTCTCACTATGAAAAAGCTTCCCGAGCACTGCCTGTGTGACTTAAACAATGACATCACCTCAGCACAGAACATGTTCCCTGGCACAAGGAGCTCTTTTCCCTTCTCAGGGAGTTGGTGTTCTTTGCCTCGAGCTCCTGACTGAGGCAGCCAGTGTGATTCAGAGCTGCCAAGCGACACATTAGCAAAATGCAGGGAGAGAGGGAGTCTCCAAGCCCAGCTAACACTAATTTAGCTTGGCATTAAGTGCTCCCTCCCCCAGTAAAAGAAATCCATGACCTTTGATTTTCTTTTCAGTTCTCCCCCTCCAGAATACATTGGCTCTGACCCTCCTGACCCTCCTCTTTTTCTGAATGATGGCAGAGATCTCACACCTGGGTCACACCTGAGTCTTCTCCTCCTGCTCTCATTGAGATGAAAGATACCGAAACCAAGAGGAACCCAAACCAAAGCAGAGCATGTTCTGCCTCCTCTCCTTGCAGAGGAAAAAGAATAGCCTCAAGACAAGGAGACTCCCTTACGGCCAAGGCGACTGACAAATTCTTGTGGTTTTCTCCAAAAGTCAAACCAAAACTCAGCTGCCAGCCAAGCTGAGTCCTGGCAAGCCCGCACTGCCTGGAAATGAGCGCAATCGTATCCTAATAGCTATTTGGATAATTGTCCCTGCGAGTGATCTGCCAACCAACGTTGGAAACAAGTCTTTATTACAAATATAGCATGAAGTCTAATCTGGAATACATTAAAATGTTATTTCTGTAGCTGCCTTTTCCCAAACTTTAAATAATGGCTAAACCATTTATCAGCTTTGGAGGAGAAAGGTTGTGTATACTGTGCTTTTTGAGCAGAGATGAAGAAAAAAAAAGCAAGTCTTCAATAAAAATATTCTCCACTAAAACTCTGTAATTTCTGGTCCCTTGTACATTGCTAAAAATTATTCCAAACCCATTTCAGATTTGCTGAGAGGGGCATGCTCTGCATGTAACATAACAACCAAACTGACTTTGAGGCACCTGCTACAGACCTCTGGCATCACCAGGAGCTGCAAGTGGTCACAGCAGCCAGAGCCACCCGAGTGTTGAAAACTGCGTGTAAATAGCACACAATAAATAATCAGTGTGTAAATAACACACAATAAATAAACTGTGAGTAAATAACTCACAATGAATGAACAGTGTGTAAATAACACACAGTAAATAATTCCCAGCTGTCAGTAAGACACAGGTGAAGTAGGAAGGAATCCTTCCCTGGGAGGGGGGGGGAGGCCCTGGCAGAGGTTCCCAGAGAAGCTCTGGCTGCCCCTGGATCCCTGGCAGTGCCCAAAGCCAGCTTGGAGGAGCCTGGGACAGTGGGAGGTGTCCCTGCCCATGGCAGGGGTGGCACTGGATGGGCTTTAAGGTCCCTCCCAACCTAAACTATTCCATGACTCTACAAATGTGATCATCCCCAGCACCATAATTTGGAGAAAATATAAAAATGTGATTTTTATCATTAAATTTGACTGGCATCTTGGGCATCAGAGCCCTTCTAACACCATCCCAGTTCTGCACTTTATTTCACTGGAGAGTCCTCCTGTTCCTCAAGAAGAGCATTCCGTGTTTGATGGATGTGCTGGGACTGCTGGATTTCAGTTCCTTCCTTTCTCTGCCTTCTTTTTTTCCTTCGTGCTATATCTATTAAAGTGATTTACCACTTTTTCATTGTTCTGCCTGGAGCTTGGCCAACTCTTGAGATCAAAATCCCCCAAAACCTTCTCCTCAACAAAACATGAGGGTGAGCAGAATGAAACAGGACCTCTGGAAAAGACTTGAATTGTGGGAAAGGAAATCACCCCATCTCCATGGAAACGCATTCACCTTTTCCAGTTGCCCCTGAATAAATGAAGTTTGTGTTCTCTAATTCCTGGACTTCAATTTCAAGCACACCTAGCCCGAAAGTACCTGGGAATGCTGGTAAAGGCATCAAGGTTTCTCTGAGCAGTGCTGCACTTTCACAGCAAGGCTTTTTCTTTTCCTATTTTCATTTTTTTTTCAGGAAATCACCATCCAAGTTCTTCAGAAAATCTCTGTGAAACGCACACACGACCCACAAGGTGCTTATAAGAATTAGTCATAGTGCCTAAGTTTTTACTCCTGAATTGCAATTCCTCCTAAATCCTTAAGAACCACTGGAGCAGTCGGAGCTCCCTAACGAGCCCCGTGTGTGGGGCAACAGTAAAAAAATACTTAAAGCTTTCAAACTTGAATTTCCACAATGTGAGCATCGAGCCAAGGGTTTGGGGCTGCCCCTGGATCCCTGGAAGTGTCCAAGGCCAGGCTGGATGGGGCTTGGAGCAATTTGGGATAGTGGAAGGTGTGGGCAGAATGGGATGGATTTAAGGTCTCACCCACCTAAATCATTCCATGATTCTGTGGTTCCATTTCTCTCCCTGGAATTCCCACTGTACGCTGCTGGATAAACTCCTGCTTGGCATCAGAGGAAGGTTAGGATTATTCCTGACTTCCAGCAGGCCAGGGAAAGGAACAGTCGAATCTCAGCCTATCAGTGGTGGAGGTTGGTTCTTCCATTGTGTCATCTCAGAACCAGGATCAATTCTCACTGAAAATTCTCATTACAGCATTCTGCATTAATTAGCATTGCTCAGGGCTTGTAGGACACAGGGCTGCTTTATTGTAATGTTTGGTTCCTTTAGCTAAACTGAGAGATTTCATTTTAATGCTTTCAGTCTCCCTCTTTGCACAGCTCCTCCACATTCCCCACTCCTCAGTTAGCACCTCTCTCCCAAAGCTGTCAGCCTTCCCAAGGCTCATTTACCAGAGGAAAAGAAAATCTGAGCTCCAGAAGCTTTGAGGGGAGGGAACACTTCATTATTTCCTTACAGAGGTGAACTGGTACCTGCAAATCCACTGACACCCAGGGAAATTCCTGCCGACACCTGGGCAGAGAAAGGCTGGGATCCACGTGTGGCCATGGCCACATTCCATCGAGATGTTTTGTGGCATTTAATTGGGATAAAGACAAGACCCTCTGAATTAATTTTCACTCAACATCCACCCACATCTGACAACATTTGTCCTTAGGAGCTGCTCGTAGCACCAGCAATCCCCCACCCCCAAGCTTCTTTTTATTCATGGCAAAATTTTTAGTGCAAGATTAGGAGCTTCTTTTTATTCTGTGTCCTTAGCTACAAGCCATTGCCAAATGTACGAAATGAAATAATACAATCCTTAAACTCTGAGAAAATAATGGTTCTGTTCTGCCTCTGAATTCTTTCCTGAACTTCACTAAAGTACTTTTGGCCTTAAATGTCTTGCTATAAATCTGTAAATCATGAGGGAAAAGGAAACTTTCCTGACAAGGGTGTGAGATCCCTACTCCAGAACAGGGATCCCTCACATTTCCAGACAATGGATAACAATCTAAAATGCAAACCCTCCTTGATATGAGAGCATGGCCTGGTTAGAACTCCTCCTGGGGAGGCACATTCTGGGCTGTGGACAGGACTTTTAAAAATCATGGCCTTGCTATGACAGGGAGATTTCCAGGCATGCTTGGCACGAGCCTTCCCTGGGGATTCGTGGACACTAAGGCTGCTCAGCGCTGCCAGGGAGTTATTGGGGGCCACCTGAACAATTCCTCACCTTGTAATCCCCGCTGACATTTCTTGCTGTCAGGGCCTATCAAATGATTTCAGTTTGCTTTGCTGCGAACGGGGCAGCGCCACTTCCCCTTTTCCAACGCTTTTTGGCCGTTCCTGCCGCAGCTTTTCCAATGGATTCAACAGAGCTGGATTGTCCCCGGCTGCAGAAGGCAGCAGGTAGAAGGGGTTTGGTCCTCCTGCCCTGTTCCAGAGGCTGGGGAAGGCCCGATGGCTGCATGGATCAATAACCCCTGTGTTTCCAGGCCCTGCTTATTAAAGGTGGTGCATGGAAAAAAAATAAGAACCGTTCCCTATTTATATCTGGAACTTAATGAAGTGAAATTATCACAGCCGACAGGCGCTGGTGTTGTAATTCAGAGACACGGCTTGGCTTGGAGGGATCTGCAGGCTGTTTTTATTCCAAATAATAAAAAAAAAGAGTGAAACCCAATCCTCTAATCAGTTCCAATTTACATATTCACGGCTCTTATTTCCAGCCTGCTTGGAGGAAAAAAAAAAGATAAGTGTTGGAGTCACGAAGCGATTATTTGATTAAGTAATTATTAATCCCAGGGTGCTCTGATTAATTCCCAGCAAGTAAAACAAACGGATTGGAGCTGGGCTGGTCACCTTCTCACCATTGTCACACACAGGGGGAAAAATCCTGCAGAGATATTTTTACCTGCTCAACACTGAGGAGTTTTGTTCACTGAAGGGCTCCCCTGCGCTCCCCAGGGGTTAATACCCTGCTAAATGAAGTGTTACACACTGGAATTTTATCTGTGCCTGACTGCAAGACCAAATGCTGATCTGTGTTTTCAAGCTGGAAACTCCAGGCTGGATCTGTGCACAAGTCACTTTTTGCATGTTTAAATAAATTAAAAATAAATTTTAAAAAATAAACAACAACAACAAAAAACCCCTCTGGATGTGTTTTTTTCACAACTTTTTACTGACTGCACTGAGTCTCTCGTGGAGATAGTGTCATATCTGAGAGTGCCCCAGAGCAGGGTCTCTCCACTGATTTCAAGAGAGCTGAGATAAATGCTTCAAAATATCATTTGTCTTCAGAAACAGCAAAAACACTGAGAAAACCCTGGAACTTATGTTTTCCAGTTTTATTGGAGATTTTATCCTAACAGGCTAAAACCTCTTGTAGTAGGTTGCAGGAGCAAACAAACAAAACCCTCAAGTGCTGTTCAGTTCAGCTGAAAAGCTGCCCTGAAACCAGCCTGTCTCAGTCTCTCCATTCCTCCACTTATCCCTTAACCAGAAAAAAGCCCAGGAAAATACGGAGATGATGTCTAAGCCCACAATAAATAAACTGGAAGCATATTGCATCAAGGGAAAAGGTGAGAAGAGCACACCAAAACCTCCTCGTGAATATCTTTTTGCCACGAGTGAAGTTAAATCATGGCACAGGGATAGGCTGTACTGAAAAACGGAGTTAATTAAATATCTTGGATGGTCTAAAACTGCTGATAAAAGCACCCAGTTACCCAGCAGGGACCTTCAGTTGGCGGCTGTGTCAGATCAGTCAATTATTTTTAATTCCTTGCCCATTATTTTACTGCTGAACCACATCTCCTCCTCTGATCCCAGGTCCAGATCCACCCCATTTACCACCATACACGAGGGATGGATATTTGGGATCAGGAGTGGAGAGGGAGCCTGGCTTCAGGAGGATTTGTTAATGGAATACAACATTCCTAACAAACAATTCTTCCTGCTGCCATTCCTAACGACCCAAGCCTTTCCACCAGCAACAATTCCTAGTTCCAATCTCAAATCTCCTGATTAAAATGAGGTTTTAAATTCCTTTAAGTTTTTCGAATTAGAAAAATGCAAATTATCTCCACCGAAGATGTGTTTGATTTTTTTTGTTTGGGTTTTGTTATTTTTTGGGGTTTTCAATAAAGAGCTCCCAGCTCAGTTTGAATATTCATCACCCAGTCTGAGCATTGCTGCAGTGGGATGAAATCCTTGGTCAATCCTCATGGATAAAACTTCCCTAGTGGCTTCAAAAATACTGATCAAAGCCCTTTTCCTTCTGTACAGGCCACTGAATTCCAGCTGGGCACATGGAGGGATGGGAAAATGTCAGATTCCCCATGGATGCAGCAGCAGAGGATGAGACAGAGCCAGGGCTACAAGCGAAGGAGCTCCTCAGTAACAGGGAGCAGAGCCACGATGGTAAATGACCCTGCAATGAGTAATGGGCACAGTCCAGCTCTTCCCTGTCTTTCCTGGTGGGATGTGAGGTTGGGAACAGCTCAGCTTTTGAGGGAAGAAAGTATTCCAAGGTTTGGGTTGAGGAAGATGAAAGCTTTTGTTGTGAGTGAAATGGAAAGTTTTGCTTCTCCTCTGTTCCAGTGACGCCTGTGCCTGTCATCTGTGCGGTGTCTCAGCATCTTCGAGCACAGCAGTAACCAAAGGCAACCAAAACCTGCTCCCAGAGCCAAAAGAATGAATTCAGATGTATTTATCAAAAGCTAGCCTGAAGTGCCTTAGAAATGACAATAAACGCACAAAATCAACCTTCTTCCTGGAAAAGGTTGCTACTGATTTCTCTTTCTCTCTCCAAATCTTTGGAGCAGCTCTCTGTGGGATGGCTGCCTCTGCCTGAGGCTTTACCACCACACTCCTGAAGGAAATCCTTGGATTCAGGAAGCTTGCAGGGGATGGGATTCGGGGCAGACTGAAACATGCTCCAGAATGCGTCTGCAACACCCCGGAGAATGAGTGAGGAGGGCTGTAAGAATTTAACCAACAACCTCACCGCCTTTCAAACCTTTCCAAGTTTAAAAGAAACCACCAGGCCACGCAGAGATCTCCAGAAAGAAAATAAGTACTGAGAATGTGGTTCGATTGTTTTGTTCTGAGACCACGAAATCTTTCTGCTCCTCTGCCTCGCTGTCACACTCAGGAGGCGCCATCAAAGGCGGGGAAGAAACCTCTGGGCCGATATTTCACCCTGGAAATGAAAGGCAAATCAGGGGGCAGTCAAATGCTTTTGCAGGAGATCTGGAATACTGGCTGCCTGCTCCAAGCCGAGCCTGGCCCGGCTCCAGGGCTGTGTCATCCCAGCCATACATGTCCCACGCTGGCTGGGACCACCCATCATCTCCTGTAGCTCTCCAAATGCAAAACTTCCTTTCTTTAGCATTTGAAAAGATGGTTTCCGAGTTATTATCCAGCAATGGCTCCCTTGGTTTATTCAGCACAAGCCTCTCTGTGTTTGATAAGCAAAGGTGGCCAAATAACACAGATATTGGCTGGTAAATATTTTCCCAAAGAGGAACACGGAGCACCGTGTGTTTTGTTAACCACTGGGTCAGATAATTGAGTGTTCAACAACATTTGAAAGCCCTGTGAGTTTTTAAGTAAACTCTAGAGTTGAGATAAGCCTTGGAAAATGCAGGTAGAACAAGCAGTACTCACTGGAGTGATAAAAGGGTTGCAAACTTCAGTGAAACTGGGATATGATCCCCTAAAGTCTCATGGAATAACACTGAGCCAAGGAAGGATGAGACAAACCCAAGGAGCTTGGGCACAGGTACTGCCCCATCACAGTGTGTACCACCTCAGCATGAGATCATGGGAGCTGGAGGCCTTGAGAAATCAGATGAGCAAAGATCTATATTTGTCTGGTGCCCCCGGATGAGCAGAACTGGGAGGTTCCTTCCAGCCCAGTCCCAAAGTAACGCGTGTGCTGCTTTAACCTTTTTGAATTTCAAACCACCTCCTACCTAATGGACCAAAAAAGAACAAGTAATAATCTGAGAGGGCGGGAGAGAAAATCTGTCAGCCTGAGTCAGACTATTGGACCATCAAGCCCAGTATCCTGTCTCCGAAACGCCGTCAGTATCTGACACTTCAGGCTTAGCTGGGATAATAAAACATTTTCCTCAACCTTATGTAACATCTCAGCCTGGCAAAGAGAAGATTTAAACATTGATTGCTTTCCACTCCCCTCTGTCCCATGAATGTGAATCTGACTCTTTTCCAAAATGAACAACCCTGATGAGCTGGAATTGGTTTCTGGGCAGGATGGGAAAAGCTCCTCTCTCGTTACTCATTCCTGGAGAGATCCGCTAAACCTTTGCCTCCTAAAAGGGGCACTTGAACGAGGAGACAGAAAACTCCATTCGCACACTTCGGGGTGCCCACGGCCACCTTTTCATGGAAGCTGGAAATGCACGTCACAAGACTTCATGTCTAGTCACTTTATTTTTCCCCCTCATGTCTACTTCCTTTATTTTTGTATTTGTTTAAGCTCTCCATTAGTTTATTAGCTTGACAGCAGCCCAGTTAATTAGCCCGTCCTCCCTCCCCCGGCCCAAGCCCGTGAGGCTCCCCAAATGCACACAAAATTTAGTGCTGCTGCTGCTGCTGCTGCTGCTGGGGCACTTCTCAAAACAAATAAAAGATTTGCAAAGCCAGCCACCAAGCATCCAACATAATTAAAGTGCATTTGTTACTTTTTGGGCCCTTGCACACAATCGGGGCCTTGTGCAGAGCGAGCACTCCCCAAATCAGGCTGTTTTTCTTTCGCAGGGAAGAGTGCCAGGAGTCTCCCCAGCCCAGGTAACATAAGATCCCAAGGAGCAGCAAATGGACAGTGGCAGCCAGAGTGAATGGACTGTGGGGAGATCTATATGGAGGCGAGTATCTATAGATATATGCAAACATGCACAGACAGGGCACTATAGTTCTTCAGGGGGGAAGAAGTTAAAAAAAAAGAAGCAGTGGAAAGGCTCCCAGAAATTACTGCTCCGTGCACAGGTATGTAAATGACTCTGGAGTCTCGCTGTCCACCACCTCAATCAATTACAAGGTTATTCAAGATAAAACAAACACCATTTCAATTAACTGCATATACAGCAGCGGTTAGAGGCACACGCAGGGAAGAGGAAGTGGGAGGAATTTTTGGAAAATGGAACTTTTTTCCTGCTGCTTCTGGAGATATGTGCAAATAGAGGTTGCCTTGAGGTGCTGCGAGTAGAGCCGTGAATGGTCTTAAAAGCTCCCAACCCAAAGTTGTCGTGGTCCGAACTAAAAGCAAAATGAGGGGACGAAAATAAAACAAAAAAATAAAAGAGTGTGTGAGCATTTAAACATCTGTTTAGTTTGTACTGGCTCAGAACAACCATTTGCAAGAGTCAGTGGGAGCAGAAATTGGAAGAGATGCTCGAGGACCGCTGGTTTTGTTGGAGGCAGGATCCAGAGAAGCGCCTCAGCAGCTCTGAGGAGCAGCTCTGTGGGAGTGCAGCTCCCTGATCTGGATTCCCAGCTGGATTCCCAGCCTGAGAATGCCGAGGCCTCGCAGAGTGAGGACACAGCTGGGTGACAGAATCTGACAACAACCTACAAATTCAGTAATGCCTTGAGAAGCCAGGGGAGGAATGGTGACAGGGACTGGGCAAACATCACCAGGGATGGTTTTCCACCTGTGCCACAGATATTTGCCCAACACTGAGCAAACCATTCTACCTCCTCCCTTCATTTTTCACGCTTCTGCGCAAAAGTTCCTGGTCAAGAGGTCTTGCACACTGCTCACCCTCAACCAACACAATATTCAACGGGAGGTTTAGATGATTTTTCTACTTCTTTGGCCGATGCAGTGAAACTAAAGATCAAGTGGCTTTTGGAAAAAAAAATATCATTATTAATCAAATATTTCTGGATGAAATACACCCAGACCAGGAGATAGGACCAAAATTTATAGCCACGCCACCATAAATCATCATGCAGTCTCCTGCAGCTACACTCATGGTCATAAGCAATAAATTTCCTGCAGTTGCCCAGTTTTCATCAGTGACTTCAGCCACAAAAGCCAACTGTGAGCCTGCTCCTGAGAACAACAAGCAAGAGCAGGTGTATTTGAAACACCCTCATGTTAGCTTTGTTGACCCCCATTTGCAGGGCACTGGGATCTGTCACACTTCCTTGTCTCCTTTCACATCTCTGATTTGTATTTGTGACAGACCAGAAACACGGAATTTCCCACTCATTGTGGTTCTGCCTGATGGGCAGGAACTTCATGGGGCCAAACTCTACACTTAATCCATGTCAACCTTCTCTTTGCTGGCCAGAAGATGTGAATAAAATCTTGAATTTGGGGAGGAATCAAACCCAGAGCTGCTAATTAGCACTTATTCTATAACGATTCAAACCTCAAATGCCTGACATTTGAAGAGGAAGGAGAGGTCCAAATGGCCTTGCTTCCAATGCCTAATTAAATTCAGAAAAATCAACTCTTTCTGAGCCTTCTTCCCATTGCAAAAATGTTTTTTCCTCTTCTCCACTCGCTCCCTGCCAAGGGCCACCCTAAACATGCAGAGATCCCCGCTGAGCTCAGCCCCAGCGCTGGGCTTTTTGTGTATTTCCCAGGACTATTAACAGAGTAATATAATGAGAAATGAACTGAGGTTAAAGAATTCAGTGCCTCGTGTATTTTCACTAAAAACACTGACTGCATCAGGGGACCTGCCAAGAGGAGAGTTTAATATCGTCTGAAAAGGAAGAATTTTCATAATGACACTTGGCAGGGGCTGCATCCCCCCCATGAGTGGAGCTGCTGGGGCTTTCTCTCCTCCACTCTCCGATTCTCTCTCTCCCCACAGCCCAGTGGCAGGACAAGGGATTTTCATTTGGAAGGGACTGGGAACCACTGGAGCCAAGCTTTGGGCAACTCTTCACAGGGTAGGGGACTCACACTGCTCAGATATTTTGGGAAAGAAGCTTTCAAGCTACGCAGTTTCTTTAAAGTCAAAAGGGAAAAAGTGGACCCAGAATGCTCAAAATTTCCTAAATTGCCTAAAAACTTTGTTCCATGTGAATCTCCCTCCTCATTTTCCAGATCTAGACAGCGGGCCAAAACAATTACTTCCTGTGTAGATGAGTTTGAGACTTTTTAATGAAAATGATGCAGGAGGAATCACCTGAGCCACTAAAACCCCTGCAGCTCCAAACAAACCAGCTGTAAGGATAAAGCAAATCCCCCATTTTGCCTTCCAAACTTTTATATCTGGTGACTCTTCCTGAATTCCCCAGCTCTGACTGTTTTCCCACCAGCACTCCAATAGTGGTCAGTGTTTTATGTTCTCTTACCGTGCTGCTTGTTCCCTTTTTTTCTCACTCCCATCTCCCATGGAAACGTCATGCCGAGAAAAAAGAGCAAATAAACCAGAAATGAATGCCTGAACAGGGTAATAATGTTCTCTATAAGAGAGATCAAACGTTCTTGATAAATTATGTTTTACTGTGCAGCTGACACTGGTTCTCCATGCAAAGCTCAGGCTCCAGCAGAAACTGGCCCCACTCCCCAATGATGGACTGATTTCAAACAGTTTTATCATTTTTACTAAAACTCTGGAGTCAAACTTTGTCCGACTCAAATCAAACCTCAACCTGACAGGCTGGCCCAGCACAGTTGTAGGTGGAACAAATAAAAGAAAACTCTCATCTGAGAAGGGCCAAACATCAGGGAAAACAATTCCTTGCAGAGAGATGGAAGAGCAGTGGTCGAATTCTGCTCGTTCCAGGTGACGTGTGCGAATTAAAACAATCCCACGGAGATTTGGGGGGCTCCATATCCACCCTCAGGGAGTCACTCCAACCCTGCAGCAATAAAACTGAGCACAGGGAGCTCATTTTCCCTGAGACTCCGGGTATAAAGTCAGCAGAAAAATACCCTGGAATGAGGATTACAGAATGTAACTCTCCTTTGGAGGTGACGGCAGGGCCCTCATTTGCAAGTGATAAATGTCACTGCTCTTCCATCTGCAGCCTTTTAAAACCATTTTGAGGGATGTAATGAGGCTGCACAGCCTTGGAGGGACAGGCAGGGGACAGCGGAGCCATTTGAGCTTTACTGAGTGTGTCACGGGGGAGTTGTCCTTTTTTTTTCCCCTTTTTTTTAACAAAATGAGGTGCCCCAGGGGAAAGTCAGCAGCTCGAAGCGGCCCCACCTGAGTGTGTCTTGGGAGGAAGCCTACTGCCTCATATTTTTTAAAAGGAAAAAAAAAATTATAATAATAGAGCCGAGCCAAAAATATCAAGCAGTTCATAGCTGTGAAAAAGCCAGGGAAAGCTGAGTCGCCGCCGGCCAGTGTTGTTCTTCCAAACAAGCTGACCACCCTCCCTTCATAACATTTTATTTATTAAAGCAAAATTGGCCCACTGGAATAAAATTATGCCCTATTCATATACATACGTATATCTATGAATGTATGGTTATTAATGACTGTGTTTCCATAGAACCACAAGGTCCCTATAGATTTTTTTGGGGGGGTGAGCTACTGAATTCGTTAGAGGGGGAGAAATTTAAACGGTGTGGACGGGACGGAGCAACAATTCGGTTATAACTCAGTTATAGCTGTTATAATTCAGGTATAACTCGCTGTAATTCGGTTACAATTCAGGTATAACTCGGCAGAAGTGTTGTTATAATTCACATATAATTCATTAAAACTCAGCGCAGGCCCCGGGGCCGCGCTCGCACGCCGTTGCCGTGGCAACAGCGAGCCCTCCTCCCATTGGTCGGTGTGCGGCGCAGCAGCCAATCAGCGCTCGGCGTTTGGCCACCGGGAAAATGGCGGCGGCGAGGCGCGGGCGGGAGGAGGAGCGGGGCGGGAGCGGGGTTGGTGTTAAGGAATAAAATCAGTGTCAGGAACTCCATCCCTAAGTAACTCCGTCCCTAACCAGTCCTTCCAAGCACCCTTCTCCCGCATCAAATAATCTCTAGGGACCTTCTGGCTGAGCACTTCCAGAAACACTTTCCTAAATAACGACATAAATTGACCAAGCGCTTTAGAGGCTCAGGGCAGCAGAAGCAACACCTTCGGTATTTTCCGCTATTTGCCTTATTTGTTTTTCCCCACTGTGTTCATTCCCATTTTAAAGTCCCCCGTATTTACCTGCAGCACAGTCTAGACAGCTAATGAAATAGTAAGAGCCCGGTGGGTTTTCACAAGAATGTAAACAAGAAGAGAATCAGAAATGAATAGATTTAAGAATTGGATGGGTACTGAGCGTGCCACAGGCCAGGGTATCCCGGGTTTATTAGGTTCATTACTGTCATTCCTAAAATCCCCAAAGGAATCACGCCGTTGTTCTATGGGAACAGCAGGTCACATTTACAAAATGTGCTTAAAGATGCAGTTAGATCCCAAAGGGATTTTTCCAGACAGTTCATAAAACCAAGTTGTGAGTCACCACTGGACGCTAATGGGAGTAAGGCCTGGAACTTATCTAGGTGCTTTTAATAAATCCTACTCTTTCCATATCGACATGATTAAATGCATAATGTGCTTTTTTTAACTGTGACCCAGTGTTTATACAGTGCCAAGAGCAGCAGGCTGAGCACTAAAATACTCCGTACTTCTGGAAAATAGTGCCTGCTCTGGAGAATCCAGAATATTAACGAGCAGGTAAGCATGCAGTCAGACCGAGACAGAGAAACGGAGCTTCTCCCTCAGCACCTCACAGCAGGGTGCTGTCTTTTAATTTATGGTCAGATTCTAAATTTCTGAAGTTACTTCTGAGCTATCAATCCAGATTTTCAGCTTCTTTTTGTTTCTCCCGGTGAACATCCCCAGAGCTGTTGTGTTTTTGCATGAAACACGTTCCTCACTTGCAGCAGTGATTGTCTTTCAATTTATTTATCACTCCCTTCTAGGGACGCAGTGGGATAAAAAGCCCTTTTGTCCTGGAGCATCCTGTGAGCTGCAGGAGGAGCAGGCAAAGCCCAGTAACTCCTCATAGACTGAATAAAACACATTCAATGATAATGAAATTATAAAAGTTCGGAGCCAGAAGAAAATTAAATAGGTGGTGTAGTTGGACTTCTCATGCTACACCTGGACTTGGATGTTTGCCTGATGTGCTCCTGAATGTTTTTAACACCTCCAGGTGTCTTCCAGGTCATTGTGAGGTGGATCTTCTTAATGTTCCACCTCTGTGACACTGAGAAGCTCTTCACTAACTCGGCAAAATTGAGCCTGGAGCAAACTTAAATTCCTCTAAAGTGCCTCCCTTTAGCTTAAACAGCTTAGAACTCGATGTGTGTTTTAAGAAAAGGGAAGAAATCTGGAGTGTTGTTTTCCCTGAGATGTTTTCTGCTTTTATCTGGGAACTTTAAATTGCAAACTTCAGCGTGGAACCGGTGTGTTGGTTCCATGCTGCATTCCTGGGGGATAACTGGGATCAGGAAGTGGCTACCTCATAAAAAGAGTTGAGCAATACCATGTGATGGAGTTTTGGGTGACAGGGTATTCCTTGAACATTTCAGAAGCTGGACACAGAGGAAGAACCCAGGCCCAAAAAGAAAAGCTTCCTTACCTGAGCTGAACGTTTTTCACTCTCAGATGAAAGTTGTGGCATCAAACTCAATGGAGACACAGCTGATATCCCATAAGTGGCCAAGAGAGGAAATCCCACTTTATATGAGTCACCATTTTTGTGCAAATATTAACTTTGGCTGATACATGTTTGTGCTGATATCTCTTTTCCAGATCTGAGTCTCACAGTACATTGTCTTGGCTGTATTGAACTGGAGCCTTTGGTTCTTTGAATAACTTTCCTTTTTAACTGTTTTATCTATTTATTGTATCTGAAAGGCAAAGAAAACACAATTTTCCCCATGATTCCGCTTCCAGTGATGCAGTATTAAATTCTGCACCAGTGGAAAACTTGGATTTAATAATGGCGAAAAGCATAGTGCTGAGGATTTGGGGTTCTGTGCTAAAACGAGTGGAAAATCCAAGAAGCTGGCAAGCCCTGCTTCCCAGGATCTCCCTGCCCTTCCATCCCCGTGCTCTCACTGGTTTATTTTGTCAGTAGAAACACTGGTGGCCACTGGAATTAGTATTTAGTTTTGAAAAATCTTCATCTTCTCTGGCAAAACACTCTTCAAGGTTGCACCCACCAACCATTCAGAATTAATTACAGATGATGAGAAGAGAGGAAATTAATTAAATATTGCTTGTGCCTGGTTCCTGATCCTACAAACGTCAACTGCTGCAATGGAGGAACATGGGAATGCAAAGTTGGAACCCACAACTCCAGGTGTCTGGAAAAGATACTGAATTTTGAGGATTACGGGGAAAAATAGGACTGAAATCGGGGCTGTTAAACACAGGAATGCATGAAAAGTCTAGAATTGAAACAAACCCCTTTTTAATTTATTCTTTATTGGTTTCTTTTCATTGTGTGGGTGTTAAAGTGCTGATGCAAGGTGATAAAGGACTTTTATCTTCCCGGGATTCAGCAGCCCCGGGGACACTGCTCCCATGGCATTCCCCGTGCTGCTGCTCCAGACAGAACACAAAATTAACTTTTCCAAGCAGTATTTTAGAAAGGGTGACTATAAATAACCCAGGTTTGGACAATGTACCAGGGCTGACACCCTCAGCCTTGCAAATTGTGCCCTGGGATCTTCCGTGGCCACAAGTGGGCAGGAGGTTGGGTTTGGCACTCTATAGTGACATATTTTCTTCCTGACCTCAGCACTCATGTCCCCTGCGGTGCCACCTTCCCCTGCAGGCTGGCAGCTGTGACTTGGGGGCACTGGAAATAGCCAACACTTATTTCACCCTTTCTGTCATTCCTTTAAAATGAACTGCTGCCCAGATAAGGGACAGCCAGCATGGAAAGGAACTGGGAAAGGTTCCATGAGGGAACTGAGGGAGGCAGAATTCCAGGGCATCATCCGGGAGCTCTGTCTTGTTTTGCTGGCTTGTTTAGCATCATCAGGTTTGCCTCGTTTCATTTTGGGTCCTTATTTCATCTTATTTTTGGACTTCTGGGCTGTTGCAACTTGCAGAGTTACCGAGCCCCTTTGCACTTATCTTATCTGGGTTTCCTGATTTCCACTATTAGGTGATGTCTGACACCTTCTGTGGTGCAGTGTGGTTGTCTGGACATGCAGTGAGTCACTCCCTCTCCCCCAGCATTTTCCGACCTCCCCTCACCCCTGCTTTGAGGGGGGGCTCTTTTCACCAGGTTATCTCAGTCCTTTGATGGGTACAGCCACATCTGGGTGAGGGTTAAGATGAAAACCTTACAGGTAAAAGGTGTTCTGGTCATTCTTCAGGAGGGAATGAAGTCGAAGGATGAAGCTTTGGATGTGGGAAGTACTTTGGATGTTTTCAGATTGTTGGGAGCGGTTCTGTGTTGTGTAGCAAAAGCTCGTGCTCTGAGTGCTTGTCACTGCCTCCAGAACGAGGGAATGACCCCAAATATTAAACAAAGAGCTGTGACACCAGGAAGGACAGAAATGCTCTGATTTCACCCATATTTATCTGCTCTGATGTGGTTCTTGGTGATTGTTTTCTGGACACTCAACTTCCTCCTCGCTTTCTGCTCTCCAGCATCCCAGAAAAGCCGAATGATCCGCGCTGAGCGATTGCTGGGGCCCGCATTATTACCGATTATTGCTCAACAGTAGCTTTGATCCACCGCAGGCTGATCCCATCGCAGCCCGGGCCTTGTAATTGCATTCCAATGGGTATCCCTAATTCCCCCGGAGTGCAAGAACAATCCTCTGAAGTCAGGCTGCTTCCTTTGCATTGTAACTGCTGGCTGGTGACCAGTGTTTACTGACTCCTCTGAGTCATTTGTGAGTGTGATGCTTGGCTAAAAAAATTGTTTCCAAGAGCCCTATCATCATTAATCATTAATTAATGTGATTGCCCACGGTTGGAATGGAGCAGGTGCCTCAGGCTGGACTGGAAGAGCCTGTGGCACACAGAAGGTCTGGGCTGTCCCCATTCCATCCCTGCCGAGTGATCCAAGTCACTCAGCAGTGGCAGAACCTGGTGTTCTTCCCAAAGGAGTTTGCAATTTGAAGAAGTGCTACTTTCTCCATCCTGCCCTTCGAACCTTTCCCATGTCAGTCAGCGGGGTGAATTCCCAGCTGCTTTTATTGAAATGGAAATGAAGGCGGTCAGGACTTCACCTGACCTGCGTGAGGGAAGTTTCACTGCAGGGAGCGTGCCAGGGATGTGTTCAAGGCTCTGTTCTTCCAGCTTCCCTTGAAATGTGCTGGAATTATGGTTTGGGGGCTGAAAGGGGGAAAAAAGAGGAGTTTGAGAGAGTTGACAAATGCCAGCACTCAAATCCTAAAGCACAATGCCAGAGTGGGGAGCACTGGGGGCAAGTGTGAGGGGCAGGGGTGGGTGACGGTGTCATGGTGAGGGTGGGTAAAAGGCAGGATCCGAATCAGAGCTGCACATCTGGCTGAGGTAAAGGATCCGAATCAGAACCGCACATCTGGCTGAGGTAAAGGATCCAAATCAGAGCTGCACATCTGGCTGAGGTAAAGGATCCAAATCAGAGCTGCACATCTGGCTGAGGTAAAGGATCCAAATCAGAGCCGCACATCTGGCTCAGGTAAAGGATCCCCACACACCCTGCTGCCGGGACTTGCTGGTGGGTCTCTGTCACGCTTGAGCAGGCCCTTAGGATGTGAGTAACAACTCCACGTTCCTCAATGGGACCTGCAAAGTGCTGAGTTAAAATATGATTGGTTTTTTGAGGGAAGGACAATTAGGAATGAGTTGATGGGTGACTTGCTGCTGCTGGATTTGAGAGCCCCAGAGGCTCTGTGTCCTGAAGTCCCTCCCAACACTTCTCACTTAGTTGTTAGACCAGAAATAAAAGTTGTTAATGCATTAAAATGCACTTTTCTAAATTATTTCCAATTTATTTATTAAGCAAAAAGAAATTAATACTATCAATATTCATCATTTCATCCTTTTAAAACATTTTTACCTCAGTGCCAAGGGTGATAAAAACATCTTCCTGAGCAAGAGAAAGAGCAAGGGAGTGATGGGAGTCTTTAGTTCCCATAAATTTAATTCCTATAAAGTCTGGACACCCTGGGCGGATGCCTTGGCTCCAAAATGACCTCCTGGCTCTTCCTTTTTGTCTTGGTTTTTAATTGGAGCCAGGAGAAGGAGCCCAGCATTTGCCAGGTGGATGCGAGCTGTGCCCTGGCAGGACGCCTGCAGACCCATTGCTGGTTTGTAGATTAAAATAAGGACAGAGAAAGGGGTGGAGAGGGAGGAGGAGGAAACACGAGAGAGAATAGCAAAACACTTTGTTCTAATTCAGGTGACAGAGTGAATCTGGGTGTCCTCACAGAGCATCTGCCACGTACAGGGTGGAGGAGGAACAAATTCCTTCTGTCCATGTGTTATATTCCCTAATCATCCGTGTGTGCCAGCCTCTAGGAACAATCCCGGGCTGCTGCCAGAGCCGGTGCCTGCTCAGACATCATTCCCAGCGGGAAGCTCTGGGAACAGCAGCCACTTCCAGCCGGGAGCAGCCCCGCAGGGTGGGCTGGTGGGTGCAGGGAGGGCACGGGGCACATTTGGGGTCCTGTTGGTGGTGTTGGGACTGAACCAGTGCAGCTCTGGCTGTGTTCGATCCCTGGCTCTGTTTCCTCAGCCTTCAAATGGGCAGGATCCTGCCAAGAGCACGGGGAGCTCAGGAGCTGGGTGGTTTCAGCTCCTGGGTTACAAAGCCGTAGCAAGGAGAGGTTCTGAGCCCATTTGTCAGGCTGGTTTTGAATGAACCACTTCTTTTTGTGGGGTTTTAATTCTAAAGGACTTCACAGTGAGAGGCAAATCTCACAGAATCAAAGAATCCTGGAATGGTTTGGGCAGGACAGCTTCCACCATTCCGGGTTGCTCCAAGCCCCTGTCCTTGAACACTTCCAGGGATGCGGCAGCCACAACCTCTTATATTCTTGTACATCCACACTTCCTCTTACTTTAGGCTATTAATTCCTGTTATTAAACCCCTTAATTCACAGATTTTCCTGCTTGGTCACTGTTATGAAACCCCTTAATTCCCAGATTTTCCTGCTTGGTCACTAATGGCAAAAGCAGCCTTGTAACAAATCCCCCTGAAAGCCTTTAACTGCTAATTCCGTGTTACCACTCTCGCTGAATGGGTCTGCTGGGCCATTTTCCATCGGGAGAATTTCCTGATACCAAATATCTCTTTGCAAAATCACAATTGCTCCTGGAGCCTGCTACAGTTTTGCCAGAAAAATTCAGTTCACTGGTGGGGAAATGGAACTGACAGCATCCTGCCTGCCCACCTGGAAGCCTCACAATGGGGTTTTTTTAAGTTTTTTTGCTGTCTATTGAAGGAAAAAAAAACCTGAAATAAAATATTTCTTTAATTTCTCAAACAAACAAACAAAAACTTAACAGGGCTTGGAAATCCCTCCACACAAATGAATTTATATCAGGGTTGTTGCTGCCCTTTTATTGGTTTTTTTTTTTTGTCCCTGTCAAAATAATTCCCTTTTTTTTTTTTTGAGAGGAAATTCCATTTTTAGGCAGGTTTTGGACTAAGGAATTGAAACTAACTGGGAAGACAAAGTAAGGAGCAGAGAGAGCAGGGAAAGAGTCACAGGATATGCTTGACCTGGGAAAAATTAGTTCACCTCTTTGACAAAAATTATCTTTTGGCTCAGCCAGAGCCATTTTGCTGTGGAATGGAGCTGGTTTCTAATTGATTACACGCAGAGGCCACTCAGATGTCTGAAAGGCAACGCTTGGACATTTTTATTCTTTCTGTTATTGAAGAGATCCCAAGTTCAAACCAACCATTTTGAAGCTGCCATGTTTCCCATTATCGTGGTAATCAATTCCCTGGAATTCTGGCTGGCTGGAGATGTGAGTTCAGACCTCAGAATCAGAAGGATTTCTGGGCTTAGGGAATACTGAAGTAGAGTCCAGTTCCTTTCCTGGAGTGGCTGAGACCCTGAAAGCCCCAGGGAGGGCATGGCCCCCTCGTTATTTCAGTTATAGGGCCTTTCCCTAAAATACAGCAAGTTTCACTTGGATGTGATTATATCCTCTAATTTTATAAATCCAATGTCTTTGGAGAATTATGCCATCCTAAAATCCATCCCAAATCCCCTAACACATCTATATCCCCATATTTATGCATTGGAGAAGCAGTTGTCTTTATTTGCCATTGTTTGTGCTGAGTGAACTCCTTGGAGACAAGGAGCAAATTCCTCGGAGAACTTGTGGCCGGATCGATTTGTCGGGCTGTTTCCATGTTTTCTGATGCAATCCAGGGTAACAATGTTGTATCCCAGTAAACATGGAAATAGAGCAAGGAAAACATTTCTCAATCGACTTCCTAAAAATACTGCTCTGGCTGGGGAGGGGCTCGAGTTTTATTCCAGGAGCTCGTTCAAGCCCTCCTCGGTTTCCACAATGTCTCGGATTTTACTCAGGCTTGTATTTCATGGATTTATGGATTGGGTAACAAAGTGCTCCGTGGGCCAAATGCCCATGAGCGTGACATGCAAGAGCCATTCCCGAGTCCAATGTGCTGTTCCTGGGTGGAAGAGTGCCAGGCATGGCTGGAAGCAGGCTCTGGGTTTGGCAAAGTGGGCAGATCACCAAGGGCAGTGCTGGGAGGGGCTTTCTGGAACTGCCTTTTGAATATTCCGATCCCTTGTTGTGTAGGGGGAAGAAAAGGTGATGCCTTCAATGTGTTATTCTGGGATTTGGGGGGTTTGGTTTAATCGTCTTTCACCCCCTCTGTCCCTGCTGATTCCTCAGGTGGAACCTGATGAAAATCCAAGTTCTGAGTTCCTGGAGAGGAGAGAGGGAATGACAGGGAACAAATTCTCCGGTGTTGGGATGAGGAGCAGCACTGGGATGGGGCTGTGTCTCCAGGGGGGTTGTGCCTCAGCTGTTCCCTCCTCATGGAAGAGTGGAGAACTTCCCTCCCTGGCAGAGCCTGGGCCAGGCTCTCAGCCCACAGCACAGAGTTCTGTCTGTCCTTTGATCCCGCTGCTTTTGTTCCCGTTTTCAGGACACCTGACGGAGCACATTCTCCTCTGGTGAAGATAAAAGAACCCCCCTGTGCATTTCCAGTCCCTGCAGCCCCTTCCCAGAGGGAATTGATTCCAGCAGCGCCGTCTCAGACGGATGGAGCTCATCCAGCCTTAGCCAGGGCAATTCCGTGCAGTGATGTGAAATCCGAGTGCTTTCTCCAGACACGGAGATTGTTCCATGATGAAGACAGTCCCCCTGCCCCTTCCCTCCCCACGCATCTCTGGGGTTGTCTAAAAATAGCCCTGAGCATCTGAAAATGTGTCCTAATCTTTTGTCAGGGAAGTGGATGAGGTCACAAGGCTGGGAAGGGACTGGTGGAGAGAACGCTGAACTTGACATGTCAGGTAGGTCCGAGTGGGGTAAAGAAGGGTAGGGAAAAGGGGCCCAGAATGTCCTTTTTCCAGTGGTTTTTGTCCCTATCTTTGGTGCAGATGAAATTCTGTGGGTTAAAAACTCTTTTGATACACAGAGGGCAGGATGGGACAGGACCAGCTGTTCTGCTTTCAGCACTGTGAACTGCACAGAGCACAGAAAGGAAGGGAGACACCACTGGATTCAAGCACAAAAGCCAAGGTGGACATGGACAGAAAAAGACAAAACAATGGATTCAAGCACAAAATTCATTGTAGACACAGCCAGGGCACAGCTCTGCTCCACTCCCTGTGTGCAGTGAAAAATTGAGGGGTTCTCCTTCCACGTGGTGATCCTGCTTTGGATCAAGTCCATCCCCTTTGGGTTTGGAAAATGTGCTTTCTTTGTTGGCATTTGCCAATATCCCAGCCCTGCCTTGTTCCTGGAGAAGAGCTGAGGGTGCACAGCCAGGGAAGGAAGCTCAGGAGCACAGCAAAGTGAAATATCCCGAAGTCCGTGGGAGCGGGCGGCATCTAGGCTGGAGGTTCTCTTAGGAGTTAATAAAAAAGGTATTAAAAATCCTTCTGCCACCCCGGCAGAGATTGCCTGGGATAAGTATTCCCTGAATTCTCATTTCCTGCTCCTGCACATCGGCCGGGCTGGCAGAGTCACTCAGGCATGAAAGCTTTGCTCCAAATCCGCAGCCCGATAGGAGCAGCTCCATTCCAGGTCTGTCATTTGCATAATTGGGTGCTAAGGAAAACAAAGCCAACAAATTGCTGATAATTGCCCGGCGTCAATTATCGGGGGATAGGTCAGAGGTGCAGCAGGAGGGTGAAGTCTCCAGGTGTGTGGAGGTCAAAAGCGACTCGTTCTTGAGGGGAGGCTTGTTAGGGGTAATAGCTATCAGAGCAACCTCGCGTTAAAGCCGTGTTTAACAACGTGTTCTGCAATATTCCAAATATTCCAGGAGGGAGGGACCACTGCCAGTGGCAGTTCTGGGTTAGGGCTCCACGTGTTACTGAAAAGGGGCCCTGACAAGAGCTGTGAACACTCAGGTTGTGTCACAAGTGGTACAAGACAGCTGCACGGGTGGGCTTGACCATAAAAAAATCTTATAAAATAGAATTGACGTCCTAAAATCATTTTAGTACCTGAACAGAATGAAAGGTGTCTCCCAGAGAATCCCCATGGCACTCCAGGTGGCTGGGAAGGGAAATCTCCGTTGGCTGAGGTGAGATTGTGAACCCGAGGGTCAGGAGGGAATGAACTTGCCCCGATGCTTTGGATTGATCCAGAGCCCATTGCAGGTAGCAGTGGATCACTGGATCGCTGGATCACTGGATCGCTGGATCACTGGATCACTTCCCACGGAAGCTGCACAGTTCCCTGCTATTTAGGAACATGGAAAAATACAGAAAGCCTGAGGAATTGCAGTTCTTTTGGAAATGGCTTTGCTCAGAACTCCTACTGCTCCTTATTGCTGCAAAGTCCTCTCCAGAAGTTCCTTGTGTGAGGGACAAGCAGCCTCCCAAATTGCCGGGGGGGTTAGACCCACCCCAGGGCAGTAAAAGGAGCGTGTGCTCCCTCAGCTCCTCTCAGTAACAGCTTGTCACACAATCACAGAGGGCACACAGGGGACGTTGCCGGGACATGACTTGGTTCATTCTCTCAGGGATTCTCTTTCCTTCTGTCTTCAGCCGCAGCAGCCAAGGCAGGAGAGGAACTGTCTGACAAAGGTTTCATTGACACAAGTGGATGATTTTTGTTAGAAAGCACTTCCTTCTCTGCTGAAGGCTTTGAAGTGTTGCCTTTGTTCTTTCAGGCTTGCTGGTTTTTTTTTCCTCTCTAAAAGTGATAGACAAAGTACTTGAAAGTCATCTTTTAGTCCAGACAGAATAACAGGAGCAGCAACAGGAGCCCTTCATTTGAAAAGGTGTCATCCTGCTCGAGTGATGCATTTGAAATATCAGTTTCTAATCCTTGTCAAGAAAACAGTGCCTTAAATAATTCAAAAGTGCCCGTTGAATTTTAAACCGTGATTTACTCCTCGAGTTGTCTTCTTCCTTCTGTGCATCTCAGCGTGCCCTGGCTCTGCTGCCTCTGATCTTTGTCCCTCTTTCATGTGGCTTTTGCAAAATGGATTAATGGAGATGAACTCCCTGTAAAGTGCAGTGAATCAGCATCCAAAGGTGCCATTGTGGGGTAAGGGATTATAAATAAATCTGGTTTTTAATATCTGAGCAGTCTGGTAGATTTGGGGTTTCTGAAAGCTGAAAATCTGGGTGTTTTTCTTTTTTTTGCTCCTTAGCACCCAGTGTTGTTCATCCCTGGTGTGGAGACCCGGTTCTCCATGGCTGAGTAAATGGAAATTTCCCTCCTCTGGTGAGAGGGTCAGATCTGTTGCAGACCCTGCAGGATCTGGAGGTTCCAGGTGAGGAGAAGGGCCCATGATAACACTGCCAGCAAGGAAGTTCCTGCTCCAAAGAACTCCAGCTCAGTCAGACCACAGAGATCAGCAAACCACCAGGGACAGCTTCCTGTGGTTTGACACTGGAACCCTGCAGTGAAGCGTGGCTGGGTTAACTCCTGATTGACTCTCTGGCTTAAAGTTTTCATGTCCATATCTCCAGGTTGTTCTCCACCACAGAGGCTTCCTTGGCAGGGAAGGATGGGTGATTCCAGCAGTGCAATTCCGTTTGGTGCTCCCAGACTGAGTGTCAGGGTGAAAAGCTTCTGAATGCAGTGCCTGGGCTTTGTTTTCCCCACCCCACAATCAGGCTCGCCTGCATGTGCTCTGACCTGGCAGCCACGGGAAAAGTGGACAGAGCTGAGCAGCAGCGAGAGGGATTTCTGTCCCCATCCAAATCCCTGGGTTTGGAAAAGGCAAGGAAAAAGAAATGCCGTGGAAGAAAATGCCACGAGTGAAACTTATCACAGAATCCCAGGATAGTTTGGGTTGGAAAAGACCTTAAAGCCCATCCCATTCCACCCTGCCATGGCAGGGACACCTCCCACTGTCCCAGGCTGCTCCAAGCCCCAGTGTCCAGCCTGGCCTTGGGCACTGCCAGGGATCCAGGGGCAGCCCCAGCTGCTCTGGGCACCCTGTGCCAGGGCCTGCCCACCCTCCCAGGGGAGGATTTCTGTGTAATACCTCATCAAACTGCTGGTTTGGTTCCAGCTTTATTAGCTCCATTTTTCCCGGCACCCCGGCAGTGTCACCAGAGCCCATCTGGGTGATCCCCACCCTCCTCAGCAGTGAAGCAGCTCAAGGTCGAATTCCCAGCGGCGTCACTGGGGTGAGCTGGGCTGCCCTGGCCATCCCAGGGCCCGGCAGTGGTCTGAGGGCTCATCCCCCACTTGCACAAGACTGATAAAGCTGAGCTGATAAACCCTGGGAAGTGATAAAGCACTAAAATCAGGGAAATGGTCCCAAGAACCCCACAAAGTGCCCTTGTGTCAATCCCTTAAAACCCAGCCAGGCTAATTCTGCCTCTCCATCTGCTGTGGTGCCTTGTTCCATCTCCCTGAGCTTCCCAACAGAGCTGGGTGAGCTTTTATAACCTGAATTTCCAACAAAATGTTTGCCCACAATTTCCTAAACATTTCATTAAAGTAATATTTAAAAAAGGACTCCTTTTTAGTGTGGCTGTCACTGATGGGAGGCCCATCTCACTTCTGCTGAGCTGAATTTCCCTTATTTCTCATCACTGGGATAAGTTAGAGGTCAGTCTTTATGAACTGCAAAAAATCAGAGTTATTGGGATTTATAGGGAAAAAAGGATCATTCTTTGCTCCTTGCTCTTTCTGCTGCTCCTCTCCCTCCTTCAGGACTGCAGCAGCAGCGGAAACAAACCCCAATAAAGCAGCCTGAACGCTGCTTTTTTTCAAGTCCCCATTCTTAGCAGAAGCAATGCTCAGCTGGAAGCCCAATAAAACCTTTGAAGCAGTAATTTGCGCCCATTCTTTTAAAGCCTTTTCCCATTTTAAATATTGGTATAAAAAGGGGATTTGAGGCATCGGGATCGCCAAAGCAAACATTTGACACGCTGTTATATTAGACTTGTAGAGTATAAAGCTCAGGCACATGAACCCAGGCTGCTGCTGGGCTGGGGATCGGTGCTTGCTGCTGCAGGAAGGACAAAAATGATGGAAAATTTCTGTTTCTGTGTGCTTGGACTTGCTGTTGTTAAAGAGGAGGAGGGTTGCACCAAGTTGGGATGGCAACAAGCTGTAAAAAGAAAATCTTCCTGTTCTAGGATGGAGGATATTGGCTAATTTCTGTCTTTCAGCACAGCCCCAGTGCCACTGACACACTTTCCCTCTGCTGGGCCACAGATATTTATATTTGGGTGTTGTCGTGGAAACTCCCCAGGCTCAGAGGTTCCTTGGGGTTCTGTTTCTGAAAGATGACACCGGGAGCCCAGATCCCAGACCTGCAGAAGGCTTTCACTTTATGGACCAGAGCATGTAAAGCTCAATCCCCTTCCTCGGACTCAGCTCCTGGATTTTGGGAGCAGGGAGATGGATGTAAAATTTCCCATAGCAATAAATAAGTGTTCGGTGCGCAGAGGGTTTGATAAAAGCCACTTTTCACCATCTCTCCCTCTCTTTTCCTCCCTTTTTCTGCTGTCCTGGAGGCCAGGGAGGCTCCTCTGTGCTTTTGGGAGCAATCTCCCCATCCAATTCCCTGGTTTGTGAAATCTGGTGGAAACCTATCTTTAAAATCTTTATTCTCTCGAAATTACCAGCGATTAAAATCTTCTGGGACAGAAAGGAATGGGAGAAGAAATCCACACGGCACGGGGCTCTTTCGGCTTCCAGGTAAAACATTCCACATGCCCAAGGTGAAAAGCAAGGCCTGATGCTCTGTGTTTGTCATCTCCACTGGCAAATCCAACACTGCAGCTCCTGTTCCTGCTGGAAAGAAAAACAAACTGGGAACAATGGGAGAAAGCCCAGAGCCCGGCCTGGAGCGGGGCTGGGGGGAATTCAGTCATTTCCCAGGCTCCAGCTGGAAAAGGGAATCCCAGTGCTGGGATTGAGGGGTGAGGGAGCAGAGGGGGATGTGGGGTGGTGCCCTGTGTGTGCTCACTCATTCCAGTGTCTGACAGGGATCCAGGGATTTAAATTGAGCTCATTTAGGGCTCCCTGGACTTGATTCTTACTGGAGCTGTGCTCTGAATGCAGTGGGGGAAGGTGTAAATGAGTTTATCTCTGAAGCCGGTATTTGGAAAAACCCACCGAGGTAGCCAAGAGCAGAAAATTCTGTTTGAAAGAGGGACATACTCAGTTCCCTGACTCTGCAGAACAAGGGAGAAGATTTTAAAGAAAGCCCTGAGTTTAATGAGTGATACTAGAAGTGCTGCTTGCACATGAACCACGAGGCTCTCCCTCAGCAGAGGCACAGATTTCCCTGGAAATTCAAAACAAAAAAGGAAAAATAGAGTCCTGCAGGGGCATTTAAGATGCTGCCCTTCCCCAAAACCAGGCAGTTCCCAGTGTTCATGTCCAGGCCGTGCTGGACATGCTGGAAGCACGGAGTGGAACCTCCCCTCACAAACATGTCGCTGTTTTTTCCTTCGCTCGTGGCATAAATCATAGGAGGGGAAAAAAATCCTGTTAGCACAGAGCTCAGGTTTGTTTATTTTTTTGCCAGCTGCAACACGCTACCCTCTTAGGGGATCGTGGAAAACCAGGGCTGCTCGAGGCTGGAGTGGCATGTCAGACCCAAACTGGGGTCTGGCCCCTCTCAGTGAATTACAGCCTTGTCAGGAGCCCATTATCCACATCCATCCATACATTTCTACATCCAGAGATGGAGTTTGTTCCAATTAACGTCGGGGTTTTTTATCAAATCAAATACCTGCACACTAAATTATGTTCCTGGTGCCAGGCTGGCTCTGCCTCCCTCAGCCCTGGGACACAGGGGGTTTGTTTGAGTGGCCCGGGAGGTCCCGTGGAGCTGAGGAAACGCTGCCTGACCTTCCCACGTGGTTTGTTTGGGAATATTCGCCACAACACATCCCAGTGCTGCTCCTTATTGGTAAAAATATTCCGGGGCACAGCGTGGAGGCTTGGGGTGCTGGGGGAGGGAAGGAAGGGGCTCACTAATGGGCTGCAGCCATCCAAGATGTTTGCTCATCTGTTTGCTGAGCCCAGTTTGTTTTGTTTATTAATAGGCCTTGAAATGCCAAGGGGAAGGGTTAAGGTGAACTGAAAATGCCAGATGTTCCTGTGGCATGGAGGCTCCTTCTGTGCTGGCTACAATTAGTGGGGTGCTGGCTTTTCCCTTTTTATCCACCCCCTCCCTCGGAGGAAAGGATGCTGTTGTTGTTTTAGAAGGAGCCAGAAATCTCAGCAGATTAAACAATTAACTGAAGGTCAGTTTCTTCGTGGCCCAGCACTTTCCATGGTCAGATGCAAGATAGAACATGCTGTAAGTAAAAAAAAAAATAAAAATAATAGCAATAAGTTAAGAAGCTTTGCTTTTCCATGGAGGAAAAGAGGAATAAAAGTTATGAACGAACAGCATTTTTACAGGAACAGCCAGGAGATGCTCCTGCTGCCACTGTGACCTTGCAGGGGAAGAATTCCACACAGGACAACTTTAGGCAAATTAAATTGGAATACAGCATCCCTGTTCCTAAGGGTTTGGTCCTGCAGCATGTCCTCACAGGGGGAAAAATCTGTCCTTGCTTAACAACACACCCAGGAACCAGTGGCATCAGATCCTGCCTTCTGTGCTTCCCAGGAGCTTCGGGGTTGGGAGGATTGAATTCAGAGCACACTTGGGGATGGCTTTTCCTCGAGGGGCCCTCCCCAACCCATGGCAATTCCTGTTCAGGGAGCAGAATGGAAACTTCTCCCTAATCCTGTCCCATGGATGTCTGGGACTGAGCTCGTGTGGGAGCTGAGCTGCAGGAGAAATGCAAATTTCCTGCAGTGTCTACATCAACTGCAGGCTGTGCTTGAACAGTCCTGGCCAGGCAGGGTGAGAGGGAAAGGAACGCTCCGGAGAAATTCACAGAGCGTTCCTGGAAGTGCCTGTGCTGATGGACACGCGGAGGGAAAGGAGGGAAAAGGACACTGGAGCAGAGCTGACATTCTCTAGGTCAGGAAGGGACATCTGGATTTTCATTTTGTTTCTTCCTGGAAAAGGTGCTCAGGCCTTGGAGCTGCCCAGGGAGGTTTGGAGTCCCCAGCCCTGGAGGTGTCCAAGGCACTCGGTGCTCTGGGCTGGGGACAAGGCGGGGATCGGGCACAGCTTGGACTTGATGGTCCTGAGGGACTTTTCCAACCTCAGTGATTCTGGGATTATTACTGATAAAATGGAAATATGTGGCTTTTCTTGATATTTTTGATTTTAAATGATGAATTAACCTGAAGTTAAGATAAAAGTGCATCTATGAGAGAGAACCTAGCAAAAAAATTTGGATGTGTGGAGATGCCCCAGATGCAGGTGGAGCAGGAATCAATTCCAAACAAGAAAAGCTAATACCTGGTGAAGGTATTAGAAATATATCTCATTTCAGATGGCCTGGACACTTCCACACAGCCTGAACCTCAGTTTGTTTCTGAGCATTGATCCCAGGGCCTAAAGCCCAGCTTAAGTCGCTCCAGTTCAGGCTTTTATCATCTGAAATGGAGCTGGTGAGGTCAGGGTCAAGCACTGACTCCGACTGAAGCTTGCTCTATCCAGGGATCTGAAAGGCAGTGAAATCCAGCAGGACTGGGGTGTTTCTGGAGGCTTTGTCTCATCTTTAGGATCTGAGGCGTTATCCAACCTCCCCAGTAGATACAGATCCTTCTGGGGTCTGTATATCCAGGAATCTTAAAGGTTTGATACATCCAGGGATCTGAAAGCAGTGAAATCCAGCAGGATTGGGGTGTTTCTGGAGGTTTTGTCTCAAGACAGGTTCAGCAAATCCAAGAAATCAGAACATCCTTAGGATCTGAGGCCTTATCCCCAGAAGATACAGATCCTTCAGGGGAGGGAGACCCACACAGGAAACAGGTCCTGCCCAACCCCTCTGGTGCCTCACTGTTCTCCCTGCTCCGAGGGGGAGGAATCAGCCACTCCAGGGAATGGCCCAGAGACAAACTGTGAATGGTGTGCAGTGATTTAATTGCACTATAGCCCTCCTTAAACGAGGCACAGAACATAAAGGTGGCCTGCTTCTATTTTGGATGCAGATATTATGGAAATTTATGTCCCTGATGATGCCAATCTCGTGAACCCTCTCAGGTTTCTGAACAGTTTCCAAGCTGTCCCCCTTGCTCAGTGCGGAATTCTTTGTCATTTTGTTCTGGTTTTGCAGCGGGGCCTGGTGAACCCCCCGCGTGTGTTTTGTGTGCTGCCCTTTCCTGCCAGCCAGGGGCTGCCTCTGGCCCTGGATTTTTTGGCTGCTGGAAGAAAAGTTTTGTTTCTGAGGTGAAAAATTTGCCTTTTAAATTTCTGTGCAGTTCATACCCAGATTATAATTCATAGCCAGGGCTGAATACCAAATGACCCTGGTCCTCATTTCCACAAATATCCCGAAAGGCAGCGAGTGAGGCAGGGGAAAACACTGGCCCAAATCCAGGGCTGTTCCCAAATCAATGGCATTTATGGAAAGGTTGGATTTGGCCTGTTCCATCTTTCATTTCAAGATCTCAGATTAACAGAATATAAATATTGCATGATGCCCCAGAGCTGCCCCAGCAAATGGCTCCAAGATGCATCTTTCCTCCTTGAACAAGGCAAATATTGTGAGATGGAGTCTCCAAGAGAAAGACTGGAAAAGCTGTTAGTGGCTGTTCCTGATGTGTGCTCCAAGGTGCTTGTGGAGACTGAAACTTGGAGGAGAAACTCCCAACATGAACCAGAAACTCTTTTTGGCACCTCCAGAACAATCCTCAGTTGCTTTTTCCATGATGCATCATTAAAAGGGTTTCATCAAACTTAGTCCTGCTGGTTCCACGCTGTCTATTATCCCAAGAATTTTCCATAACAAGGGAAAAGAAGGAAATGTGAACTTTATTGAAAGGGAGAAAAACTCGCTGGAAATTGTACTGAAGAGTTTTCAAGGCTCCTGCAGTCGAGCAAGATTTGCCATATCTTGGCAATTATGGCTTATTCCTGCTCTGTTCCCTGTTTTCCAGAGGTATGGGAGCAGCTCGGGGGTTTTAATTATGGAATAATCACCTTAATGTGACGCCGGGAGTGCTCCATGTCTGCTGCTGACGGTGATTCCTGTTGGGATGCCAAGCAGTGGGATATATCCTTGCAAACCCCATCCCGCCATCCCTGCTCTTCCATGCCAAAATAGTGACCAAGCACAGGTTACACTTCCATTCTGGAATCGTTGCTTTCTGGGATTGAAATTTTGGGATAAAACACACGGATTTCAGCTGTATCCCTAGGGTCGCCAGCTCTGGTCCTGTAGGATACCTGTGGTGTGGAACACGTGGGTGGGATTTCTCCATCAGTGCTGGATGTGTCATTTTCCTGGCACATCATTAATAAACTGGGAATTTCATCCCTGATTTCCACAGTGTCCTGCTGAAAACCACCCAGGTTTCACTTTTCAGCAACACTGAAAATGAATAAAAGAAGAAGGTGGGGGCTGAGCGTGGTGGTTTTGTTTGAACTGGGGTCAGTTTTGTTGAGTAATGGATCAATCAGCTTGGAATGAGCATCCATGCTGGACAAAACACGACTGGAAATGCAGAGGCCAAGGGGTTGTGAAGGATTTCCCAGCATTGCCTTCCCAGGTAGGAACCTTGCACTAAACAGGACCTGGCCCAGATCTTTGTTGCCTCCCTAGGATGTGCACTGATCCTTTATTGTGTCTTATCCATGGAGACAGAGAACCATTTATCCCCTGAATTTAAAGACCTGATGTGTGTTCTTCCTGGTTTTCCTGACTGTGGCTGATTAACTCCAGTTCCTGCCACTCTCCTGTGTCTCATTTCCCAAAACCCCTGACCTGGTCTCAGGGATCCAGACGAATTTTGGAATTGATCCTTTTCCAGAAGCTGTTACAGGAGGCTGCCTTTGCCAGCAGGTGTCACCATAAGAGAACGATAATTCCATCTTGGCTGTTCGGCAGGAAACGGGAATTCTGTCCCTGCAGTTATCCCTGCTCTGCATCCCACTGGAACTCCTTTATTCCACAGTGCCTTAGAATTGGTTTAGAAAATAAGTAAGGCCTGAAAGCAGAAGACTCCCAAGCAAAGGGAACCACACTGAGTTTGGAAAAGAAGCTCGGAAAAGTTATCAGGGATTTTATGAAGCAGGTGAGGATTTGGGATGGCAGAGGCCTCTGGATCTGTGCATTCCATCAACTCCCGGGGCTGCAGCAGCCGGGAGCACCGGCAGCTTTTCCTCCTGCACTATCTCTGTGTGCCCTGAGCTGTGTTCTGCAGGCAGCAGCTCCCCAGACCCCGGTATTTGCACAGAAGCCCGGGAAATCCCTCCCAGGTGAGCTGTGCCCTCTCACTGGGATTTATCCAGGGGATAATCATTGCAGAAGTGAGGCTCTCGTTCTCCTGCTCTCCCCTTTGCACCAACCAGCAGGAACAAGTGTCTGTCCAAAGGATTGGCAGGAGACGCTTCAACAAAAGTGGATTTTGTCCCAGATTTCGTGATTTTCATGAGCTGTGTCACTGCAGAGAAGTTTTGGGGTGGTTCTGGCTGAGTTGGTCATTTTTGTGGAGCCCGGGTAGCTGCAGGACAAGCTGGATCCCCAGGACTGCCACGTGCCGGGGAAAGGGTCTGAGAAAGCGTTTTTGGGTTTCTCTTTTCTTGCATAAATATTGGCAATCAAACCCTCTGCACACTGAAGGATTAGTATTTCGCTCTTTATCGAAATACACTCCGTTCCCCCCTGCCCCCTCCCCAAAAATAAAATAGCGTTGTTTGAAATTTCCAGGGAAGCTCAAGGCCTAAAGCATTGGGTGAGATGTAAATTTCTTAAAATATTTATCCATCCATAAGTGGCTACATATTTGACATTATTATAGGGTTTCTCAGTGTTCCATTTTATTAAAAAATATTTATTTGGTTTCTAAGATTACTGCTTCTCTGACCACAGAAAATTCAATTACCGAAAACTGCAGCTATCAAATTGGTTGAAAATAAATAGCCTTTTATCCAAACCTGGCATGGACTGGTTTACTTTTAATACGTAGCCATAAAAAAAAGAAGCTCTTTCCACCGAGAGCCGGTTGGGTACAGAGCGGGAAGCCAAGGAATACTTTGCATCATCAGGTTTTATTTAAAATAAGGGAGGGAGGGGGGAGAAAATAAGTCGTTATGAGACTAATTAGCAGCTCGTTTTTCTTTTTTGTTTGAATAAGCGACAGGAGATCTCTCAAGGCGTTTCTTTTGTTACCGTAAGAGAGTTTTGATGCCCGAGATACGCAGGTAGCGATCCCGAAGGTTTTCTGGAAGCGCTGGATGTCTCCTACCTGCGAGGTTTAAAACAGGCATTGAGTTTGCAGGTGGTGAATAATAGAAATTAGAGCTGGAAGAACGGCTGGAGGTCACCTGGGCGGGTTTGCAAATTGGTTTTCATCTTCACCAGCGCTGTCTCGAGACTTGCAGAGGTTTATTAAGGAAGGAGGGACTCGAGTGTGGATAAAGGATTTGGGATACAGGGGAAATACGTGGTGTCTGCTCAGCCACCACCACCCCAGATCTACCAATGCTCTCGCGAAGGCAAAATAAACCAGGGGGGAGCGAATTTTAAAAGAATCTTTGTCATTTCCACCTCGTAACAAGCTGGGCTGAGAATTGCGCTCCTTGCATTTGCTAAACAACCACGTTGCTTTTCCAGGCCTGCGAGAAAATCCCTTCCACACCGCGCCTGAAGTCACCGCATCTTTCAGCCGGGGCCGAGGGGCATCAAAGGCTGGAATGCGAAGCATCCCTGCCCCGTGGCACGGCAGGAGCTGGGCGCTAACAGGAGCTGTTGGCGCTGCGCTGGCGCGGAGCCCCCGCTGTCCCCAGATCAAGGATGCTGCTGAGAGATGGCCCCGCTGCCGGGATGCTCCAAAGAGCCGCCTGGGCCAGCCCCGGCATGAAAAGCCACGAGATCAAAGCTCAGGAGAAAGGGAGATAACGCCATGGGCACGTGGGCCTCCCGAAAATGCTGGGTTACAGGGAAAATGCCTCGCTCCTGGGGAATGAGTGCTCACAGGTAACTCCGAGGCGAGGTGCGGAGCTGAGGAGGTTAAAAGAGAAATAGGAACACGGCAGGATTAAAAATCTCACGGTTTGTTGCTTTGGAAAGATATCTCAGTTCCCTGAAAGATCCGTGGGGAAATAGGGCAGCTGCCGAGGTGGGTTAAAATATTCCTGTGTCTCCCATTGGGCACAGGAGGGAATCTCAGTTATAGCCATTTCCTGGAAAACTGGAAGCGTTTTGTAGTTCTCGGAGTTGTCAGGCTTTGGGAATGCACGGGAGGAGGATCACCTGGAGATCTTGGTCAGAGCTTGTGGGTCAAGTCAGCAACCCGGACCTTTTCCCAGCTTATCCCCTTTAGGTGGCACCTAAATTCCCCCTCCCCTGAGCCTTTCCAGCTGCCAGACAGAGCCATCCCAAAGGGTTGTGCTGCCGAGTTTATTAAAGCGAAATAACGCTTAGGAAGGGCTTTAAGAAGATTTTGTGAGGAAAGGACTCACTTAGGGTTGAAGAATAGCTGGCTGCTGTTCCATGGATGTGGTTTTGCAGGTCTGTACACACGTCCCATTGTACACAAAAGCCACTTATTTGTTTAAGGCCGTTGCTGAGTGTATTATGTGACACAGAGCCATCCAGAGAGGCTGCACCAGCCAGAACTGCAGGGAGAACAGAGCCTGGACCTGCACTTTAATCCCTTTTCTGCTGTGATTTCCCAATTGCATCGGGAGGCGAAGTCTCCCTGAGCTTAGAGTGTGATTCTGCAGGAAGATAATCCACCCACGGCTCTGCCACGGCTTTTCCAGGAGCCTTTTCCCGGCTCCCCCGGAGGAGAAGCAACCCCCCCCCCCCCACTCCCCGCAGAGCCTGGGAGCTGCAATGCTGCTGAAATGTAGTTTGGGGATAAAATGTAGTTGAGGTATCTGTAATGGATCCTGTGCTCAAAGCCAATAGAGCATGAGCTCAGCAATCAGTTGGCAGCCCATAAAATCTCTGTTACCTTTCTTTTCTTTTCCTTTTTTTTTCCTATGGTTCTTAAAGTGATGGTGTGAGGGAAGCTGAAAGATTGGGATTTACAGGAGCAGCTCCAGCCTTCTGGAGCAAACGGAAATAAAAGCCTGTTGCAATTTTGTGCTGGCCTGGGTGCCTGCAGTGATGTCCCCGCTGTCCCACTCTGGCTGAGCTGAGCCCAAACTGCTCCACTCCCACTCTTGGCTTGTGCCTCCTGACCAGCAGTAAAACAACATCACTTGCAGCAATCCCTGGAAGTCTGTTGGTCCAAAAACCTCCTGTATTTATATATATTTGGAATGGCTGCTTCCAGATAACGTTGCTTTCCTCGTTTGAAAAACCCTGCCCTGAATAAAGAGCTTCTTTGGGATGTTTTAAATGGGAGTTAGTGCTTAATGTTGCCTTGGAAGCAGAGACCCTTCATGTTCCAGGGCTCCTACAAACAACACATTGACTGTGGCCCCACTTCATATTCTCACTAAATCAAGGTAAAGTTTTTTAAAGCCCAATTCATATTAAAAAATTTTCCTGCGGGTGTGAAGTGATTTTGACAGAGGCACAGCTCACACTGAGAACCCTCCAGACTTGTGGCTTCAGAGCAAAGAAGGGAAAAAATATAGCTTGGGGTGGGGACAGGAGGTAGAAATAGTTTGAGAGGACCCTTTGGTCTTTAATTCATGTCAGAAGAGCCCAGCTGTCACCCAGCACTTGTCCCAGATTTATGGATCATCTGTTTTGTTAATGCTTGCGGATCTCTTGCTGAACATAACCCTTCTGGAGGGTTTTTTCCCTGATCAAAGGCTGCTCGAGTTATAAATGTCCCTGTGATATCTTGAGGTTTTGCTAAGAAGAAGCTGCATTGATGGGAGGGTTCTCGGGGTTCTGATGAAGCCATATATCTTCCCAGTGTATCTTCACAAGCTGCACTTTAATTTTGCTGTGTGCTGAACAATCTGTGCTTTGCCAGAAGCGGCTGAGGGGTTTCTGGGCTGAATGCGACCACGCGGAACGAGGCCATTTGTTCATTGCCAGCATCACCTGAAACACTGAACAGCCACTTTTAAAGATTTACAACCTTTTGTCTTGAATTCACTCACAAGTAAAGTTTTATGGAGTTTATACCTGCGTGCCTGCAGGTGAAGATTTAAGGTTAAAGGCGAATAAAGTAAAGCAGGGTTTGAAGCTTGTGTAGCTCACGATGTGACAACTGGTTCTTCACCCCTCTGTTCCAATGGATTTCCAATTGGTATGGAAATAAAAGCCTGTTGCAGGTTTTATTTTAATGGAATATTATTTTAGGCTATTATTTTTCTGGAATTAAAGGCTGTTCATGGATCAGCAGCTGCCTGGCACATGTGTGTCCTCAGATGAGCTTCTTTCCCTGCACCATTCCAGCAGCAGCTTCCAGCCAAGGTCTGGGGACCCTGGGGGTTGGAGGAAACAGGGAGTTTGTGGTTAGCTGTCCTCTCTTTTGTAAAAGGAAGGAGCTCCATTATTCCTATGAAATTCCATGGGCAATGGTGGATTTCTCCCCTCTTAGGCTGGGCAAAGCCCGGAGGTGTCTGAAGCTGAACGTTTGCCAGAAGCAGCTAAATTACAGCTGAAGTGTCTCAGGTGTGCCCGAGCTGAGAAAGGATCATCCACCAGGGAATGGCAGCAGAGGGATTTCATTTCCAAATCATGAAATCATGGAATGGTTTTGGTGGGAAGGGACCTTAAAGACCATTTAATTCCACCCCTGCCACAGGCAGGGACACCTTCCACTGTCCCAGGGTGCTCCAAGCCCTGTCCAACCTGACCTTGGACACTTCCAGGGATCCAGGGGCAGCCAGAACTTTTCTGAAACCTGGGATTTTAGGACACACCTGAATTGTTTTAACTGAGCCCCTGCCATAGAAAGACTGAAAAGTCTTGATGGTTCCTTCAGCTTTTGGATGGGAGCTTTGCCAGGGATGGAGCGAGGCAGGAAGCTCCTGTCCCTTTGGGAGCTAATTAGGCACATTCCCATAAGGAATATCCCTTGTCCTGGAGCCTGGGGGGATTTGCTACAACATTTGGCGAGCTTCTGGGTATGGGAGACAAAAAAAATGGAGAAACTGGAATTTTGAAGTGATTTCAGAAGAGGCATCCCATGGGTTGGCTCAAGAGCAGCACAGATGAGTTTGCTGGGATTGTTTCCCTGGGAATATCCCCCAGACACCAAGGAATGAGCGTCCCAAATCAATCTCCTGCATCCACAGGGGAGGAGACGTGAGGGAAGGAAGACAACGCCCAAACCACAGAGTTGCACCTTGACCAGGCTCCAGACCCTAATTCCAGGCTCATCCAGATGCAGGTTTAGGTTTGCTCATTTTAGAGCTGAGACCAACGACAGCTCCCAGCCTCTGCCTGGAATACTCGGAAAAGGCCGCGGCATTCCGAGATCTTTGGAGTGAAGGTGTTAATTTTCATCCATTTTTAGCAAGGCATGATTATTGCTGGCCTGACCACTTCATTGGAAATGCTTTAATTACTTGAGAACAAACTGTTTTACACAATTCCCACAGCAGCTGAGTGATACTTTGGAAGCCAAATATTCTGGATTATTTTGTGTGTGTGAGAGCAGGAAAGGGGTCCAGAGCACTCCATGAAAAGCTAAAATCACAGCCCAGTGTCCATTCCATCACTCACCAGGAATTCACGTGGAATTTCATCGGAGATCTGTGTTTTAGGTACAAATTTGGAGGGTTTATTGCAGCTTTAAAGTGCATGCAGATTATTTTCCTTTAATTCCAAGGCACATTACACCCAGCCAAGTCTGGTGTCATTTTACAGACATGAAAACATAGAAATTCTCTTCTCAAATTCCCTGTTGTTTATTGGTGAGGATTCCCCTTTCTTTTACAGCAGCAGCAGGGAGGAATTCATTGCCTGAGCTGGTTTTATTTATATGATTTATTTTATTTATATTATTTATGTTCCTCTTTCAGTGTTTGTTAATCTGAACTCGGATAACAAACTCTGTCCCATCTGATTTAAGGCTATGGATAGATGAGAAAAAGAAAAAAGCTGCAGCATCTGAGCTAATAATTCATAATTAATAAGCTTTGCTTATTTCTGAGGTTGGCAACATTCTCAGGGCAGTTCAAAGGTTTTATCCTCGTTTTATTTGTTCCAAATAATGGGATTTTTTTCCAACTTTCTGTTGAATTGGATTAGGCCCTCTGGAAAAAATTCATGTTAAAATGAGCCTGCATTTTGCTGTTGTCAGGCTGACAAGAGGAATCCATTGGAGTGTGCATAGGGAGGAAAAAAATTGGGATTACATTTGATCTTCTGCCTTTCTCACAATGTGATCTGGAAAGCTGCGAGCAAACATTTTAATCTTTTGTGGTGAATCACCAAACACTGGGAATGGGGCTTGCTCAGGGCACAGATGGAGCTCCCAACCCACCGCGAGGAGGTTTGGAGTGTTAAATGATGCTGTGCTGTACACAGAGATCTGTAAAAATGCCCAGTTCCCTTCGGGGTGAAGTGAAAAATAAACCCATGTATTCATTTCTTGTATTAATGCAACATTTCTCCAGGAATATTGCTAGAACTCCTGTAAAAGAGTGTGTACTTAAGGTGGTTCTTGCTCTCCTTTCCAGAAAGAAACATGAAAAAAAAGGAAGCTGAGGAAATGCAGGAATTTCGAAATAAAAATCAGAAACAGAGATCACAAACTCCAAAGTTTGTTTCTCCTGCAGTGAAAACCAGTCTGCTTTTCTGGCTGGGTCCAGACTAGCTCACAATCAAATTTCCAGGATTTTTCATGGAAATTTTCCAGCCTGGAAGTACAGAGGGAGCATGTACAGACAGAGAAGGATGGAAGAGGGGTGGTAAATTCCCTAATAAATCTGTCAGTGGGAAAGACCCTTGGAAAGAGCCGGGTTCGTAGCTGTCTCCAGCTACCACATCCCATCTTCTACCAGCAGAACTCGCCGGGTTTAAAAGTCGATTTCTCCTCTGAAAATGTTAAATTTGCTGGCATAAGATGGCAGCTTTTGACATTGGAATATGGGGCCATTCCATTAGATTTACAGTCTCCAAGTCCATATTCCCTTGAAGATTAAACCTTCATTAAGTTCCCCCTTTTTTTCCCCTTTATTTCCTGCCTTTTGCTCACATCACACTCTAAGTTTCATAAGCACTCCTGGGTTTAGTGCTTTAATAAAACCAGCTTTGGTGGAGGTTTAAAGGCCCTTCAGATTCTCCCAAAACCTTTTGGAAATTCCCCCCTAAATCAGTAATCCAACCTCCCTTCCCCATCCCCTTGTCTCCCACCATACATCTTCATTAAGATGCATCCCGAAGAAGGCAGCCTGTAATTTAAACGATCACACCAAGCCTCGATTTTCTCTTTTTCCCTCCCTTTTTGGGATTTTTCCCCCCATTGTTATGACTAGACAGAGGATCATACTGAGTGCATTAGCCAGGCTCTGACTCAGGACACCTACTGCTTGGAATGCCATTGCTCCCTGGAAGGAAAGGGCTGAACCCTCCTCTCCTGCAGCCCTGAACCCCTCTCCGTGGCCATATTTCTGCCACAGGAATACTTTGCTGGCAGCTCCAGCCAGGCAGCGTTGGAGAGCTGCGGTAGTTTGTTGTCAAAATGAAAAATGGTTCAGTGCAAAAGGTCCCGGCGCTGGGATGCGAACAATCAAGGAACACTAAGTCAAGCATTTGACAAGGAACTTTGGTCTTGCTGTTAAATACCACTTAATATTGTCCTGCCCGATAATCCCTGCTGTTTAACAACCCTGGAATCACGGCTCGGGGATGGCATCCTGCCTTTCCTGAGGGGAAAAACCCAGGCCAGATGTCAGGGATTTGCCGGCAAAGGGAAAGATGTGTCTTTTAACAGCCAGGGAAAATTGAGATGTTGCGAAAAGGAGACAATTGCAGGCACGTTGTGGTCTCGGTTCTGCTTTGGGGTTTGTGTGCAGGACGTTCAGGAGTGTTGCAGTTCCAGCTGAGGGTGGTTAGAGGTGAAAGCTGAGGAATTTCCAGCCCTCATGGAAGCTCCTGTGTACTGGGAACAACCCCAGAGCAAAGAGACTCATCCCGACCTTTATTGGGAGTGGAACTGGAAAATTTTGCTGTTATCACCTCAATCTCTACAGCTTCACCTTAAAAAGTCCTTCCTCATGGGACAGGTTGTCTTTTCCAGGGAAGATTTGTTGCCTTCAGGCCGTGACCTCTCCTGTCTCCCTGCTTTGACTGGTCCTGCTCAGATAAACCTCAGATCTTGGGGGCATTTTCCTCCTCTCCTCTCAATCCCTGATCTCGAGCCATCCCAGCTCACTTCTCTGTTCTGATGTGTCTTTTTGGTGGTCGGGTTCTCTTTGTAGCTAATTTTCCTTTTTCATTTTTATTTTAATGTTTTTAATATAATCTTTGTAAATAAAATCCTTTCCTTTTGTGAGTTTGGTCCCGTTCTGAACCCAAACTTCTGCATCATGAATTGGGAACTGTGTGAAGAGATTCTTCACTAAAGTGGCAGAAGATGAACAGATTATTGACCTGAAAGCGCAGAGGACATTCCTTCATTTTAGCTTGGCTACAAATCCAAGCCGGAGCCAGGAATAATCATATTTACACCGAGGGGGGAAAAAAAGGAGAAAGAAAGAAGGATCACAGATTGTAGAAAAGTTAAATGAGAAAATCCAAGGATTGTTATTGATCTTTAATTTCCACCCAGGAATTCTGGGGTCACAAACAGTTCAAAGGGAATAATTCTTAGCCAGAGAGGTTTTGGATTTCCCATCCCTGGCAGTGTCCAAGGCAAGGCTGGCTGGGGTTTGGAGCACCCTGGGATAGGGGAAGGTGTCCCTGCCCATGGCAGGGGTGGCACTGGATGATTTTTAAGGTCCCTTCAACCCAAACCATTCCATGATCCCATGGATTCGCAAACAGGGATAATTATTTTTGAATGACTGGAAGGAGAAGCCCAAGCAGTTCAGGAAAAGCTTCAAGGCGGCATTTGGAGAGAAGAGTTGAGACCTGGAGGAACTCGACCTCTCCTTGGTGACCCTTTGGGGACAGTTTCCTGCGGCCCAAGGGGGCCGGGCAGTTTTCCCAGTGCCGGCTGTTCCTGCCCCAGGAGCTGTCGGGGCAGGCCTGGCGGGAGCAGCGTTGTGTTTGCAGCCCCAACTGAACCCAATATCCCACACAAAGGCAGGGAAACGCTGTGAGAGGAGGCTGCTGGCAAATATTTTCCTTCTCTTGATGTGTCAGCGGGGTTCTGGCAGGTGCCCTTAGGAAAACACATCCCACATTTCGGAGCACTCAGCACCCCCCGGGCCCACGGCCTTTCCTCGGGCTGCCCTCGGGCTCTGCTCCACACTGGAGGGGTTCAAAGCCAAACACAGCCCCTGCTCCACGGGCTGGAAGCTACAAAGGGTTGGGGAGGTGATGTTTGGAGCTGGGAAAAGCTGGAAAAGCAGCCAGCGGCGTTCCCAGAGGGCTGGGAGAAGGCAGGAGCTGGGCTAAAAGCTAAAGCAACAGGGAAAGGGAATTCTGTGGGATGAAGAGAACCTGCCTGGGAGGGGAGCGAGGGCAGGGGAGGTCACAGCCAGCCTGGAGCTGAGCTGGCTGCAGGAGGTGAAGGCGGAAGTTTGGGAAGTGGAGGGAAATCAGAGCCCAGGATTGTCGAGGAGTGGGGGCTCTGGCCTGAGCTCAGCTCGGGGTGGGAATTGCCACCACCCAGGGGACAAGAGCACAGAGACAGACCCTGACATTGTCACCGGAGCCGTGTCCCAGAGAGCTGCCAATGCAGAAAGGTTTTAAAGAGAGAGACTAAAAATACACTTCCATCACAGAAAGAAAGAAATTCCAAATTTAATAATTTAATTTATTGCCGTAATTATATGATTAAAATCTAATTAATTTTGTTTCCATTTGTATTTGTTATTAATTTTAAACTAAACAATAATTAGTTTATAAATTAAAAATAAATAAATCATGGCATGAGTTTAAAAGACTGAAGGAACAGACAGAACTCGCTCTAATCTTTCTTGAAAATTGCTTTTTTCCTTATTCAATTCTCTAAACAAGTGAAAGAATATCACATTGAAGAGTGAAGAAAAGGCTGACTTTTACCGAGCAGCAATTCCTGTGCGAGTTATCCTTAATTTTCTGCAGAGAGGGGGATTTTGTTTGTTATTTTCTCCTCGCCCTGCTGCAATCCCAGCCCGTGGGCTCCACGGGAGCTGGGTTCTGTTTCAAGACTGCTCAGCTTTACGAGCCAGGCGTTGCTTCCCTCATCCCACGGCCCCCGAGGGAGCGCTGGGATCGGGGCTGGAAATTTATGGCGAGGAAATGATCGTCTGCCAGGCTGGAGAAGCCGGCAGATATCGGCTCAGGTGGGTCACATCTCGTCAGGCAGCAACCCCGCAGCTCCTGGGGCTGGGTTTCTCCATGGATAGGAGCTGCTCTCAGTCCTCGGGATGGATTACTCTGGGCCTTGAGGAGGTGAAGTGGAAAACTGGTTCAGGGTTTTTCCGTGCTCTGTGTGCTGGAAGTGTCAAAACCAAGGGATAAAAACAGGGATTTCCCCCCAGGGCTCACCTGGAGATGGGGTGTGTCCAGTTTGGGGGTTTTATGTGGGAAGAAAAAAGGTAGGAATGGGATGTTGAGCTGGGAGTTCTCTGTCCCAGCTGGATTCGGAGCTGGGCAGTGCTGCTGCATCCCTGGAAGGGTTTTCACAGGGGAAACTCCATCCTGTCAGGACCCGAGCAAGGGTTTGGGTGGGATGAGGCACCACTGTGACACTGACAGGTATTTCTGGTGACTCAGCCTGGCCTGCAGAGCTGGATTCTCCAGCTTTCCCATCACACAGGAGCTGCAAGGGTAGGACAAGCAGCCCCAGTGGCATTTCTGGGACTTTTTAGCTGATCATTCCCTAAATAGCCACTTTCAACAGCCAGGGGAGCAAAAAAAACCTCCTGAACCTGCCCGAGTTAAAGCTCCAAAGCCACCTGTGGTGTCTGCAGCACAGCTGGAAACGCCAGTCCCAGGAGAGCCCTGCATTCAGGACCAGCCTGGGGCTGGCAAGGCCCAGGGGTGTTCTAGGCAGGCATAAATATCCATCCCCGTTTTCCCAGGACTTCCCAGGAATGGATGTTCTATCAGCAGCTCGAGGGTTATTGATGGAGCATGGTCACGAGCCAGTGGAAATGTCTCGCTCTGGATTAAAAAATGAGGTTTCCAGGATCACCCTGGATCTCAGCCCAAAGCTTTGCCTTTTGGGTTGTCCAATAAAGGGATGCTGTTGTGGTTGTTTCCCTCTCGTTTCCATCATTAGCCATGGAAATTTAGGGATGTCCAGGCAGTGGGCAGCCAGGGTGCAGTGGAACTTTGTCCTCAATTCTGCTCCATCGGGCTCTAATCTCACAGAGTTTGCTCTTGAGGAATGCTTTGCAAAATTCTTGTGGTCTAAGAGTAGAAAACAGTAAATCAGAGTTCTGGGCTCCTGCACTCTATCCTTTCATCTCCAACTATTCAATCTTCTAATATTTCTCAAAAAAGAAAAAAGAGAAAATTGCCTCATTATATACTTTCTCAATTAAAAAAAAATTCAAAAATTGATTTCTGGACCCTTCCAAATTCTTCTTCGTTGTCTGGGATGTTCCCTGCTCTTCTTTTCCATCTGGCCAAGTGACTTCAGGAAAAGCACTCAGCTCATTTTTAGTTGTCAGTTTTTCAGCTGCAGGGAAAGCGATTGGATCTTTCTCAAAAATGATAGGAAAACCCCAAGGTTTGCTGGAATCCATTTCTCAGCTGTGTGGTCGGAAAGGAACAACTTTCTCTCATCTCCTTCTGAAAATTATGGGCCCTAATGGTCGCTCTAAATCCTACTCCCTGAATATCCGTTTTCAACCAGATACTCGGGATGAGATCTGAACTGGAATCCAGTGGCTTGGGAGACTGGGAGCAGATTGAGTCACCCAAATCACTCTGCACCTTGGGCTTTTCCTCTGCTCCACCAACAAATATAAACCTCATTATCCTGAGCTGCTTCCTGAACTGGCTCCTTTCCAGGGCTTTTCCTTGCCAAGATATCCGGCTGTCTGTGGGGACGCTCTCCATATTTTCACTTCCTGAATTGGAGTTAATGGGACCCACCTGGTCTGGTTTGGAGATGAGTCAGCAGAAGAGTCCAGCGTTTTTAGAAAGCCTCCTCGGAAGCTGAGTGTAACAGAGACTCCATCCCAGGGAAGACAGGAAGCCGGGATTGACGTCACAGAGGCTGAAAATTGCATTTGGAGCAGAATGGCTTCACTTGGAGAGGCAAATTCCTGATGGGGAGCCCAAATATATCCCTGAGTGTCACTGTGTGCACTGCAGGAGGCAGGCAGAACCTTCCCAGGAATATCCCAGCCGTGTTTCAGGAGAGGTTTTAGGTAAAGAACTGACTGCAGACAGAGCTGGGAGTGGAGGGAATCTCCTTGGTCTCACAGCAACTCCGGCCTTGCAAAATCCCCTGTTCCAACCTCCAGCAGCACTTGACCCACTCTGAGGGAAAGAAAATGGACAGCCAGGCTTGGAGAATTCCCAAAAAGCCTTGTGCTGGTGGATATCGTGGATAAATGTCAAACAACAGCAGCTTGCTGAGGTTTTGTTGGTAATTATAACTCCTTTGTCTCTTCCCAGAGAAGTGGATCCAACCCTCCCAGCCCAGGCACTGGAAGCAGTGGCAATCTTTCATTCCTGCTCCTTCCTTTCTTCTCCCTGGTAGTTGAAACGCTCAGGCTGAGCCAGGAGGAGATGAAGCTCTTCATGTGTGTATTTGTGGTTTGCAGAGAATTCCCAGCACCAGTTCCATGTTTTGGAGGGAGGAGAGAAAATAAGTGAGGGGAAGAGGCTTCCTTGGAGGCAGCGAGAGTTTCACCCCCAGGGGAACTTCCCTGAGAAAGAGAATAAAAACTGTAGGAGGTGATTGATAGGAAATCGTCAATTCTACCCCAAAGCAGAATCCCAAAACCAGACAGGTGTTTAGGCAAACACAGGGATCTGGGATGGGATGGGATGGGATGGGATGGGATGGCACAGCTCAATCTGAGTGTGCCCTCAGGGCTGCCTTTATTGGGAAGCTGAAGTCCTGAATTCTCTGCATCCATCCCAGGCATTTCCCTGAGGGAAGCCCACAGGAAAGATGGAGAGAGACTTTTCACCAGGGCCTGGAGTGCCAGGACAAGGGGGAACGGCTTCAAACTGACAGAGAGTGGGTTCAGATGGAATATCCGGAAGGAATTGTTCCCTGTGAGGGTGGGCAGGCCCTGGCACAGGGTGCCCAGAGCAGCCGTGGCTGCCCCTGGATCCCTGGCAGTGCCCAAGGCCAGGCTGGATGGGGCTTGGAGCCCCCTGGGACAGTGGAAGGTGTCCCTGCCCATGGCAGGGGGGTGGATGAGATGAGTTTTGAGGTCCCTTCCAACCCAAACCATTCCATGATTCTGTGATTTGAATTTGATTCTGTGATTTTGGGATTTCTCTGGGATGTGTCCATCGCTTCTGTGCCTGCCAGGTGGGATAAAGACATCCCGAAGTGGGGATGAAGAGGAGCTGTGTCACACCTGACCTGAGCATCTGAGGGAGAGGGGGGTTCTGAATATCCCATAGACTTTAAATAACTAATTAACCTGGCTAATTATAGAATAACTAATGCAGAGAGGAGCTCTGCTCTGCTGTGAGTGATGCACTCAGCGAGGCCCTGAAGTCAGAGCAGGAGCAGGTGAGAACCCTTGGCTGTAAGCTCAGGCTGCAGCTCTGCCTTCATTTTGTCCTCTCTATCTGTCAAATTAGCACAGAAATCCCGTCCACTTTGCAGCAGGGATTGTCCACTTGTGTCCTGGAGGGAACTATCCATGAACAAATTGGAGTTAATAAATGTGTGTGCAATCAGGCTGATACTCAGTTTTCCCTTACCTGGAGATTTAGATTTTCAGAGGGGGTTTTTTTTAAGCTTTGTGCTGAAATGAAAGATACTTTTTGTGACCTTAATTTCAAGCTAGCAACATTTCCATTTGCACCTGGGAACAGTACAGAGCTCCAGCCCGGTTACGCAGCCAGCGCCACGTACGGATTTCCAGACAAATCCTTGCTTCTAATTAAAATAAACAATGGATTCCTCAGAGCTACAAGATCTTCAATAAAAAAAAAGAAAAAGAAAAAAAAAAGAGAGAGTGAGGGAAGATAATAGTTTAATTAATAGAATCTGGCAGCTTCCCAAAGTACACTGTGGCAGTTGGAGTTGGGAGCTGGGGGAGGTTGGGATGTGGAAGAGCCAAATCTCTCAGGATGGGTCTTGCAGGAAAATGCCAGCGATGCTTCAGTGAACACCGTCAGGTGTCTGGGCTGGGCCACAACAGCCTGGATGTGCTCCCCTTCCCCATGGAGCAGCCTTGGAATGGATCCCATCATTTGAAGAGTCAGATTATCCCCTTTGTGCTGGGAGGGAAGGGCAGGAAAGCTGCCGGGTCAGGGAGCTGCAGTGGCTGTCACGGGCTGGGACATGCTGAGCACAGGAAGGAGCTGCCACTGCCTTGGGGCTCCGGGCAGGAGGTGTCAGATCCACTTCCACCTTGCTGAGTATCAGCTGGTGGCTTCCAATGAAAATATTTTCCCTTCAGATTTCCAGAGGCAAAGGAGGCGTGCGTGGTGCCAGCAGCATGGGTGCTGCAGGTAGCCAAGCTTTTCCTTGGAAGAAGGGGGCGGGGATCAATGACAAAACACCCAAAATGCTCCAAAAACACCCAAAATGCTCCAGTCTCCTCTCCCTGCTCCTTCCTCTCTCCTTTGCTCCACATGGATCTGTCTGGGGGGGTTTTCCACCCACCCTGGTGTAACTGTTGGTGTTTCAAGAGCCTGATATTGCTAGAAAATCCTTCATATTCCTTCCGCGCTGTCCCTAAATCAGCCCAGGTTTGTTTCAGCCATGGCTCACCTTGGGAACTGCTCCTGCCTTGCTCTGGGTTAGATTTTTGGCCGGTAAATGCATTCCCAGCACCCTAAATTTAAACGTGGATGGACCACAGTGCAAAATTCCAGCCAGGGAGAGGCTGTCCCTCCCAGCTCCTGCTCCAGGGCAGCTCCTGTCATTGCAGCCCGGGTCACAGCCCGTGGGATTGTGATCACCCTGCGCAGCTGAACAGCTCTGTCTGCTCCTGACTGCTGAGCTCCACTTTGTATGAGCTGCCTGTGAGGTGTTCTGCTGCTCCAGGAATTGTGGAGAGCTCAGGACTTCCCAGGCAGCTCCCCAGGAGCTGGTTTTGGGGATATCTCCCTGGTGCAGTGCAGGAATCAGGGGCCAGTGGTGGTTTCTGCACGGGGGGTGGAAGGGAGTTAATGATTCTTCAGGGGCACAGCAGAGCCAGGTGTGTCTGCTTTCCCCAGGGCCTGATTATCTCCTGATAACCACATCCTCCCGAGCTGATTTTCTGCTGTGTTTTCCCAGCTTTTTGTACAAAGGAATGATTTAGATAAACCAAATTGACCAGAAAATTTACCAAGTGAATTCCAACCCCCCCCCCTTTTAAAGACATGGAGTGGCCACACTCAGAGGGGGCTGCAAAATGAAATAACCCCGTTTGTATTTTGAATTTCCACCACCGGTGTCATCCCCGCTGCAGCTTTAGGAACGTGGAACAAGATCAGCCTTGGCCTGGGTGACATCCAGCGGGGGTTAAGGCGGTGGGGAGGGGCCAAAATGTCAAAATGAACAAAAACCCACAGTTTGTGCATTCCTGGAGCTGCTGCCACCTGTGCCACTGATGTGGTTTAAGGTGGCTCAGCATTGCCAGCCCTGGGACACTGCTCTGCAAGGATCAGCACCCAGTGACCTGTGGTGTATCCCTGTCGCCACATCCCTGTGCTCAGTCACCTGGCAGCTCCCCCTTCACACACAGGGGACACTCAACATCTGTAAAACTGGACTTTCCTTCGCTTCAGAGTTTAGATTTGGACAAAGTGTTGGTGTGAAGTAAATATCACTCATGGAATCATGGAATCATGGAATGATTTGGGTTGGAAGGGACCTTAAAGCCCACCCAGTTCCATTCCCCTGTGGGTGGCAGGGACACCTTCCACGATCCCAGGCTGCTCCAAGCCTTGGACACTTCCAGGGACCCAGGTGCAGCCACAGCTTCTCCTGGGAATTCCATCCCAGCCCCTCCCCACCCTCAGAGGGAAGAATTCCTTCCCAATATCCCATCTCACCCTGCCCTCTGGCCGGTTAAAACCACTGCCCCTTGTCCTGTCACTGCCTGCCCATATAAAAATTCCCTCTCCGTCCTTTTTTTAAGCCCCCTGAAGGCCCTGCAAGGTCACTGTGGGGTTTCCCTGAAGTCTCCTCTTCCCCACAGGTGCGAGAGCTCCTTGAGCACCACATTTTAACACTTTCCTCCCTGTGCTCAGCACCTGGGCACAGCATCCACACCAATCCCCGCTGCTCCTCGGGGTGGAAGTGCTCCCGCGTCCCTGGGCCGTCATTTTGGGGGCCCAGGGCAGCTCTGCTCCATGTCCAACACTGCAAGGGCCACAGCTTTCCTTCAGGACCCAAAACTGGCTGGTTGGATCCAGGATCCATCCTGTCCCAAGGGGCTTTTCTGCCTTTGGGCATTATTTAAGGAGTATAGAGAAGCCTCTAGATCCCAGCAAAACATCTGGGAATTAGCTAAGCATGGGAATTCCTCCTGAATCCGGCCTCAAAACCCCCCAAGCTGCATTTCCAGCTCTGCCACGAGCTCAGGGGATGAGGCTGGACAAGGCCCTTCACTTCTTTGGGTGTTGTTTTTCAGCCAGGGTGATGAGTTCATCCCTCATGGATATGAGAGCAATCCAACCCCCTTTAGATCAGTGCTTTGACTCCCCCAGCACCCTCTGCAGCCAGCTCAGATACTATTATTAGTAGTAACACAGTAGTAACACCAAATAGGGATTCTCAGGTAGTCAAGCCTCCTTCTTAATTATTGGTTTGACTTCAAAGCGAGGAGAAAAAAGGAAAAATCCCACCCTGCTGCCAGTGAGGAGAGCCCAGAGTCGGGTGCCTCGTAGGAAAGGTGACATTTCAGCTGATGGCTCTAAAAATAAAAGGGAAGCAGGGGAGAAAGTGCCTGTTACCTGCAGCTCCAGCCACACCCCGCTGCGTTCCTGGCCTGCTGTGAGATCTGTCTGTGCCACAGCCAAATGCCGGCTTTCCAAAAGCCAAAGTGTCAGTCAGAACTGGGGATTTCACCTCCAGCCCTTGCTCAGCACCATTAATGCTTCAGCTGCTGGCAGGGGAGCAGGGCTGGGAGCTGGAGCCTTTCCCTTGGAAGGAGTTTATTCAGAGAATATTCATTGTTTGAGGTTTGCATTCAGTGTGGAGCTGAATTTAGGGCCATGTTATTGCTGCTCTTCCTTGGGGGTCACTCTGGCCACCCTGGATATGCCCCAAGCTGAAAATTGGGAGTATTTAGGGGAGATCTTAACTCCAGCTCAGCTGCCCACGAGGACCAGCTCAGCCTGTGGGACCTCGCTGAGTGGATTTTGTCACCTGGGAGAGAGCTGGGGCTCCAAACCTCCACGAAAGCACCAGAGCTCCTGCCATCCCATTCCTCACATCCCTGGGGAAGCTCCTCACCCTGAGGGATGGCTCAGCCACCCTGAGCTCCTGCTCCTTTAATCCCCGAGGCTCCTCAGTTTGACAAGAGTTGAGAAATTCTGGAGGACAATTTTTCATCGTGATTCACTCAAACCACAACTCTTATTTTTTTGCAGGAATGCATCCATTTGGAGCAAAGCTTCCCAGATCCAGGGTAGCTCCTGGCTTTGGGCAGAAGGAGACATCTCCAGCAGACAGGGGGAATATTTGGGTTGGAATAGCTGAGATCCCAAATCAGAGCTTTCACCACGGGGTTATTGGATGTTCTTGGGTGGGTCTTTTCTCTACAAAATTTATTCCTACTGCACAGCAAAGCTGTTTTGGAAATCTCAAGTTTTTGTGGGATGGGAAAATTGTCAGACAACTTTGGATTTTATCCAGAATTCTTTGGTTTTTTTCACTTTTTTTCTTCAGGAATATTTTTTTCGGAGGCATCACTCGTCTTGTTTTAGACATATTTTTAGCTCAAACTAGAAGCAGATGGAGGAGATGAGGTTTTGTAGTTTTCTGCGGGAAATGGTGAAATCATCAAATTTTGCTTAGAATGGAATTTAGGGAAGTGGCTGCAAGAATTGATAAGAATAATTTAATTTTAAACTTTGCAGCCAACTGACGGCCCCAGTTTTGTAGGACAAAAGCAGTGTCTGCACCATCAATATTTTCTTTCAAATTTTACTTCAACCTCTCAACTTTTACTTGATCAAAACCTTTTCTCACTGAAAAACAATTGCAAGGCATTTTTCTTTTATCACTTTCACTGCAAAAACCTCATTACTTGGAGCAGTTTGTCCGACCCAGAGTGTTTGAAAAATAATGGAATAAAAAAATGTTCCATTTAAGTTTTGAAACTCTTATTTTAAAATCTTAATTTTTAAAAAAGTTAATCTGATTCTTTCCATTTTGACTGTTTTGCCATGTAATTGTTTTTGCATGCCCGTTATTTTTATAACTTCCAGCCAGGAGTGAGACATCTCCAGCCTCTTCTGGGCCTTTGATCAAACCAAAATCTCTGTTCCTGAGAGTGCCAGGACCTGAGGTTGAAAGATTTGCCTTTGTTTTTGATGAAAACACAATTTCACTTTGTCTGGCTGGGAAGATGATGCTGTTTTCCTTGTCCACCCTTCATCTCTCCAATTCAAACAAGAAGCCTCAGGTTGAACATTGATTTTCTCATACAAGGTGATGCTGGAAGAGTTGGGCAGACAGAGTTTGTGCTGGAGTGATGCCGGAGGTGTGGATCCAAGGGAGGGCGAACAACGGTGTGGAGCCCTCGCATGTCAACTGGAAGAGGCTGAGGCCAGATGAGTGCTTGGAATAAACACGGAAGAGACGGCAGAACCAAAGTGGCCCATCCAGCTCGAGTTTTCATGGGATCATGGAATGCTTTGGGTTGGAAGGGATCTTAAAATTCACCCCATTCCACCGCTGCCATGGGCAGGGACACCTTCCACTATCCCAGGCTGCTCCAAGCTGGCCCTGGACCCAGCCAGGATGGGGCAGGGCTTGTCCCAGAGCTTCTGCCCCAGCTCAAGAGCATTCCGGTGTTCTTCCCATGCAATGGGCAAAACTTCAAATGGAACCTTGCAGGTTGGCTCTCCCATCTCTAACTTCCAGCTGCAAATCCCCCAGAGCAGGAAGGAAACTCCCCCAGTGTTTTAAGGGAATAAAGAGAGATTTGGGCCGGCAGCCCAGGCCTGGGGTTTGTGGATGTGCCACAGGGTTTGTGCTGCTGATGTTTGGGGGGGGTGTCCCCGTGCCAGTGAGGGGCCCCCACAGCCTGGAGATCCCCATGGGTGTGTGAAAGGCTCTCCTGGCACTCCAGGCACTGAGGTCATGGCAACGTCTGGCACAAAGGGGCTCCTCTATCTCCAACTGGAAGGAACAGCACGAGTTTTATTGGTTTTCCTGAAATCCGCCTCCTCTGGAGCACTGGCAGTCCCAAGTTCTCCTCTTTTCAGTTCCCTCCTGCCTTCCAGGGGCCTGGACAATACTGGGAAAGAAGGTCCTTCCATAAGTTCTACCTTCTCAAATCTCCCCTCAGTGTTCCAGCTGGACACAGTGACCCGAATTTGTGTTTATTAATAATAACATCGAAGTGCTTCTCCTTGAGGAGTTGTTTTCTGGATAGACAACTTCCAAAGGGCAGCCCCAGAACCCTGGAAATCCAGACTGAGGATTTGGCCAAACCTGTGTGGTGACATACCGTGGGTGGGAAGGAGTGGAGGGAGATCAACACCCGGAATCCCCAAGCAAAAATTAGAAAAAACGTTACAAAAAAAGAGCGTTGTCTTTTGAAATGATTCCTTTTTGGGGCATTCTGCTGTCCCATCTCTCCTCTCGCTGTCCACGAGCAGATAAACCTGGAATGCGGAGGGATCTCCTTGCTCAGGATGCCAACAGATGGCAATATTTTATCATCCTTCCCAGCGCCATCCTCCCCTCAGTGCATCGCAGGGTTTGCATTTCTTTGTTGTGCCATGAGGAGCTGGTGCTCGCCCGCTCCTACAAACACCTTTCTGCTGTGGTATTTTTAGTTTTCATGGATATTTTTAATGGATATCACAACTGCATGTTCTGATAGTCTCACCCTGGAGAATGCTGGGGAATTACAAAAGCTTTGTGCCAAACCGGAGTGCAGAAGTGTCCCCTCAGCCCTCGTGACTCGGGCACAGACGGTCCCAGGGGACATGGGGGCTGCTCTTCCCGACACGTTTGTGGCTGGACACGGCAGCTCTGTCAGGAATGAACCTCCCCTGTCCCTGCTGGTCGCTTTTTCCTTGTTGTTGTGAGCCAACATTTGGCAGGGGAAGGAAAGCAGATGGGCCTCAGCATATTGTCCTGTGTCCTTGTTCTCAGCTCACTCTTTGAGAAGGCAATTGGTCTTTTCTGCTTTCCCTTTGGCCAGGAATCCATGTCCTTACAAACACATCCAAATCTTTCCATGGATGTGCTTTTTCCCCTCCAATTGTGCCAATATCTGCCTCACGTAGGAGCCAGGCCCTGCATCCTCTGACAATACCCAGCAGCTTTGACCTCTGCAGTGGAGGCAGAGCTCCAACAGGCAATAAAAATGAGACCAGCAGAAAACCAGCGACCATTGATTTCTTTTTCAAAGTGTTTTTATCTTCCCCTCCCCCAGCAGAGACTTTCCCTGCGTTGAAAGGGATCCCCTGGCCACGAGTCAGGAGGAGAGGCCAGGGAAAGCTTTGACGGTCACTGAGGTGGAACGTTCCAACACACGGGAGCAGCTCACACCCAGGGAGAGTCCCTTCCCTCCACGACCAGCCTGGGATCATTCCTCATCCCGGCCCCCTCCAACCATTCCCATCCCCAGCTTCCACTGATGCCGGGTCCCCACGCTGTCCTTCTCCACAGGCAGTGCTAAAGCAAACAGCACACAGTATTTACTGGGTGCAACACTTTAAATCAGATTAATCTGACCAATAAAGGATTTATGGCCAATAAAAATTCCACAGTGGTGTGGCTGATTCGGGAGGAGGACCAGGAATGAGGGGCTCGTGCCCAGCCCCAGCCAGGCTGTCAGAATTCCCGGGAGGACGAGGAGAGCAGGGAGAGGAGAGGGCACCATGAGGCTCAGGGGTGCTGGGGATGAGCCCGTCGGGGTTCTCTGACATCTCTGTTTGCAGCTTTGGGCTTGGGAGCAACAAAAAAACCTGAATAAATCATCAGAGAATCATGGAATGGTTTGGGTTGGAAGGGACCTGAAGGATCAACTCATTTCATCCTCAGGGACACCTCCCACTATCCCAAACCCCATCCAAGCTTGGACTCTTCCAGGGATCCAGGGGCAGCCACAGCTTCTCTGGGCAGCCTGATGTTGATGATTTGGCTTAGAAAGTGCTGATACCCCTAAAAAGCCTGGAATTCAATCATTCTCCATCCATTTATCTTTCTATATCATCCAGATATCCATTTATTCTATATTTCTCTAAAGAACATCGGTAGGCCTTGGAGACCACAGGGAAGCAAGGTTAAAGATTGGTTCGGGTGACATCCTTACCTTCCCAGGCCCAACGAGTTCATTGCTCTTTGACAGATGTCACTACTGAAGTTCTCGTGGCTCTTCTATCCAAGGGATTCTCTTAATCCCAAAGAGTGCCTGGGGAGTTTGTTGGTTTGGGGATCAAATTTTCAGAAAATTTGGATTGGTGTGATCCTCCTTTTTTTGTTGGGGTCGAAGATAAAGAATAAAACAGTGCAAATCAGCTCCCTTTCTGCATGAGCTCAGTGGAGCAGATAGGAGGGAAATTAGGATCCCTGATTGCCAGGGCTGATTGGCATCTGGAGCCCGGTGACTCAGGGGGTGTTCCTGAGACTCTCTGGAGACAGCCAGGCCTCTGCTGTCCCTGACAGGTATCTGCACTGCCCCTTCCCAGCTCTGGGAATTGCTATTTTTAGCTGGAACGGAGAGGAAGAGGAGAAGGGAAGGGAGACATGAACTCATGGAACAGTTTAGGAATTGTCTCTGCCATGACGGTGCCCAGGCAAAGCCAGTTCTTAACCCTGACACGAATTTTGCCAGCATCTTTCCATGCTGCCACCCAGAACATTCCCCCTCCAGGGAGCTGGTGCCAGGGAATGCCATCCTACAACAATGACAGCACGAAGGGAGGAGAGGCCCTGTGCCTGCAAACACAAACAGATGAGGTTTTTTGTTTGCTTACCTCTGTTTTTTTCCGTGCTCGTTCGGAGGTGACTTTCCAGTTGACATCTCTGGAAGGGGATTTCTCCAGCAGGGCCTGTGCCTGGAGCACCACCACCCTCTAGAACAACAAACCCGTGGGGACGTGTCAGCCCCACAGCCCTGACAGGGCACGGCACAAACACGAGCCTGGCCAACAGCCAGCCTGGCCAGCATGGGCTTCCCGAGGGTGCAGAGCTCCCATCCCAGCTGGATAATGCATCACTTCACACCAGCAGGGAGACTGAGCTCTTGGAAAGCCTCAAGTTCTCAGCCTCTGGTCACACAGACCTTTGCACGCTGAGAATAATTGATGGGTCAGGTTCCCCTTGCAATGAAATTGTTCAGAACATCAGAACCCAGGGCTGCAGCCCTCCAAAGGAGCGACGTGTCCAGCTCTTGTTCCTTTGGGAAAAAAGGATGCCTGTGGCACAAAGATGAATTTTCCATTCCTTCCTAAAGGAGTCGGGGGTGTTGTGGTCACTGTGAACCACCCTGAGGGTTTGTGGCTGGCTGACACCTCGTCAGACCTGCTCTGTAATAAACGGGGACCTCTCTCCTGTCACCTCCTCTGCCTGGTGGCTTTGCAGCCCCGCTCTTGTCCCTCCTCTGTTTTTCTGTCCAAGTGGCAGCAGCTTTTGTCTGAAAGCAAAGCAACAAAACCCTCCATGAGCACAAAGTCGTGCCGGAGCTGCTGCGGGAGGGTTTCTCTGTGTGCCTATCAACATCCGCACGTGGGTTTGCCCTTTTCTCTGTCATTTCATCGGCAGGCCAAGGATCCTGCACTCCCAACCCCAAGCTCTCGCACTGCATGATGTGATGGAAATTAACACCTTAATATATATATGAAAAACAGCTCCAATTAGATATTTTTTTCTTTTACTGTGTTTCCTGCTCCTTATGACTAAGTGTGGGTAATTATCTTGGCTCACTTTTTCCACTCCACCCATGCTTAGAGAAAACCTGTTGCAAGTTTTCTTGAGATTTTTGCTTTTTTTGCCTCCCTCGCTTTTTTTTTTTCCTCCCTGCTAGTTTTGCTAATTAAAAGCTTTGCAAATTGTTGTGTGTGATAATTATTTTTATTCTGGTTTAGCAACCTAAAAGTAGAGATTTGAAATGCTTTCAAGAAGAAATTGAGGTGTCCAACGTGATTTTTTTTTGCTTTTGCTTCACAAAATTACTTTTCCAAAAGCTTATGAGGAATTTGCTCCTATTGAAAAGATCAGAGCAAATAACAACAGAAAACTCTGAACTTTCCTGCCACTGATTTGGTCCCAATTCTGTGGCATTCAGGACCCTGTATGGTTTGTTTTGATTGAAATATAAGGCACCATCTACAAATCCCCCTGGTTTTCCCATTCCAGAGGGAAAAAAGCCCTCTCAGCAGAGATTTTCCATGTCCTCATTGTATGATGGACCCAAACTCCCATCTCGGACAGAACTATCCCCAAAAACTGGTGGGCACACAAGGAAAGTCCAGAGTTTTCTTTCTGTGCCATCAGATCAGGGTTTTCCTAAATGCCCCCCCACCCCTCCCTGAGGATGGAAAAAGCAGGAATATTTTCTCAGGGACTTCAGAGAGCCGTCCTTTCCTTGGGCTCTCCCTGGCCACGTCCCAAGGGGAAACTTCCCAAAGCACCCAGGCGTGGCGTTTCCACTTATCCAGGATTGTCTGACACGGAGCTGGAAGCTGATAAAGTTTAGAAGTGGAAAACAGGGATCCTTGTCTGGCATTTGGAGACAGATCCCTGCTTCCCTAAGGTTATTTCGCCTTGGTCCATAACAAGCGTTAATTAACACTCAGGGGCTTTGCCTTGGCAAAGCGTAAAAGCAAATCTTCATTTCTGCTGAATTCCTTCTGCTGCTCTTCCTTCCACAGATCGCTGTGATCTTTGCCAATCCTGCTTCCCAAATATTCCCATCACCAGGATGAACAAGGGGGAAATCAGTAGTTACAGGCTAGAAACACAGAGCTGGTATCAAAGGCATTGCTTGGTCCAACTTGGAGCAATTTCTGGCCATCATAGAAAGAGTTGTGAAACAGGGAAAGTGCCACCCCCACATCATTCCTCGGGCAGAAGTCCCTGCCTCTGAATTCCCTCCTTTCTCGCTGCCTCCCTTCTTTTTTCCTTTGTTGTCACCCACAAAAACCATCCACAACTCCCGGGAGGAATCCAGGGCACAAAGCGAAAAAACCTCTTGGAATTGATTTCGATCCCATTTTCTTGTCTGGAGACCCAGACCTTTGGAATATCCATTTTCCCACCTTTTGGAGAAAATCAGCAGTAAATTGTCAGATAATGCCCTTCATTCAGAGAACATTTCACACATAAATAGCAAAAAATATAAACAGTGACCTCCACGGATCAGCTGGAATGGGTCTCCCAGGCATTTTCTCTGACCTCTGAAACATCCATAACTTTTTCTCTTTTCTCTAATAAATGCATTCGAACTTCTTAAAGGATTTACTGTGTGGGTCTGAAGAGAGGTTTATTCTCTTCTGCTCAGTGATTAAACACCTCTGGTTTTGGCTCCTACAAGATTTAGGGATTTTAAATGTTTTTCCAAGGGTCACGGGGGTGTTAAATGGGAATCAATTGTTCCGTGAGTGCGGTGTAGAGGTGACAATCCCAAATTATTTCATTTATCCCTTTTTCTTCATGAACAGTTGGATTCCGGGAGCGTCAGGAAGGTGGCGAGTGGGAAAGGACTGGGAAGCCTCTCAAAATGCTCTGGAAAGAAGAGCTGGAACAGAGGATGAATCCATTTGCTGGGGGACCTGAGAACAGCAAGGGCAGGAAAAGCAGGGAAACTCCTGGAATGACCCAAATTTGGGTAAATTGGAAATGGAAGGCCGGGATAAGGTGAGCAAAGAGGTTCTGCGTGGAGAAGGGATCCTTGGAAATGCTCAGGGCTGGGTTGGATGGGGCTTGGAGGAACCTGATCTGGAGAGCGGCACCTCTGCCCGTGGCAGGGTTTGGAGCTGGGTGATCATTGAGGGCCCTTCCAACCCAAACCATTCCATGATTCCATGATTCCAATGCAGCTGTGGGGCTGAGGACAGCAGTCGGATGTGCTCTGCTCCCCAGGCAGGGATTGCAGGAGCTCTTTGTCCCCAGGGCACACCAGAGCTCTTGCAGTGCCTGGATCTCATTAGGAATGTAAAAGATTCTAAATTTATAAAATAATTATCATTTTCCTAGGAAGAACCATGCAGAGCTGTCTTGTGCCAGTGAGAGGGATCTGGGAGAGCAGAATCCCAGGTTGGAAAGGATCTCCAGGATCACAGAGTCCCAGCTGTGCCCAACCCTCACCTTGTCCCCAGCCCAGAGCACTGAGTGCCACCTCCAGGCCTTCCCTGGACACCTCCAGGGATGGGGACTCCAAACCTCCCTGGGCAGCCCCTGCCAAAGAATCAAAAGAATCAAAACGAGCTCATTTCATTCATGATTCATTTTGGTACCGGACACCACGAGTGCAGGAGCATCTTTGTATAAAGATTTCTCCCTCTCCCTGTTTCCAGATGTTTCTGGGAGTTCCCTGTCACTGACATCACTCTTTTTCCAAACGTGTGTGGCCCTCCTGTCCCCCTGCACTTCCCCTGACCCTGGGGCACAAGGAGACAACTCACCCAGGGCTGGGATGAGCTGCGGCATCAAAGCCAATTCTGCAGCTCCTCACCGTGAGTGATTAACAGATCACGTTTCTGACAGTGCAAAGGCAGAACTTCCAGGAGAAAGAATCTTTGTCTGCAATGAATTATCAACCCGAGTTAGAACAAAACAGAAGGGGAAAAAGTGTCCCAAACGCAACGTGGAACTTCTTAGGAGGGTTCTGGCCTTTTGAAGATGCAAATAATGGATGAGTGAGGAGGAAATCTGGTGTTTACCATCTTTCTTGTTCTAACTGGGAATGCTCCTCCAAGGCATTTCCCTCCCAGCATCTTCCTTGAAATGCTGAGATTTCGAAATGCTGGGACCTCTCTCCGTTAAAAATGAGAGCAATGCGAATCTGTCCCAGAAAAAAGGGAGCCAGGGGAGAACTGAGCTGCAGCTTGGGGGGATTTCCTCCTCCACCTGGGTGTGGGGGAGCAGTGGCAGCCCCCAGCACTCGCCAGGCTCCCACCCCGCCATCCCCAGGCTCCGGAGCCGGGATGAGCCATGGGTTTTCCTGAATTACCTCTGGCTGTCAGAGCCTTCCTGCTGCAGTCAGCAGGGACCTGTCGGGTCTCGCTTTCCGCCAAAACAATTCCCACAGGCTGAGCCACCAGCGAGGTTCAGGTGCGGGTTACAGACTCCCAGTCATCCGGAAAATCCACGCTCCCAACAGGAATGGGCTGGGCTGCTCTCCTGGAGGAGATTTCCCCTCATGCGTGAGATGGCAGGCGGACACCTTGCCGAGGAGGCTCAGATCCCTTTGTTCTGCCACTTCCCGGGCTTTGTCCGTGGGATCTGACGGATCCAGGGGGATTCCAGAGCCCCAGAGCTTGGAACTGCCCGTGCCAGGCACCTCACGCAGTCTGCTCTGTGCTCAGGGAGAAGCAAGAAGGAATTGATAGGAAAAACAAAGGATTAGGGATGAGAAAGAAGCAATAAAAAGGATAGGTGCTAATTCCGGTGATCACAGATGGAAATCCTGATATTTTTATCCCCTATTTTCCTTTTAGTACTTGTACCATTTCCTGTCAGCAAAATGTTCCTCATGGCTGTTAGCTGGAGAAAAAAAATACAAAAACATGGGGAAAGCCCAAGCTGAGGCTGGAGTCTGACTTCCTAAAAGAACCGTGATGGCATTTGCTCTGCAAAGCTGAATTCCTTCATCCAAAGCCTAAAGGAGGGAATCGCCACCCTCACTCATTATCGTTCATGGCAGTGAAGAGCAGATTTTCTGGTGTACAAATGTCACCTTTGGGTGACAATTCCCAGTGCTGCTGCCTGTTGTGGAGCGCCCCAATCCTGTAAAAAATGAGTGTGACATATTCCAGGCTCTGCCTCTCCATGGCTTGGCACAGCTTGGGTGCTTTCCTTCCCAAGAAAAAATTCGCATCACCGTGAGATGCAGGAGCAAATCCCAGGGCTGCATCTCATTTGGTTGTGCTCCTGAGAAGTGTCCTGGTGCCATTTCTCCTTCCCTGCAGCAGGTTCAGCAGGGAGCAGCTGGGAGCACGAGTTACACCAGCACTGATTGCTCAGGCTTTAGGGCTTTGTTGAATCAGGATGTGAAAAGTCGGCTGAGGGAGAACAAACCCCGGCTTGGGAACAAAGCTGCGCTGAGTGAGGCTCAGTCATGAAGAGCAAACACAAATCTTCCTCAGAATGGACTTGGCTTGTTCTAATTTGGATTTCTTTTTTCCGAAAATGTCAAAATGATGAAGAGGAATATACCAAATAACAGCTAATCCATGATGGTGGGGGTTTCTGGGCTTCTGATGTGGAATCGAGGTTACAGACCCCAGTTTATTGAACAATTTAAATTTAGGTTCATCTGTGTCATGTGGCAGCTGTAAAATATCTCCTCTTTTCAGCAGCTGAGGCTCCTGAAGAACCAGAGGATCCCAAACTGGTTTGGGTTGGAAAGGACCTAAATTTCACCTCATTCCACCCCCTGCCAAGGGCAGGGACACCTTCTGCTTTCCCAGGGTGCTCCAAGCCCTGTCCAGCCTGGCCTGGGACACTGCCAGGGATCCAGGGGCAGCCACAGCTGCTCTAGGAAAAAAATTCTTCAGCCTTGTTGCAGTTGTCACCCACTTTTGCCCTGGTGGCCCTGGGCCAAAGGGCATCAGGTGCTGAGTAAGAGCTGCAAAATCATTGACTTTCAAACCCAAATTTCACCCACTCTGCAATAAACCAGAAATTATCATTTTTCTCCTTTTCTCTGTCTTTCTCTGTGATTATGAGCACACCATGCCAGCGTTTGGAGGTTTATTTTTACTGTTCTTCTCAGTTCAGGACACACCCTTTTCTCACTGCCTCCTACTCGAGTTATTCCTATTTACTCTGGATTTCCACTCCAGCTAACAAGGGAAAACGAGCATCTCTGGAGATAAATCACCCACAAAGAGCACCAGGGAATATGTGGCCGTCACTTCCACCTCCAATCCGATCCTCTAACTGGGAGCAGAGGCTTTATCTCCCTGTCTGATCAGGAGAAAATGCTACAAGGCAGCAAACGAGGCTCTTTTCCCTCCCTCTCCTGTTCAGACCTGCTACTTTTTGCCCTGGGACTTATGATGGGTGTCAAGAGAAAAATACTCTTCAGGGAAGAGAGTCCTTAACCCTGGGAATTGCTGTGGATGCTGTGAGTGGCTCAGGAAGGGATTCACTCCAAACATCCTCCTGCTCTGTAGGTGGCCAAGGAAAGGTGCAGTTTTCTGTCAGGCTGAGGGCGAAGCTGAAAATGAGGAGGCAAAAGCTGGTTTTTTCCTTTGGATGGCCTGACTTGTCACCATGGCCTGATAACAACTCGTTCCTGCCCTGATAGCAACAAATTCAACGAGCAGAGGACGTGTCCTGAGAGGTCAGGCCACTGTCACAGCATGACAAAGCCAGTGCCACCCCTTACAGCCTTCCTGGAGCATGGAATGTTTTCTATCCCAGGATGTTTCCAGCTCCAAACGCAATCCCAGATGAGGACCTGACTTCCAGAAGAGTCCCTGTGCTCTCCCCTCAGCAGTTTCCCTGGGCTGGAGCGTTTGGAAGGGCCCTGCTGAGGGGCTGGGATCACACCGGGCAGGATGCGCTGGGACGGCAGTGCCAGGGAAAGGGAGGGAAAATCAGCATTGTTGGTGTTAGAACAAATCACTACAAATCAGCTCTGCCTCAGCCTGACCAGCACGCCTGGCAGTTCATGGAAATGTTCCCCCTGAGCCAAGAAAAGGACTACAATTAGATAGGAGGGGTCTGGTAATTCCCAACAGAGTAAAATCTGAAGTCAGTGGGGATTGGGAAGTTCTCTTTCCCTGGCAGTGGCTGTGCTCCTTCCCAAGCACTGCAGGGTGTCCTCTGTCCCAGCAACTCCCAGCCTGGTCAGCAGGAGAATTATCCAATTTTGTGAGGGCACTTGCAGCCCTAATAAACAATGAGGGATGAATAAATACTGCTTCTCTAAACAATAAAAGATAAACAAAGAATGCTTCCCTCCTCTTCCACCTAATCTGAACCCATAACTGACAGCAAATTCTATTTTTATTTTGTTATGGAAATCCCAGAGCAGCTGGGTTTGTTTAGCTCTGAAAGGACTCAGCACTGTTGCTTCTGTTTTCCAAACTTCCATTTTTCCCTACTTGATATTTCTGTGGTCAAAACTCAAAGGAGCAACGAGGGAAAATCCATTCTCTAAATAAAGCCAGAGATGAGCAAAAAGAAATAAGTGCAAAGAGAACCCTCACCCTGGGGTTTGCTGCTGCTGAAAAAGCAGAAGGAAAAAGGAAAACCTTCCCAGTCACGTTGGAAACCTCGGGAATTGTTTTAAATGCATCCCAATAATGGCAATTTTTGATTTGTAGGACAGCAATGTGAAGTCTCGGGGACAAAGGCAGGTGCCAAACGTGGGGGTTGTCTCACAGCTCTGCTTGTTGTGACACGTTCCCTTCATTGCAGCAAATCCCTCGTAGTTATTTACAGTCATTAAGCTAATTGTGGCAGGGCAGGGAGGGAGCTGAGGAAATCACACAGACACTGTCCACCCCCAGAGCTGAGTTCCCCCTCCACACGGCTTTGGGATCCGTGGGGAATTCAAGCTGGGCTTGGAAAGGGCCTGGAAAACACCAACATCTGGAAGGATCACAGTGGGCTCTGCAAGAATTATTGCAGGGGCTGGGGAGGAAATTCAGCGCTCTGCAGCATGGGCGGCCCAACTCCAGCTTGCTTGAGCTACTGCAAGGGTTTTGATGTCCTCAGCCACAGTGAAACTGAAAGGGAAAAAGCCCAAATTTAATCAAAAACTAGACACCAGGGTGGACACCGAGTGCCTGTGCCCAGCCAGGACAGGCAGAGGGCTGAGCTGGGCCGTGAAAAAGATGGAAAGGCAGAAATTTTAACTCAGGGATCAGTTTTCTTATTGGGCCCTTCTACGGTTGAGACAAACCACAGAGGTGAAGCTTTACAGTTCCTTCCACGAACTGGGAATGCTTCGTACTTCGGGTGAGCCCGTGGGAATCCACTGGTTCTCCTTTCCAGTGGAAATCCAGAGGGAAGATCAGGCAAAGTTCAGCACTTAAAACTGACGGATGCTTTGAAAGGCTTCTCTTGGCCCTTTTTTGGCTGGTGAATGTGAAGTGGATCCATGACAGGACAAGATGTCAGGCTTGGTTGGTGTTGTGCCTTGATTTTAAAGGCTTGGAAAGGAACTCCCAAATTCTGAATTGTTGTGTCCATCTCTAGAGTTCCAGGAGGGCTGAAGAGCTTCTCCCTGAGCCTGTCCTGACCTGGGGCTATTTTCAGGACAGGATAAAGCTTTAATTGCTCACACTGATCCTGATGGAGGCTCGGCCCTGCTGATCCAGGGATCAAAGACACGCCTTGGTGACATCCATTACCACTTTGTCACCGAAAGTGTCACCTGGGGACTGTTGTGTGGGAGCCAAGGATTGCTTGCTCTGCCCGAAAGCACCAACTCCAGGACTTGACCTTGAAGAGGATGGAGAGGTTTTGTGAGGATGCAAATCAGGAATATTTGCAGATTTGAATTTGACGAGGCTTCCAAGGATCTGCTTGGATTTTGGGTTTTCTCCTCACACCCAGTGGGAGGTGAGGGAGGGTGATTTTAAAACTCCTTTCCAACCCAAACCATTCCATGATTCCATGATGCCGCTGTCCTCTGGTGCTCTTAAATGCACTGAAAAACTGGGAATCTGTTGGATTCCTCGTGGGGGAGCACAGCAAGCCTGGGATGAAAAGCACCCCAATTAAAGCTGTTGACAAAGCTCCCTCCTGGCCGGGTGCCACCCCAAACAGGCTGCGGGCTGGGGAAGGTGGGCGTTGTTTATCAGAGCCACATCTCTCCCCGTTTCATAATCACCTCCTTTCAGGAAGAGGGCTGCTCCAAATCATTCCTTGCTGCATCCCAGGGTGCCTTCCTGCAGCCTGGGCTCTTCAGAAATGGCATTCTGGGAAGCAAAAAAATACCGAAAAAATTAAAAAAGGACAACCCACAGCAAAATATTGGGCTGAGCCAAGACTGGAAATCTGTCCTGGAGGTGCCTTTGGTCCCAGCAGTAATAATCCCTGGCGTTTGTTGCATTGTTAATTAGCACCTAATTATCTTTTGGAGGTTAAATCAACCCAAGGGTTCTTGTAAGGTTGGAAATCAAGGTGTGACCTCTGGTGTGGTTTGGACTTGGGGTGTTTCCTTGTTTGGGATCATGCACTCGACTCTTTGCAGATCCACGGGGTGGCTGTTCCCCCGTGGAAATGCCCTCTTCCATGGGATCATCCCAGCTCGCAAACCTGGAGTGATTGAACCTCCCGTGGGGAAGGCAAATCCTAATCCTCATTTTTTAAAGACTCCCAGAATGAGCCAGTGAGGAATCAGGAAAGCTTCCCAGGGACTGAAGCTGTTCTATCACCGCACATAAATCCACATGCTCTTACCACAGACTCTGCAATGGAATTAGGAGAGATTTATAAAAAGAATTAAAGAAAACTTTATTAAAGAAACATTAATTTTCCTGTTCTCTCCCCATCTCCATCAGTTTGTTGCTCGCAATTCTCTTTTCCCAGCCTGAGGATGGGATGTAACTGTGATTTATCCAGGCTGGGAATTCCCAATGCTGATCCTCTGCTCCTTGGCACTGTTGATCCATCAAATCCTGAGCCAGGCAGTGGCAGGTACAGAGACAGAGGAACCTCATTCCTCCTTGATGAGCTTCCCAATGCTTTTCCTGGATATTATTTGGCTAAAGATCTGTGTTGAGAGATGGAAGAGGATACCCAGGATTCAAAGCTAAGGCAAACCGAGCCCAGGGAAATAGGGAAAACACATTGTCCATTTTTAATTGCTCTTCGGAAGCTCCTGGCAAGCTGCAGGAGTCTGTCTGGGTGCCCCAGCCCTTTTGAGGTTATTCCATCATGTTAGACCCAAGCAACAGCACAGAAATCATCCTCTCATCCTCCAGCCACTGCACTCTCATCCCATATTTTGTCTGCTCCCATCTTTTCCTGACTTTTACTGCACAACTAATGGAGAGGCTGGGATTGCTGGCTGCAGACAGAGGACAGGTTTAAAAGCTGAGCAGGGCTTTTTCCCCATTGCCCCATGAATGTAACATAAACCTGAAATTGCAGGATTTGCCTTGTTATCACGGTATTTTTTTTCTCCGCACACAAGTCTGGACATGATTTTCCACTCAGAGCTCCCACATTTGTCTCTTGATTTAATTTCTCCCAGGACATTAAAAAAAAAACCCAAAACGATCCCAATCCTTTCCAAGTGTTCCCAAGCACCATCCTGCTGGCCTCCAGGAAAACAAGAGGCTGGGCTGGAGTGTTCCGGGAGAGATTCTCTCTAGGGAAGGGAGATGTGTAAAGAGGGTGATTGAAGCCACCTTCGGGATTGTTGGTGATTTATTTGCTTTTTTTTGGAGGAATGAAGGTCAGGACTTGCTGCTGACTTTACCTGTGCAGGTGTCTGGCCTGGGATGAGGGCACAGCCCCCAGAGGGGCTGACTCCTCCTGCCTTCCCTTCTTAGTGGTTTTAGGGATCCTCTGGCAAATATTTCTTCTCTACCTTGACCTGAGAGGGAGTTGGGTGCAAAATTCAAATTGGATGAAATTTCAGGGAGGTAATTCCAGGAGAGATGAATTCTGACAGCTCTAGGAAAGCTCTGCCCTTCTCTCTCTCAGCATCTTCCTTTTAAGTGACAGCTTTGTGCTCACGTAGAGCTAAAATTAAACCCAGCCACCCTAAACTCCAACATTCCCATTCTTACCTCACACCCCTCTTCTGTATTTTAAAAAGCAATTTAATTAACCCACCTGTCCCCTTATCACCCACCCTCTTTGCACTCACCTGTTTCCTATCTGCAGTCAATCTGTTTTCATGTGTGTCTACTTAAATAATCATTAATCCAATTCCTTTAATTCCAGCTCAAAAAGGAACACAGTTTCACATGTTTCTCCTCAGTGTGTTGTGTTCTGCACCTGGAGCTGTTTGGGGGGATTTTGGGGGCTGGGCTGGGGGGGTTTTGCTTTGTCTGCTTTGCATTTTTGCCCGCAGGCAGTGGCAGTGTCTCGTTGAAATCTTCCCCTGCTGAAGGACAGCGAGAAGCTCGGCAAGAAGGAACAAGTGAGGCGCTTTTTGTGGTCGTGGCAGGCTGGGACCAGACCACCACGCGAGAACAAAAGGGATCAAGCCAGCCCCAGCAGCTCTGATTTCACGGCCCCAGCCGGGGGTAGGACCCAGCACATCCCGTTCGTACAGTCCGTGCGCGGGGCGGGCTCCGGCTCTCCCGGACCCTTCGGGAGCCTGGAGCAATGGGTTAAATTTAGCACAGCCCTGGGGAAGCTCCTGCTCCTCCTGCAGGTCCGGCTGGGCAGTGGGCCGGGCTGGGCAGTGCCATTCCTGCTCCCTGTCCCCTGGGCAGTGTCCCAGTGCCAGGAGGGGGGCAGAGGGCTGGGATTTGGGACACGGGGCCGGGCTGGGCAGTGCCATTCCTGCTGCTGTCCTTTGGGCAGTGTCCCAGTGCCAGGAGGGGAGCAGAGGGCTGGGATTTGGGACAGTGACCCTGTCAGAACCCTCCTTGTGCAGACAAAGAGCAGGAGTGGGTAATTCCAACACAGCTCTGTGTCTCTCTCATTTTCCTTTCAATTAACAGTAAAATCCTTCCCCAACCCCAGTTTATCAGAGGCAGAAGCCTTTAATCCATCACAGATTTCCCAGAGGAGCTGGGGCAGTCCCTGGATCCCTGCGAGTGTCCACGGCCAGGCTGGACATTGGGGCTTGGAGCAGCCTGGGACAGTGGGAGGGGTCCCTGCCTGTGGCACTGGATGGGCTTTAAATTCCCTCCAACCCAAACCATTCCATAATTCCATGATTAATGTTCCTTGTGCTTCTCAGCTGGAAGAACCAACCAGTCCTGACACGAGCTGCTGCTGCTCCTGCTGGGATTCCATTCTAGTAATTTTCCATGCTAGGAGGAGCTTTTATTAATTGGGATAAATATTTCAGGTTATTTGTTTGTATTTCTGTTCCACTGATCAACAGGAAATGCCCAGAGCATCCTCACACTTTTGTAAACCTGTGTTTTATGTGGCCTTTATAATCTAAATCCATTTTCCCTCTTTTTATTCCAAAGCCTGTGGCTTAAAAACTCCCCTACCAGGGAAGAGCCCATAAAGGTGGACACAAAACAGCATTCCAGGGAAATCCTTCAGCCCTGATCAATGTAAATAATATTTACTGGGACATCTAGTGGAAGAACAACACAGTGCAAATCCCAGCCCTTATCTGTACCGGGGCTGGCTGGGAGGCTGGAAATGTGCGAATACCTCCAGTTTGGGATGGAAAAATCCTCACTTTCTAAAGAATCCCATGAGGAGCAACAGGAGCAAAGGCAGTATGAGTCCTTAACTGAATTTCAAATGTCATTCTACAACACTTCTGCTGGGTTTGAACTGGTAAAGATTTAAAACAAACCCAACAAAGTAAAAGTTTTGAGAAACCCATCACAATTCTTGTCAAAGAATTGGAAGATAATAAAAAACTCTAAGGTGGAGAATGTTCTTTCTGTTTTTTCCAGCCTCAACTGAAACCTCATTCGCAGATTGAAGTGATAATGAAGTAAATAAGGGAAATGATGAAGTTGTTTTGGAAACAAGAGCCTCCTTTTTGGCTGCTGTTTGGGCAGCATTACTGACAGGAGGTGCCTGGCACAACAAGGGCTCCTTGGAGCCACCAGTGACCATGGGAAAGGATCATTTTGGAAGCTGTGTCTCTCCCAGAGGAACCCGGAGCTGTTCTAGAGCAGCAAATTTGTGCCATTTCCCAATGAGCAAATGCATCTCCTGCTCTTTGCCATGAAAACAAAGGAAAGGGGAATATTTCTGTCTGAGGCACTGAAAAAGCAAAAGCAGCAGTGGTGGGAGGTGGAGGAGTGGCAGGAGCAGGGTTCTGTCACTTGCTGCCTGTCCCAGCTCCTCCAGCCCTGACTCGGACAAACTCTTCGCGATTTTCCAAAAACTACCTGCAAATTTCACATGTTCCGTTTTCCTCTTCCCATCTCTGGGATGGTTATCCCCGGGTAACTCACTTGGGCAGCTGGATTGTCTCTGCAAGGTCACAGAAGCCTTCAAGGGGAAGAAACACAATAACTGAGAGGGGTTTGTTCTTTCCGTGGTCACTGCTTTGATTAAGCATTGCTGGGTGCTTGCTCCAGGTTATCCCACACCCCTCAGTCCCTGGGATGTAGCTGGGATTACCTGGAGCCTGCCAGGGCTGTTTCCTTTTGTAGCTCCCTCTATTTACATCCAGGTGAAATGGGAGCAATTCTTGCCACATCCCTCAGTGGGACATTTGTCAGGGCACCAAAAACCCTCCAAGCTCCTTGTAGGGGTTTTCAGGGACAAGGTGGAGGCAGAACAGGAATTTCTGATGGAATTGCAGCAGGCAGAGCTGCTCTGGAACCACAGGCAGAGCCATTAAGCAAAGCAGAGTTTAGCAAAGGTCGGAGCCCTCAGCTCGTGGACCCAACAATTCCCACCTTGGCTCGGGGATAGGAGGAGCTGATCTAAGAATCCTTGTTTTCCAACTGGAGCTTGCAGGAGGCTGGCTCCTTCCAGCTTTTGGGATAATGAGGTGGAGAAACCCCACGAATGTTCTGTATCAGAATCCTTTTTGACACCCTCACTTGCTGCTGAGTTTGTCATCAGCTGCTCTCAGCCTCACAAATCCCCGCTGCCAACACACAAGCAAAGGGCTCGGAAAGAGTGGGGTTGGAAAAGAGGTGGGATCAGGCTCGCCCACAGACTTTCCTTTCGTGCCAGGGCTCGCAGACGTTTCGAGTTAAAGCAAGAAACAGCCAGGAAAAATGTGCAGATGCTTAATTCTCTGCAGGATTTATAATATTACACGGTGAGCGTTTGCACCCTATACAATAAAACCACGTTGGCTTTACTACATATAAAAGAAAACAAAACAAAAAAATCACAAGTTTGACAGCAATTAGGGTGAATAGACATTTATTTTATCCTTTTACTAGCAGGACCAATTGTGATTTTATGCTCTGAAAAAGCTCATTTTAAAGTTTTATGTCTGAAGCGGCCTTGCCAAATCGAGCTTAATATTGTTACATTAAATGGATGGTAAAATGTGTTCTTAAACCCCTCCATCCTGTAAAGAGCCTGGAAGCAGGGAGCTGCTGCTAATGAGAGGCAGGGCCTGAATCCCAGCCCTTGGGGCTGTTTGCTGGAGCAGCTGGAGGTGTTTGCCAGTCCCTCCCAGCATCGTCCTCGCTTCCCAGACTGCGTTTGCCATCCAAGCTCCTCGTCCCAGCCAGGCCGAGCCGCGGCCACAGCAGGGAACCCAGAGTGCCTGGAGCTGTGCTGGCACTCTTCGAGGAGATCTTTCCCATCCTCAGAACAGGCCTCTCTCCCTTCCCAGCACTTCTTTTTCCCCTCTCTTCTGGCTTTGGGAACCCTGAAACCCTTGGTCAGAGCAGCTTCACAATGATCAGAGATTTTCTGTTCTTCACCCCCCTCAAAATCTTTATCATTTTGTGAGATGGCCCTGGATATGGAGGAGCTTCGTGCCCTTGGTGCTCAGAGCCCTCCCACCACTCCTGGTCACAGCACCCTCAGAGAATCCAATGGAACCAGGTGATTCCACCCTCTCTGCACCCTGGGTTTACCTGGGCCTCCAAATATTTGCTTTTGGAATGGTGAGTCAGGCATGGAGGGGCTGGAGCTTGTCCAGGGCAGGGAACGGAGCTGGGAAGGGGCTGGAGCCCCAGGAGCGGCTGAGGGAGCTGGAAAGGGGCTCAGGCTGGAGCAAAGGAGGCTCAGGGGGGACCTTGTGGCTCTGCACAAGTCCCTGACAGGAGCAGGGAGTCAGGATCTGCTGCCAGGGAACAGGGACAGGAGGAGAGGAGACGGCCTCGAGGGGAGGTCCAGGACATGAGGAGGAATTTCCTCATGGAAAAAGTGGCCAGGCCTTGGAAAGGGCTGCTCAGAGAGGTTTTACCATCCCTGGAGGTGTCCAAGGAAGGCCTGGAGGTGGCACTCAGTGCTCTGGGCTGGGGACAAGGTGGGGATTTGGCACAGCTTGGACTCTGTGATCCTGGAGGGCTTTTCCCCCTCAGTGATCCTGGGATTCTGTGAATGTTGTGCCCCAGGAGCTGCTGTTGGCACTGCCTCGTGCACTGAGCCACCAGCCCAAAGAGGAGACCAGAAGCTGCAGCAAGAGCTGGACTGGGAAGGAAACGTCCCCAGCAGCTCTGAGCACGAAGAGCTGAGGCCCAGGAGGGATTAATGTGCTTTCCTCCAGATTAAAATGCCCCTCCTCGTGCGCTGGGCTCCTCAAACTGGTTCAGCAATGCCCCAGCTCTGGTGGAAGGTGCCAAAATTCCCAGCACTGCCCCAACTGCCTGCAAAGTTCAGCACTCCCAGAGGGCGTGGAGAGCTTCCCATGCACACCCAGCCCTGTCCTCGCCTCCCTCCCCGGATGAGACCAGGAAATAACACTCAGAGGCTGCGAGGGGATAATTACAGGGTAAAACTGAAGATGAGGGATCGCCTGGGGGGGGCCATGGGAGTGCTGCAGGTCCTGGAAGCTGCCCCAGAGCTCCCAGCTCCTTCCAGCAAAGCAGGGTCCTGCGCATGGAGCTCCCCGGAGACCTGGGCTGGGTTCTGGGGATTATTTTTCAAGGCCACTTAACTCCTCCAAGTCTCTTGCTCAATAAAAGGCTGAAATGTCAGGGTTGTGTAAGGAGGGCAAAGCCAAGGAAAAGTTATGTAAAACTGGGCTGGAAATGCACTGCTCCTGCTCAAAGCCCTCTCAGAGCCTGCTGGGGAGGGATGCTGCAGCAGGAGAAGGAGCTCAGATTGGTGCTGTGCAGTTCATTAGGCCAGGAATTAATGCCAGATGATGTTTTCTGGAATTTGGTTTTATTCATTATAAAGATAAGGCTCTGTGCTGCAAAAAAACCCACCCAAAACCAGAACCAATCAACCCAACAAAACCAACCCAAGATCATTGAAATTCTTTGGGTTTCCCCACCAAACCCAGGAATTTTTACCAAAATCTCAGCCCTCATCCTTCATCTCCGTGACGTTCATGATCAAGCGGAAATGGAGCAAGAGGAGATGGATGGATTCTCCCTGCAGTGGGAGGATGGAAGAGGCATTTCCCTGTAGCCATCCCTCCCTCCTGCCTGTCCTTGCTAGGTCTGGATTAGGCCAAACTTTGCTGGGCCTGCCTTGGAAAGATGCCGATCCTAAAAAATGAGCACATCCTTCCAGAGATCCCTGCACGGACAATTGTGACACCAATACATCCCTGTTCCCTAAAACCCCTCTGCCATTCACCCAGGAGATTTTATTCAGCTGCACAGAAGGTTTAAGACATTAAAATTCCTTTAATTACAGCACAAACAGGCACTTCCGAGCACTATTGACCAGGCTTTTCTTTCTCTGGGTCTGTGCTGAAAGCTTTCCTAGCTTTCCATGGGAGGTGATTTCCAGCCTCTTTGTTCCATGGCACTTATTAAACAATTCCTTCTGACAGCCTTAAATGCAAACAGCGAGACTGTAGCAACTGGGAAATTAAAAATATATCGTTAATACAATGCCAAAGGCACTTTTTTCTCCCCCATGAATGGTTTGACAGCATTTGCTTTTTAAATGGAACTGTTCTTTAAACAAATCATGTTTAGTTACTGACTTGTGTCATAAACCTCTGGTCAATCCTTTAGGGGAAGGTCTTAAATGTGGATTTAAATTCAATATTTATAACATTTGTTGTTAACAAATATATTTAATATTCCTATTTTGTTTATTGGGTTTTCCAGCCTGGAGAAAAAAAGGCTCTGGGGAGAGCTCAGAGCCCCTGCCAGTGCCTGAAGGGGCTCCAGGAGAGCTGGAGAGGGACTGGGGACAAGGGATGGAGGGACAGGATGCAGGGAATGGCTTCCCACTGCCAGAAGGCAGGGCTGGATGGGATATTGGGAAGGAGTGAGGGTGGGAAGGGGCTGGGATGGAATTCCCAGAGGAGCTGTGGCTGCCCCAGCCCTGGCAGTGTCCAAGGCCAGGCTGGACAGGGCTTGGAGCAGTCTGGGACAGTGGAAGGTGTCCCTGTGGTCTGGATGGGCTTTGAGGTCCCTTCTCACCCAAACCATCCCATGACTCCGTGAGTTAAAGCCACTCAATAATGTGCATTGGAGCTCCACGTTTCCCAGATGGAAAGAAAGCATCCCATTTAAACTGGGACTTGTCTGCTTGGTGTGGTTACTCAGGAGGCAGAAAGCTGATCCAGAGCTCTGGGCACTCACTGGGCAGATCAATTCCTTCCGTTTTCCAGAGTTTGGGTTGAGTTTCATCCCCCTCATGGCTGAATTTAGGCAGAGCTTGTGCCCAGCAGGCAGGGGACAGTTGGTGACAAATCTGCCCTCAAGGCTGCTCCTGAGGACTGCCCAGGCCACGGCTTCAAGTGGCATCACTTGAGGATGCTGCAAATCCATCCAGAGCAGACAAAGCCACTGCCTGAGACTGGAAACTGGGATGAACTCCATGGAAATTAAGTGGGAATGAAGTGCAGCGCTCTGTTTTCACCACTCCACCATGATCAAATTGTAGATTTCCCCACAATTAATCATCCCTCTCCCTCGGTGAGCACATTCAGCTGTCCCTTCCACCACTGCCACGTGTCTTTGTTTTCAAACATCATTTTCTATTCCAGACCCAGCCGTCAGCTTTCCCAGGGGAACGCGTCGGGCTGTTGGGCAAGAGGGAACAGCCTGGGATGGCGCTGCCAGCGGAGGTGGCAACGGGGAAAGTGGAGCCTTGGGAGGGTTGTGCAAGGGTTGTGTTCCAGGCACTGCGAGGGTTGGAGCCAGGCCAGTTTTCCAGCCTGCCAACTTCAGGAATAAAATCCATGCGGGGCGGGCAGGGAGAGAGCAGCCCCGGGGATTCAGCGGTGTTCCCGGGGCTAATGAGGGAATCCGCTCACTGCAGGTACAATTAGCAGCAAAGAAAATAAGAATTAACCAGTCTGGGCTGGAATGGCTTTCTTTGCCTCACACCTTGGTGACACTCCTTGAACTGAACACCTGCGGGGTGGTTCGGAGCCAAATCGGGAAGGTCTCCACCCAGAACACTTCTCGTGGAGGGCTCCAAGGGCACATTTGGGGATTGCAGCTCCGAGCTGGCACCGAGTGGAGATCTGATGGCTCTGTGCAGATGGTATCAGGCTGTAATTTATAAATAGACCTTCCATCTCCACAGCCATGTAAAACAGAGGTGGCATCTGGGAGGAATCAGCAGAAAAACTGCAGCCATGATTTGCAGCCCATCTTTTAAAATCGAGTGTGAAATCTCCAGGTTGATTGGGGTGGGGGTGATGATTTCAGTGGAATGATCTTTATTGCCCAATCCCCACTTTCGCAGCTCATGAACTCATAAACACACGAAGATAAACATGTTCGAGTGTCTCTAAGTGCAGAGATACCAGCGTGTGCCAGACCAGAAAATCCTAGTCCTAAATAAAGCTGATAATCCCAGAATCTGGACATTCATCCCCTCAGCACTGAGCATGGGGCTGAGGGTGAATGTGCTGCTAATTTTGGCCCTCTCCAGCAGGCGCCTGAAGTGGAGTGGAAGGAACAAGTGCCAGATGTTGTTCTGTGCAGACTCGGTGTCACTGGGAGGAGAAGGCACTTCAGGGAGAGCATTCATTTAGGAGGGGCCTAAAATAATTAAATAACTGAATGTCACAGTGCTTTAGTTTACACAGGAGGAGAAACTCGGGCAGCGTGAGTCAGGCCCTCTTCTAAGAATGACTAATATTATAAACAAATGCTAAGATAGAGGCACTAAACTCCCCTTTCTGACTGCACTCCTTAAAGGTCATAAAACCGATCGAGTTTTCCAGTTTCAGCTTTTCCCATCGACTTTGCTGAGCAGTAATCAGGTCATTGGGCCACTTCCCTTGGACACTGACCAATGCATCCTCAGCTTTATCCTAAATATAGCAAGGCCTTTTTTTAGCATTGTTGGTTTTCCCACTTTTTTTTTTTCCTATTTATTTTTTTTTCTCTTGACTCCCTCAAAGTGAGTTTAGTGCAGCACGAAGGTGCCAGATGGACATCACTGGAAAATGATGTTGCAGGGCTGCTGTTCCTGCACGGAGAGCAGGCTGTGTTTATCCACAGGCTGACTCCTGCCCCTCTCCACCAGCTTGCCTTAAGCCTGACCTGTGGAAACCAGGCTGGGCTCAAACCGCCCCGTGCAGGCAGCCAACAAAACCACCAAATCCCCTTGTCCTGGTTGCTTTGGAAGCCAGACAACCCTCAGGCTGGAACTGCAGCTTCCATGGCATCAGCAACGTCCTGCACAGGAGTCTTACCCAGGAGAGCTGGGATTTGGCTTCTCCATCTCCTGCTGCTGAAAGATGAGGTGTCTGCTCTGAGCTGGACACTCCCTGGGAGGGTGGGCAGGCCCTGGCACAGGGTGCCCAGAGAAGCTGTGGCTGCCCCTGGATCCCTGGCAGTGTCCAAAGCCAGGCTGGACGGGGCTTGGAGCAGCCTGGGACAGTGGGAGGTGTCCCTGCCCGTGGCTGGGGTGCAATGAAATGCTCTTTAAGGTCCCTTCCCACCCAAACCATTCCATGATTCCCTGAAAAAGGAAAGGACCCATGTAAGTCCCCATGAGAGGGAGGTGGCACAGCTCCATTTCTGACTTTCCTCTGCGCTGTTGGCTTTGAAGTGGACTTGAGAAACAGCTTAAACCAGACAGGTGGCCTAGAGCTGGGCAGAGCTTAGCGAGTTGAATCCCACCCATAACGATGGGAGGCAAAGCGGCGCTGAAGAGCCCAGGGTTGTTCCAATTGCTCCGTGTTTTCTCAGGCCCCAGCCCTCCCCGGGATTCCCGGAGACTCCTCCTGCTGTGCTGCCACCATTCCTGGAGCAGAGCTGCCACCGCAGACCCTCCGGGGTGAGTGGCCCACCAGGGCAGCTCTTGTGACACCTTCACTGCACAGCTTCACACAACACCCAGAGCAATGGGGCAGATGGGGTCCTGCAGCTCTGCTTAGGGCTGAAACATCGGGCTCTGAGTAAACAGGACTTTAATTAAATGGAAATAACTCTGCCCTGCTGTTTGTTGTGGCGCTGGGAAGTTTCATACTCGCTCTGATCGCTACGATTTGCTCCTGTAATTGCGACTCCGTGTTTTGCAAAACGCACGATGCTGCTCACTTCCAATCCATGGAAACTATCCCAGATCGGCCCTGACAGCTCCCAACTCTCCCTTTTTCCCCCCCTGTGTGCTTTCATTTCTCTTGCTCACTCTTGGCACAGTGCTTTGGAAGCTGCAGGGCTGCTTGCAGGGTGTTCTTATTAAAAACCAGCAGAGCAAGATGTCCCCAAATATATTCCTGCTCGTGGTGTCCTGCAAATGCTGTTCCAATGGGTTCCATCCAGCCCAAGGAAGTGAAACTGCTGGAGTGCTCTTCATGTCCCAAACTGTAGGAATGACACAGCTTGGCTTCAGCGGTACGGATGCTCCACACTGCAGTGGGTTTTAGTACAATGTTATAGCAATGTTGTTGGAACTTTGTCCCATAGTTCAGGCTTTGTTGTTCGGTCTCCTGTGTGTTCTGGCAGAGGGGAGGCTCAAAGAGCTGCTCTGAGGGACCTGCCTGGCACACTTTGGTCTCTTGGGGAATTCAAGGCTTCAGGAAACACTTTCTCCTCGTTTCTGAGCTCATGAAGGTGCTCAGCAATGAGGAAACCTCAGCTCTGCCACCACCAGTGGTGCCGCTACAAGGAGAGGCCAAGTGCAGATCCACCCCCGGGGATTTTACACTGGGGCTGGAGAGGCCTGGGACAAACATGGCTTGGAAGCAGAGCCAACAGACAGCAGAGGTCTGTCTGCTTGGGGGGACACTGGTTAGCTCAGTCTGACAGATAATTGCAATGATGAGAAGAAATTTGGGTCCAAAGACCATATTCCCAGCACCTCTTTTATTCACTGGCTGTGGCACAAGAATTCCCCCAAGAAACCTGAGCTCCCCACAAAGCCCCTCTGGGAAGGCCCTGCAGGTCCTGGATCACTCCCTGTGTCCCTGCAGAACAGGACAGGGTGTGCACGGGGAGCGTGTGTGACATAAAGACCTGGTGGTGCCTCAGCTCCATGTGCAAACACCGCAAACACAGCCATGTTTATCCCAAAAATCCTGGCCTGGAATCTGGCCTGGAGGCCCCTCCTGTTCCATGGATTGATGTGCCATGAGCCCAGTTCGCTGCCCAGCTTCTTCACACTCACCAAAACTGAGCTTACCAGGGACTTCCCTGTCCCTTCTTGGGGAGCAAAACCCAGGTTTTTTCCAGCAAAACCCAGGTTTTTTTGGATTTTGGTTTGGTTGTTTTAATCAGAAGCTGGTTTAGAAGGTGTTTGATTAGAGAAGTGGTTTTGAGAAGTGTTTGAACCTCTGAGATCTTTCATAATCTCCATTCAGTTATTTCCTCTGCTAAAGGCTTTCTGCAAAGCCTGGATGAATCAAATAGATGAGACTGATCCTAGAGAGTTTCTGTCATCCCAGGGGATATCCAGGGACTCCTGACATCCACTGGGAAGCACTGCACATCTGCAGAGAAGAATTTAATCCACTGAGTTCTTTTTCACATTGAGGCATTGGGCATTGTCCTTCAGTTCTGCTGGAAATAACAGGAATTTCTTCCTTCAGCCCTTGGGCCTTGTCCTTCAGAAGCTTCAGCCATCCTGAAACCCCAACAAACGGTACAAACCAAACAAGACACCAAAACCACTTCCAGTCAGCTCTGTAACCTGCAAGAAGAAGGAGAAAAGACCATTTGAAAGCATGTCTTACAATTTACTGTCTCCAAACAAGCCCGGCCACTGGGTTTGTCTTCAGAGAGACAGATATTTGTCACTCTATTATTGTTTTACAGTGTCAGCTCCAGACACTTAAGTATTGTTGGAATGCAGTAGGGGGGGAAAAAAAAATCATGTTTTAAATCTCCGATGGGGTAATAAACTGCAGCCAGGAGCTAATTGTGCTGAAACTTGATCTTTTACAATCTGTTATTGCTGGAGTGGGACTCCCCAAGCCCAGAGCACTGGGGTTTGTTCCACCATTAGTGAGGTCGTTCATACACGCTCCCCAAAACCCCCAGATCACAGCTCTGCTCCCAGCTGGGGACTTAAGCTCAATTCTCCAAGCGATCGATGCATTTTGGACATGAAACCAGTGAGGGAGGGGATTAATCCTCATCAAGTTTAATGGCTTGCTGTGGATTTGCTTCCTACAAGCTTTCTTCCACCCAAGAAGTCCTGAGAACGTTGTACCCCTCCTGTCAGGAGGAAAATGAATCATTGCCCAGAGCCTGGAAGGCCAGAGGTGAATTGGAAGCCGCGCTGTGGAACACTCACACTGCAGAATTATTATTTTCTTTTTACGCCAGCATTAAATAATATTTGAGCTCGGGGTGGCCAACCCAACGGGTGGTTTCAGTGCTGAATGAGACCAAAGAAAGGGTCCATCCATCATGGGCTCAGCTCAGGTTTTGTTCAACAATCTCTTTTTTTTTTGGTTTGTCCCGAGCTTTGTATCGACCAGCTCTTAAAATGCCAAGTCCGACTTCTAAATGTTAAGCCCCAGTTTGGATTAAATTTTTGGCTGGGAAATGTTTTGAAGGTCCAATAAAAGGGATGTTCTTTCCCAGTGTTTTTCTCATCTGGGTGAGGCCGATGAATAGATGTGCCTGGTTAAAGCTGGAGAACTATTCTGAGGGTATTTTAGCCAAGGAGAATGAGATTTATTGAGGCTGGTGCAATTCTGGGGTCACATTTCAATGGGAATTCACTGAACTTTTATTTTCAAATTTTTCAGCTGTAAAATGTGGTGTGAAGACTTCTTCTCTTAAGGTTTTCACCCAGTCCTGGGCGCACAGAATCTCCTGAGTTGCACCCATGAGGATGGTGGAGGGTCACTGAGGATCCTCGTATTTCCTGGGCTCTGAGCAGTCCAGCACCACAGCAGCCAATTGTGGGCAGAGTTCACCAGAGATCCAGGCTACAAAGGGGTGCAGATAAATTTAGATGCATCAGAAGCGCCCAAGGAAGTGTCCCAGGCCAGGCTGGACAGGGCTTGGAGCAACCTGGGATAGTGGAAGGTGTCCCTGCCCATGGCAGGGGTGGGATGAGATAATTTTAAGGTCCCTTCCAACCCAAACCACTCTGTGTTTCTATTCTAAAATCCTGAAATCTGGGATGGAGCTAAGAGTTCTGGGTGTCCATGTTGGCACTTACAGGGGGGAAAAATTGGTTTTCTCCCTAAAGCTGAGAAATCCCTGATTGTTCTGCATGTCTGGGGTGACTGAGCAGCCCATTAACACCACCCGGGTGGGGAACAAAGCCAGCGGCTGCTTTCCACAGTGAGCATCTGACAAGGAGACAAAATAATTGTAGAGTGTGTGATACTTAATCCAAAAGTGAAGAGCTTGGCACTCCCAGACACGCAGGGAGCACATGGAGAGGGAGGAAGTGTTTCACACAACCATTTGTCAGGCCAGAACTGCTCATTAAGCATGGTCAGCCTCTCTTCCCGAGGAAATTCTCCCCCTCCTGCCTGAGGAGAGCTGAGATGACCATGGATATCCACCCCTCAACTCCCATGGTTTGGACGCAGCAATTAGAAACTAATTACACCCAAACACTGAATCCCAATACAGGGAGGGGGGAGAAGAAACTGCCGAAATTGGGAGTTGTTAATCCATCATTCCAAGGGAACAAGTGCCAAAGGGAAGGAGCAGGGCTGGGGCCAAAGCAGCTCGAGGAGATTTGGCTGTTTACTCTTTCTATAAGTGCATGTTTGGTCACAGGGGGTCTGACTGGGATTGTGTTGATACTCAGCTTTCCAGGGGCAGTTCCAAATGTAAGAGTTAAAGTTTATTCTCAGCCCTCTCTGTGCATCTGAGTTTAGTTCAGCCAAGACAAGAATTAAATGCAGCTTTGGTGTAACTAATGAGAAAAACTCGTACTAAAAAAAAAAAAAAAGGAGCCTTTCACTCATGGATGCTTCCCAAAGAGATGCTGTGGTTGATTAGAGCTGATTTAATTACTGTGCATTACAAAGAGCACATCTCCTCTTCCCTGGGCAGTGCCTGGTGTTGCAGTGTGGATAACCAGGAATCCCTCCAAAGCGTGGAGCACACCCCCTGCCATGTGTACAGCAACTCCTGGAGCGTGTGTTCCCAAGATTTCCCATCCCAGGAGTATTTTCCAGTTCTGTGCGAGCTGACCAAAGTCAGAGATTGATGAGAAAGAGAAGTTCCCCTTGATAAAATCCAAAGTCATTGTACTCTACAGTCAGAGCAAGTGAGGGGACAGCAAAATGTTCCTGCTTCCAGAAACCAGGAATTGTGATCATTTTTTACAAAAACCAGAAAAATTAAAACATATCTTTAGAACCTTTGGATTCCACAGCAGAAAAGTTGTTGCACTGGGAAAATATCGATCAACTCTGCCTGGCAGCTCCTGTTGGGTTGGTGGAGGAGAAGTGGAGGAGAAACCTTTGGGTGATCCACGTTCCTCCCGTTTCTCCCCTGGCTTTGAGAGGGGCCAAAAAAAGCTCCAGGGTCACCCTCGCGTTCGGGGCTGAGGAGTTTGGCAGGTAAAGAATATTCCACAGGCTCAGGGGGGACACAGAGCGGAGTCCAAGTGGAGCCCAAGCTCAGCTCTGCACAAGAGAGACGTTGATTGTTTTGGCGTCTTTCCTTTGCTCCAGGGGAAAATCGAGGCACCCTTCTTGGGATATTATTGGTGCGAAATCATAAGTTACAGTTTTATTACCAGTGGCTGTGTGCGTGTGAGGGAGAGAGGAGGAGGTGCTGGGCACAGGAGAGCATAACCACTCTTTTGTAACCATGAATCCATTCTTTTTTTCTTTTGCTTTGCAAAACACAGGTTTAATTTAGGGAGAGAAAAATAGAAAAAAAATAGAATTTACTTTTCCATACAGCACCAAACAGCCGTGTTTTGAATATTTATATTTCGTTTAAAGCCTTCTTGTCTTCAAACTTGAATTCTTCACTTTGCATTGCTGAAAAGAAATTTTAAAAAAAGAGAAATAGGTGGGCTGTAAAGACTTATTCTCGCTTTATAAAATTGCAGATTATTAGAGCCCACCTCACATATTGATCTAGAGCTACCATGTTTTCCATGTAAAAACATCTCCCTGCATTTCATCCCTTCACAGATTTCAAAGCTCCCCGGCCTGTGTTGAGTTGTAAAGTTCTGTTCAATGGCTTGGTTCGCTTCCAAAAAAGCTGGCTGAGAAATTTGGATCTGGAATCAGCGTTGTTGGGGGAAATGTATTCCCCCCATTAACTGCAGGATGTTTTCTTTGATTGTTTTGCACATGGTACGGATTCATTTACTTTTCCCCGTGTCAGAAGCCTCAGCTGGGCTGTTTGGTAGAGTCCAAAACCAACAGGTTTTAGCAACTGGAAGATTTTTGTGGAATTAGGCCAATGTCCCCTTCTTCGGGGCAGTGAGCACTTTGCTGTCTTGGCCTCGCTGCGGCTGGGGACATTTGTCTGTCTGCTGATGTGTGCTTTTCCCGCAGCTCATCCCTCACCATCTCCCTCCTCCTCGCAGACTGGGTCTGATCCTCTGCATTTGTGGTCAGTGGGAGTCAAATCCATCAAGATTTGTTGGTGGCTGCCCTTGGATCCCTGGAAGTGCCCAAGGCCAGGCTGGACGGGGCTTGGAGCAGCCTGGGATAGTGGAAGGTGTCCCTGCCCATGGCAGGGGGCGGGATGGGATGGGATTTAAGGTCCTTTCCAACCCAAACCATTCTGGGGTTCTGGGATTGTATAAGATGTCCTCTCCCAACTGCACATTTCAAGTGATTTCAAGAAGCAACCACCCCTTTGTATTTTAACTCATTTACCAAAAGAATTTAAGAACCATTTCAAAGTTCTCTTATCTCTGTTTGGCAAGATACGAGCTCACCTTCAGCCCAACAGGAGGGTGGGGTGGCCTTTTTCACCCTGCATGCTCACGGTTGTGCAGTTGTCTTAATTCTCCGGGGAATGGTGGCTGGAAGCAGAGGCAGGGATGGCAGGGAGGGACTGGGGGTGGTTCCCATCCCAGGGTGACTTGGAATCATGGAATGCTTTGGGTTGGAAGGGACCTTAAAGCCCATCCCGTCACACCCCCTGCCATGGGCAGGGACACCTTCCACTACCCCAGGGTGCTCCAAGCCCCATCCAACCCGTCCTTAATGATGGGACATCCATCAAAGCCCTCGTTACTCTTCGAAGAGATTCTTGATGAAAACTCTAAATTTAGCCAACATTAAAGTGACATTGGTATTTTTTTTTTAAACGATTGTCACAGTATTTTGCAACTTCTGTTCCCCTCTGGCTGGGATTCGAGCACCCTCTCCCTCCACCTCCTCCCCACCTCCTGACAGCAATCGCCAGTTGTAAAATAATAGACCATCAGCCAGCAATAATTTGCAATCCAAACAGACTTGACGCTCTCTGACATTTATTGAAACCTCAGACCCTGTTCGCTGGTTTCAGTTTTCCTCCCTTTGCTCTGTTTTTACAGACAGACAAGTGCTTAGATTTGGGTTTAATAATGAGCAGAAATTTCGCCTTGGCCCGCCTTTGCTTGTGTTGGCTGCGGCGGGGCCGCGCAGCAGACGGGCGGTTGGAGTTAATTACGCTAAATGGTGAGAACATTATTTGACCCCACTGGTTCGGCACCAGATGTTGAACGTTGCCTCTGAGAAACCAGCACAGACGTCAGGCTTTGGAGGCTGCATGAGGAGGGAGAACAGACTTGGAGCTCGAGTCACTTTTTTTTTGTTGGTTTTTTTTTTTTTTTTTTTTTTTTTGCAGCCTTAACTATCCCGGGATAAGCCCGGGACAAACAAAGCCCTTATTAGGGACAGATGACAACATTCAGCTGCAGCCACTCGGGGCAAATTAGGGCACGGTTGTAGGTTTGGAGCTGAATGGATCAAAAAACCTCCCCCGAGAAATCGTTTTGCTAAATGTACAGTGAACGTTCTGCCAGCACAAGGTATCAGCTTTGGTAAATCCTTCCTGGAAAGTGGACTTCACATTTACGGGCCAGACATGATGGAATTTAATGTTTGCAAATGATTAAAGGATTTTGTTCTTTCCTAGTAACAACTGCATTTATCAAGGTGGCAGCCACGGTGGCCTTAGAAGGAGCTGAAATGGAGCTGAACTGCTGAGCTTTCCCTGGCTTGGGTCTGGGAATCCCTCCGGTCTTTAGGCGTTAGGATTGGGGAATTACGTCGGGAGATATGGGAGGAGGGCAGTACAAAGTGTTTATTGACCCCAGGCTGTGTTAATAAAGCATTAGAAGTATTACCTGCTCGGGGATTGTCAGGGCACAGCAAAGTTGTCCTGACCTTGGTGGAAAACTGAAACTGCTCTCAGTCTTTGAATGAACTGTTTGGACTGTGGGAGTGACAACACTTGTGCAGATTTATATATTACAGGAAAAAAAGAGTTTAAAAGCTTCTTATGCCCAAAAATGTGTTCCCAATGCCTTTATTTGCTTGCATGGCAGTGATAAGGTTTTTAACATCACACAATTCACAGAGAATTTTGAATTCTGGTTCTTTTTCCAGTGGGTGACATCCCTCACGTTGTGATGAACAGCAGCTTCCCTCCACCCTCTGTGTGTCCCCGGGATGCAGGACAGGGACTCACAAACCTTCCAGCTCCTGCCCTGAACAGCATTTGGGGCCTGGTTTTGGGGGTGCTGGAGCAAAGCCATTGACCCAAGCCAGCAGAATTCGGAATCATTGGATAATTTTAGTGCTTCGTGGTCTCTGGTAGTTTTTTAGAGCATCACCACTTGCCTGGAGCGTTATTTCAGGGGCTTAACCACCCAAAATTCTTTGTCATTCCCCACATGATAACATGACCCATGTGCTGTGTCAGCACATCTGGATCAGACTCTAAATTGGATCACTCAGGATTCTCTCAGATCTCTTTCATTGCCCTTTTCCCTCTGAGTTTCCCAGCCTTTCAGGGCTCTTCTCCCAGCACATGTGCAGCAGGAAGGTGTTGATGTGTACAAAACACCCAATGCAGAATGCTGCAATTTGAGTATTCCCACCGTTTTCTGGGTCAGTGAGAGATTCTCAACCCTCTTCATCCATCAAAGTCCTGCAGATACTGCTTTCCATTAAAAAATTAAGAGCAAATCCAGTGGAATAAGTGGAGCTGTTCTGCAATTCCTGCAGGGCAAGTCTGAACAGAACATCCTGGCTGGATTCTGCCATGGAAAAGCAAAACCATGGAACAGGGAGCTGCCTCCTGTGCTGAACTCACCTGAAAGGCATCACCACCCTGGGATCCTCCAGGGCACATCCCCCGTGCCCAAAAATCCATGGATGGATTAATAATAAATGGCAAGGGAATGTCCAGGACACCGCTGCTGTTTCCTTTCCCTCTAAAGCAGGTGCAGATGCCCTCAAGGACAATGCCATGGCCACACCTCTGCTGCAACTGGCAAGAACTGCCAGAAATGGGGTTTTCTACCCAAAACTTGGGCACAGCTGCTTGCACCAGCAGTGGCGGGACAGGAGAGACGTTACCTGGAGGGTTTTTTCTATAGCAGAGGAGAGGACACAGTTGATCATGCCAGGGTCTAAGTGCTGCCAGGCACAGGTTATTGCAGCTTTTTTCCCCTCTCTGGGCACCAAATAGATAATTTTGGATCAGCTGTGTGATTTTCTGTGTATACTTTATGCAAAATCAGATGCCTGACACGTCCAGCTGAAGAGTTCTTCATAAAACTTCACAGTCACAGCAACCAGGTTCGGTGTTCTGGGGTTTTCTGAGAGAGGTTTAGATTCCCTCACAGGCTTCAACACTGACTGTAATTTACTGCGAAGCAGGAGAGACATGAGCTGAAATTTTTAGGAGCAGATTAGGTTGAAAAAATTTATGACAGCATTTAGAAACATTAGACTTGGGACTGCATGCCAGAACATGACAAAATAGCAGGTAATAACAGATCTCATTAGAACTGTTTATTAGCCTGTCAGGGATGGTTTTGCTGCTGGATTGCTCTTATTTTCATCCAGATTAACTTCTACCCAATCCAAGCACTCAGAGGTGTCTTCCTGGGACCGCTCAGTGTGTTCATTCCATGAAGTTTATGTTATTTCTGAATTTTAAGCAGAATGTTACTTTCTATTCTTCTTTATCCACCACCTCCATGTTTAATGATCTTTGTGTATCAAAATGCAATTAGATTTTCCAAAGGATCCAAGTGATTCCGGCTCCAGTGTGCTGTTTCAAAAGGATTGGCTCGCCCTCCCTGAACAAAACATTGGAGTATTTGCTTTTCTTGGTCTTGGACCACAGTTCTTCTGTCTTGGCCTTCACCTTCTCCCCTGTGAGGGTGGGGAGGCCCTGGCACAGAGAAGCTGTGGCTGCAGCATCCCTGGAAGTTTCCAGGGCCAGGTCGGACAGGGCTTGGAGCAACCTGGGATGGTGGAAGTTGTCCCTGCCCGTGGAACTGGATGATTTTTAAGGTCCCTTCCAACCGAAACCATTCCACGATTCCATGACTCTTTCTAGTTCTTACTCTTAGTCCTTTAAACACAGAATGTGTGTACAGAAATTACCCAGACCCAATCCGCTCTGCAGATGATCCGCTCTCTTTTCCCTAACCTTAACTAATCTTTCAGTAACAGCTTTATTCTCTCAGCTCATCAGACCTTCAGTAATTCCAGCAGATCAGCTGCCACCCCTCCAGTGAAGGTGAGGATCTTTCCTGACTCAAACCTTGAGGTAACCGCTGTGGTTTGGGGTTGTTTGAACCACACAGAGACATCCTGGATGTGCCTGGACCTGCTGCCTGGTTTATCCCCAAGATCCAGGCCAAGCCCCTCCAGAGAAAAACTTTGTGCTTTATTTTCTTAGACAACAACCCGAGGTGCAGCAGCAGCGTATTTATATGGACAAGGACCAGGCAAATGCAGAAAAACAAACCCCAAAACAACACAAACAAGCAACCCTTCCAAAGATGTGGTTTCCCTGCAGCACTCGAGCTCTGCTTGACAGGAATTCGGTGCCAGCCCCATCTCCAGCAGACAATAATTGCTTGGATCTTAAAAAAATCCCTGCAATGATGTCACCATTGCTCAGCTAAACCTGGGCAATCGGTTGGGTTTTGCAGCTGTGGGGATGAAAAGTGCTTTTCATGAGCCTGGGCAAAATAATGTTCAAATTATTTCCTATCTTTAATTTTTGTTCAAATTATTTCCTATCTTTAATTTTATCTCTACAAATCAAACTGTTTCCTTTTATTATACGAATTTGGGAGGGTTCAGCCCTAGAAGAGCATCTTTAGGCTCTTTAAAAATATTCACAGAAGGGTTCACCGACTCATGGAATGGTTTGTGCAGGAAGGGACCTTAAAGATTATCTAGTCCAGCCCCAGGGCCATAAAAAATGGAAGGCAACACTGAGGAACCAACATTCCTGAACCCTACGAATCTCCAGGGAAAACCAAAAAGAAGGAAAGATACTGATAGAGAAGGGGCCATTCCAGCTCTAGAGAGGCTCCCTGACGTCCCAGTGCCTTTGATTTCCACAGCTCTGTGCCTGCTGCAAAGCTGTAAAACATCATTAACTTCAGCAGAGCCATTTTAAGAGGGGTTTAATGTTCACTCCATGTGCTTCACATCCTCCTTTCCCTTCCCCTCGCAGCTCCAGTAAAACACATCCCGGCCTATCTGGCTTCAGAGGTGTCCTCCCGCCAGAAACCCATCAGATCCATTTACTAATGACGTCTATCCAGGACAATATAATGGCTTTGATTCATGTTTTTTGGAAAGCAGCTCCAGCTGACTTCCCTGTAAATCTTGCCGTGTTATTAATCCCTGGAGAGCAGCTGGCAGCCAGTCCGTGCTTTATTTGGCTGGTGGCACTGGGGCTGAGATAACCCCAGGCCTGCCATTCTTTTAGGGGAAAAAACAATTGGAAAAACACCTTTCCCCAGCAGGTGGAATGTGGGAACAGCCTCACCTGTGGGTGGTCCCCAGGGTCCATCAACAGCAGTGGCTGTGGTGACATTAATTACAGAGCTCTGGGGCTTTTAATCCCACCAAGGAAGGTCTTTTAGAGCAGAATTTCCTGCAAAAGTTCTCTTTCTGCCAGGCCTTTGTTTTCTGAACTTCATGGTCATCAACACAACCAAGCGGAGTTTGTCCTAAATTAAAGAGCTTGTCCTAAATTAAGACAAAAACACACTTACACAGAATTCTCTCTCACCAGAAATGCTGTTCAACCCACACTGCTCTCCCTAAATTAGCTAAATTCTAGACTTTTCTATCATCTCTCATGTTCTGGGCTCTGTTTGAATAATGTATATCCTGGTCATTTAATGAATTAATAACTTTTCTAGTTTGCCCCATTTTAAGACTGTTTCATGGGGCTTAATATGTGGTTCATGATGATTTAATAATCTCAAGTTCACATCCACAGACAAGAATCTGGATTATTAGATGCGAGCATGAAGATAATGAGATAGGCTTGGAATTAAAGAAATTCCACAGAATTTTAAAATGTTTTAACAGCCACCAAGACACTTTTTAACAGAATCACTGCAATTCACTGCTAAAATCCTTAAATCATTCCTCCTCATGTTTCCAAGTGATGTTAACTTCAAGCCACGGAGCTCAGCTGTGTCGTTTTTGGGTAATAGAGAAGCAAATTCTGCTTGCTGCAGGAAGCACAGGGTATAATTCTGTGGCTGATCTTGTGGTGGGGCTCAGCCTGGGTTTTCCTTTCTCTGAAATTCTTGTGTATTTTAAATCCTCAAGCACCTGGAAGGAACAACCCCAGCAGGTACCTGTGGAGGGATGGAAGGGCAGCTCTTCAGGGCAGGAGCAGCTTCTCCCTGCTTTCCCAACAGAAATCTTTTCCCCCTGCTGAATGGGATTGGATTTCCTGGAGCTGTTTTCGGTGCCAGCTGCCCAGCTGGGAGTGCTGCTTGTTGTGGTGGGAGATCTGCATCTCAAACCAAACCCAATTATCGCTGTGGCCTGGGTGGGCAGCTCACCCCCAGCGTTCCTGGGAAGTTCTCCTGTTGCAAACAGCCCAGAAATGCCGTGGAGCCCATCCCAGAATGGGCTGGGCATCGACCTCAGCCTGCCTGGCCCTGCTGGGCTGGGATGTTGTTCAGTGCCACAAAACAAATCCCATCACCTCGGAACTCTGCAGTCTTTGGAGCTGATTTCCAACAAATGGTTCTTCCTCCCCTCCTGCCACTGGAATCCAGCTCCTTGCTCAGCCCTCGGAAGATGCTGAGCTGTCCCCTCTGCTGTGTCACTCCCAGGGCCATCCATGGATCACCCAAAGTTCGGGACAGGGGATGGGAAGTGCACATGGGAAGGAAGCATTGGATTCATGGCTCTGCTTTAATCCAGAGCTCTGCAGTGGAAATCCCTGACCAGCAAAGGCACCGGCTGGGCTTTCCCTTGGGATTCTGCCCTATCTCACCTGGGAGGAGGGGAAGCACCTGGGTGATTCCTGTTAAACAGCTCCAGGGTGCCCAGCCACGGCTCAGATTTTAAACAGAGGAGAAAATTCCCGAAGGAATTCAGGCTCCAAGCCTGAGCTCCACTCGTGGGCAGCTCCTCTTCGCCCCTCCAGTCCCATCCCAGCTGTCCCTCACCTACAGGCAAAAGCCCTTCCTGCTTTTCTGATCCTACTGGGAATTCCAAGGTACCATTCAAATATTTATTCCCAACATTTCTTCCTGCCAGTCTGTGCCAATGTGTTGCCTTGCCAGTCTGGATAAAGACAGAATCCATCAATCCCACCAGGTGGATGCTGGGACTGGCTGCCCTTCCCAGGATTTCAGCCTCAAGGAGAGGCATTTATCTGTTTATTTTTTATTTATGAAGTTAGCCAGACTCAAAACCAGAGGATGGAAAACCTGGCACGGGAATGAACTTTGCAAAGCGAGGTGGGAAGGATTCTATTCCCTTTAAAAAGCAAAACTCAGCTGTAAAGGTTTTGATAACTGGTAGAGCTGAAACTGAATCAATTTGCAAAATAACACAAAGCTGCTAAAAAGCAGCTTTTGCCTGCAGTCCGTGCCCTCCTCAGGAATCCCAGTACCCAAGGCAGAGTTTCCAAGCTGCCCACTATGAATTTAAGGGAATTTAAGTAACAACTTCAATAGAAACCACTCAATAATTGTCCTCCCAGAGCTTTAGCTAATAAAACAACTCAGGGCAGAATATGGAACATTCAAATCCTGGAATAAAATGCCCAGGTTTCCTTTCATTTGCTTCCTTCTCTTCACCCCATAAAGATGTTTTCCAGCCAAAACACACCACTTGTTCTTATTAATGAACTTCTGTGTATTTATCCAGATTTCTCACTATTGAACATCTCCTTCTACCTGTTATTTTATGCTGCTGAAATTCAAGCAGAAGAAAGGGGTTAGAATTAATTATAGCCTTTGGCTTGGAGGATTAGCCACAGATGTTGAATTATTATTATTATTGTACCGTATTTTGGGAATGACACAAGGAATGTGTGGAGACTGGTGGTATCTGTGAGGAGAAATAGGAATGTTTAAATCCTGAAAGAACTTTAATTCTCCTTTTAATGGCAACCAGTGGGCCTGTTGAGAAAATGAAGAATTCAGGTGACAACTATGAAACATTGGAGTGGAGGGCCAGGAGTTGGACTTGGATCATCCTTGTGGGTCCTTCCAGTATTCTGTGTTTCTGTGATTCCATGATTCCATAAATCTGTGATTCTTTGATTCTATGATTCCATGATTCCATTCAAAACCATCTTGCCCTGTGTGTGCAAATGATCTTTTCTAAAATCCAAACCTTTGGGTAGCATAACTTGGCATGAAAAGCAGGGAGGCTTCTCACAATTAAGGACAGATCTGTAATTAAATTAATCTTCTGCCCATTTTAATTATGGCTGGATCTGACCATTCAGCACCTGGGCAGAATCCACAGCACGATTATTTTGCTGTTGAATGACTTCAGTTAGTTTTGCATTTGGCTCTGGGCATGGTTTGCCATTGTCACAACAAGCAGGGATTAAAAGAAAAGGAAAAAACTCCTCTGCAGACAAGGCCAAGGGGAATAACATCAGAAGCCTGATCATTTGTCACCTATGGTCACCCGAAACCATTATTTCTTTTACACACTGTAATTTCAGATAGACTTGTGTAAACAGTGTAAAGATTTATTTTCTCAAAATATCAGAACCACTTAGCGTGAGTCACAAGCCAGATTTCAGGCAGATAATTTTCTTCTAATAGATTTTTGGGTTAACAAGATAAAAATTAACATGAAAATGATTATGTGCTGACTGAAGGAAACCTGGTTTTATTTTGTTCCCTATTTGTTTTACAAGGGAAGTCTTCAAGTATCTTGCAGGGGCAAAAATATTTAAAGTGTTTGCACATGTTTCCCATTTCCATTTTATAAGATTCATTCACAGTCAGCCAAACGTATCTTTCTCTCTCTCTCTCTCTCTCTTTCTCTCATTTTTTTTTCTTTTGATACACTTCTTAATTAGTCTTAAAGGCTCCAAAGGTGCTTTTTTTCTGTCTCTTTATTCCAGACGTCGAGAGTGGCGAGCGACGCTCGCAGTGAAGTCATTGGGCTCTAAAACCCGAGCTGGATGCTCCTCAAAGGCTTGGGGGGTGTCCTCTGATCTGCTCTTTCTACTCCACAGAAAGGAGCAAAGTGCAGATCAGAGGCCTGGGCGTCATTAGGAGCTGAAGTGGCTGCTCTTGGGTAATGTGGATTTGGCTTTGGCTGCCAAATTCCAGCCCCTGGGAAGGATTTGCCACCAAGCTCCGTGTGGAGCTCCGTGTTCAGAGGGGCTGCAGCTCCCGTCCCTCCCTGGGCAGGGCCTGGAGGTCTCTGTGCCACGATGGCCACAAGTCTGAGCACCCCCCAGCCCTTTCTGCCCCCACAGAAGCTGTGGCACCATGGCAGGGACGCTGTGGGCTCCCTGGGGCCAGGTTTTTAAATTATTTAGGCACGGGATTTTGCAGGAGTTAGGGATATTTTTTCCTTTTAAAACCTGCTCCAAAATGCAGCAGATCTGGTGAAGGCCTGAGCCCCCTCTGAACTGCCCCCTCCAAATTGCCCCAAATCCTTGTGCCCCCACTGCCAGGCCCATCAGCTCCTTGGGCCAGGCTTTATTTAGGCACAGGATTTTGCAGGAGTTTGGGATTTTTTCCTTTTAAAACCTCCTTTTAAAACCTGCTTTTTTTCCCTTTTAAAAATGCAGCAGACCTGAGTGAAGGCCTCGGGCCCCTCCAAACTGCCCCAAGTCCTTGTATCCCCATTGCTGGGCCTTCAGCTCCTTGTTCAGGCTTTAAAGTTATTTAGGCACAGGATTTTGCAGAAGTTTGGGATTTTTTTCCTTTTAAAACCTGCTCCAAAAAGCAGCAGACCTGGTGAAGGCCGGAGTCCCCTCCAAACTGCCCCCAGGCCCTGTGTCCCCACTGCTGGGCCTTCAGCTTCTTGTTCAGGCTTTAAAGTTATTTAGGCACAGGATTTTTCAGGAGTTTGGGATTGTCTTTACCCTTTTCAAAACCTGCTCCGAAATGCAGCAGACCTGGTGAAGGGCTGAACTGCCCCCCTCCAAGCTGCCCCAAGTCCTTGGATCCCCACTGCTGGGCCTTCAGCTCCTTGGGCCAGGGTTTAAAATTATTTAAGCACAGGATTTTGCAGGAGTTTGGGATTTTAAAATCTGCTCCAAAACGCAGCAGAGCTGAGCCCACTCTAAACTGTTTTGTGTCCCCACTGCTGTGCCATCAGCATTGTCCCCCATGGAATTTGTAACCACAATTGCAAATACAATTTTACAATTTAACGCAGCTCAAGGACCCTGCGATGATGAATGTGCTGCAGCAGGGCTCTCAGGGCAGAGCTGAGTGTTTTTAAGGAGAATTTTATCATGGTGATTAAAGTTGCCTTTTATTTTGTATTTTGCAAAGTGACCCCTTTTTCCCATCATCAGAGTTTCAGCACCACAGGGAATTCCCTCCTCCCTTTTTAGCAGGAAAGAGAAAAGAAGGATTTGAAGAAGTTAAGGATTGAGCTGTTCCACTTTCTCCCCTTTGCTCAGCTTCAGAAATCCCTCACACAGTGATGAGTCATTTTTTATTCTATTTAAACCCATGTTAAGTCAACATCATTTAAGGCTGGTGACTAAGTCTTGAGTGATGTTGATGTAAACGAAATAGGAATAACTGGGACTTCTCCAGGACACAGCAAATATAGATTCTATCCACAGGAAAAAATAAATGAATAAAAAAGAGAAAGACACTGAGTTAGTCCTAATTAGAGAAATTTAAAAAAAAAAAAAAAAAAAAAAAAAAAAGAAAAGAAATAAAAGGCAGCTGTTTGCAGGAGATCTCTGATGGATTAAAACCAGGACTGGAAAGCTGCCCTTGTCCTGCTGGTGGAAATCAGCAGACTTCTCCTCAAAGTGGGCAGGATTTCAGCAATTCCTGCGCAGAACAAGGACGAGAGCCCTTATCTGCCTCAAGTCTAAGCTCATGATGTGCACAAAGTAATTCCGTTGAAGTTCTGTTTCGGGTCAGGATGGGAAGTTGGGCTCTGTGGCCCTCAAGAATGGAATGGATTCAAGAGTAGACCTGGGACCATTTGCAATAAAGGATTTGAAAGAGTTTGTGGGCATCCTTGGGGTTCCACGTGGCCAAACAGTCCAGTAAAAGACCAGTAGAAGACCAATAAAAGACCAGTAAAACCAGTTTTAGCCCCCAAGGTGGGCACCAGCCGAGCCAGAGCATCCTGCCCAGCCCAGCAGCACCACAGAACCCCATTCCTTGGCTGGCACCACTTTCTTCTTGTCAGGTTTGGAGCCTGCCCCACCAACACCACAACAACCTCCAGAGGCAACACCTGAATCCTGCTTCTCCTCCTTTCTTCTCCTGAAGCGTTCTCAGCAGCCGCTGCAGAGGCTTTGCTAAACATGTCAGATTAAAGGTCTAAGCAGACGAATAAATGCAGTCCATCTGAGGGCATGTTTCCTCTCACACCTTCAGGGGCTGTCAGCATCTTGAATGGGATTCAGAAACATGTCCTTGAAGCTGGCTGGAATGCAGCTTAATATATCAGGGGCAGCATTAGAGAAAGGAGAAAAAAGGATGGGGGAAGCTTTCATGGCAGTGCACCCCCCCCTCCTTCCCTCTCCGGTCCTGCATTTGCTGCAGAGCAGGGATAAACGAGGGCTGGGGAGGGGATGGGGACCTGCAGCCGTGTCCCTGCTCTGGAGCTCACTTTGCCACCTACTCTCCGTATCCTGGGGTTTTCACACTCTCTTCAAAGCTTATTTTATTTTTCATTAAAACCCCAGTTCTTTCCAGCACTTCAAACTCCCAGATTTCAGCACTGTGCAGAGCTGGTTCTGTCAATATTCCTGCTTCAAGGGAAGCTGAGGAGTTACAAAGAGACTTCTCAGCTCCTCACGTTCCTCTTTCTTTGCACAGCTCATCTCCCCGGAGTAGCTCCTCTGTCCCAGGCCAAGGTCCTGTCTTGCCCTCAGTGCAGGGAGCAGCCCCAGAGCAGCTGGGCCCTTGTTCTTGTCTCCTTGTTCTTGCTGTATTTGCATTAAATTTGCAAGAAACAAAGCGTAGGGCAAACCTGATGAGAGTCGGCCCCTTCCTGAGCACAAGGAGGCTCCTGGCACGGGACAGTCCCTAAGGGAGGTGACCTGAGCACGGCACAGAGGCACATGCAGGGGTTTGGATGCTCTGCCAGGTAAAATATTCCATGGAATGAGCAGCATTGAACCGTTGAACATCCTCCTGAATTGCACATTATCATCCCTGGAAGTGTCCAAGGCCACCTTGGAGCAACCTGGGGTAGTGGAAGGTGTCCCTGCCCATGGCAAAGGATGGGAGGAGCTTTGAGATCCCCTCACAACCCAAACCATTCTGAGATTCCGTGGAAAATCACTGATGCCACAGTAGGAGAATCCTTCAAACAGGTGTTTAAACTTGCAAACCAATTACTGTGCTCCTGATTGCTGCTTTTTTGGTTTTACTTAAAGTATCCACTTATTTGTTTCCCCTCAAGTCTTTAATTCAAGGAATGTAATGAATCTCAAAGGTTTTTAAGGCCTTTTTTAAATTTTAGAGGGAGCACCTGGTAGTGACGCTGTACCATCCATCTCTGAGATTCAGGTGGGAAATTCAGAGAAGCTGAATTAAATCAGCTTTATGGGATGCCTGCATTTATCTCCTTTCCTCCTTGTGCATCTGTAGGAAGACAAAGTCTTGTGTTAGAAAGAAAGATCACTTGTGTTAGAAAGAAAAATCACTCAGGCTCCTGTGCAGTGTAGGGGACTTAAAATATCTCCTTAAAATGTAGATTTTGACTTTCTGCCCAGTGCTGCCTTGAAAGTTTTGCCATTCCAACCTAATTGCTGAGTAAATGTTCCCTCAGTGGAGGACAGAGTGGGGCAGTGGCTCAGTTTTGGTATCATTTCTGCTCCTGGAAATCTGTTCCCTTTATTATTTTACATGGAATTCTTTCAGTTGCAAACTACTAATCTTCCACCTTGGAACTGGCTGTGGAACCAAGCGGGGGGAAGGTAAAATGTGTTGGGTTTCCAAGAGTTATTCACCTCTTCCCAAGCAGAAGATGGATTTCCCTTCTCCAGGGTCTCCGGCACCATCATTTTTCCCTGGATATTCCTGACATGCCACAAATCACCCCCTGGTTACTGACTTGGAAACGCTCTCCTTTGTGCCTCAGCTGGGCAGAGTGGGAAGCTGCTGGCTCAGATCCAGGAATTAATCCAATCCTGGGCTGTAAGAAACACTCAGGGCCCACGGATTATTATTTATTTAATAAGATGCATGGAATTAATTAAGTTTTAATGCGGCAGTTCTGTTCCGTGACCTTGCAAGCTCCACACCTGGGCAGGGGTGGGAAGGGGGGTGGTGCTGCCAGAGTGGCCCAAAAAATGGCATTGGGCACTTGAGGCAAAAGCAGACATTTGGGGCCTCCCTTTTGGCGTAAATCACTGTGGGAAGCTCCTGAAGTTTGCTCTTGAGGGGAGCATTCCCATGTTTTGTCTCCCTCCCTCATTCCACACCCAGTGTGGAATCCTCTCCTGATTCCTCTTGGCCACACATGAGTGAGGAGAGGATTGCCTGAGGAGGTGAGCTACCAACAGCACGAAACACCACAGAAATCCTTCATACAATTAATTAAACTCCATTTTTTTCCCCTGATGAGGGGTTTGCTGGTCCAGCAGAGCCAGGGGGAGCCGCTGACATCCCAGACAGACCTTCCCCCACCCCACCAAGGGGGGGGGGAGATGAAAACCAAAGGCACGATTTTCTTTGGAAAACAAGAATTAAAAAGGTTTAATTGGATTTCTTGCTTTACCTGGATCTTGCACAGCTCGGGGGAGCTGTGATTTGTAAGCCCCAAGTCAAAATTAACAGTAACACTCAACTCTATTATATTTCACTGATGCTTATCTGAGCGAAATGCATGGTACTCCCAACCTGCAAGATTTATTATTTGCTATTTATTTGATCTCCTGGATAATTGTTTAATTAAAGTAATTAGTAGCTGCTTTCAAGGCCCAAAATCATTACTGAGCGATTCCAGCACGCCGCTACTCCAACCACAACACCTTCCCCTGCTCTGTGCCAGCCCAGGATGTAGGAATTCCTCTGGAATTACATCCTCCGTGCAAGACATCCCGCAGGTCTGGGTTTGGGACATTGAGCTGGTATTTCACTGTTTGTGACATCCAGCAATTGTCCCCACAATTAACAACTGGCCTGAGTTCGGCAGGAGGTGGGAAAGGGCTTTGGAAGTGGAAGATGTGAACATGTTGTTAATAAATTCTGGCTCCGAGTGATATTTTGGGTTTTTTTTCCGAGGGGAATTCTTCATGGCCGTAGGAAATTCATCTGGGTTATTCCATGCTTCCCTGAGAAACTCCTAAGATACCCATACTTGTGTTTACATCCACGGAGTTAGGCCAGAACCAAGACATACTCCTTTGAAAGGACGTTCTGTGATGGAAACCCATGTCAGGGATCCAGTGGGGATTACAAGAAAATGGCTCAGTCAGGGAAAAGCTTGTCAGGGAGAATGTAAATAAGCAGAGGGTCCATATCCACAGTCCTAAAGGGAGAGAAGGAAATTGAGCTCCTTTATGGCCTCACTCCTGAACCCTCCCACAGCACAGGAAGCAGTGGGCCATGTAAAACCCAAAAATAGCTCTGCAACTTCGTGTTCCCCCTCAGACAGAGAGCAAAGAAAGGAATAAAAAATGATCCCCAGGGAAAAACATGATCTTTTCCCCATGTCTGAATTGTCAGTTTTGACAGGAATGCTACAAACTAATTAAATTTTTGTTAATTTATTTTGTCTGATGCAGCGAGTGCCTGTCACAGGAATGGCTCAGGAAGTCTGACTTCTCCAGGCTCTGGAAGCACCCGTGGGTTGGTGCAGGGAAAATGGACTTGCTTAAGTCAAATAAACACAAAAAGCATTTAAATTCATTTCTCCCTCAGTGCTCCAGCTTTGCTTGTCTGCTCCAAAGCCAATCCAAGCTTATTCTTTTAAATCCCCAGGCTGGTGGGATGGCTGCTCTCTTCTGGTTAGAGATGAAATGGGGAGATGCAGTGGGTAAAGGACAAAGTAAAATTCCATCCTGGAGCTGCCCTGGAATTTGTGTTTAGCCTGGAATAACTGGACACTCTTAGGCTGGATTATTCCCAACTATTTTGAGATCCAAGAATTTTCTCTTTTCACACAAAGAACAAAATGGAATCAGGCTGTCCAGAGTGTTAAAATGTCCAAGGCCGGGTTGGAGCAACCTAGGATAGTTGGAGGTGTCCCTGCCCATGGCACTGGATGGGTTTTAAGGTCCCTTCCCACCCAAACATTCCATGTTTCCATGGCTTTTCCGGGGAGATCCACGTGGTCCAATGGTTGGCCATGTATTAAATTATTGAATGATGGATTTATGACCCCCTTGCCCGGGAAGGGAAATCCTGAGCACAGCTCCCCAGCCATCCCGAGCAGCCTCTGCCTGCTCCAACACGATCCATGCTCATTTCGCATTCTCCTGGAACTCCGTAAGGGCACTGCCAAATCCAAAGAAAGCACCGTGCAGTCCGATTGTTCCCAGATAATCAGCTGAGGAAACAGGTAAAAGACAACCCCTGGGGGTGTTTATTCTGCTTTTTTTGAACCTGTCTCTGTCAGGGCTTTGCACTTTGCAGGCCTTTCACAGTTGAAAACCCCTTGAACCAACACACAGAGAGAGGCAGAGCGTGGCTGGGGGAGGTGAGCAGATAAGAGAAGGAGATAAGCAATTAGCAGAGCCCTTCAAAGTGCCAGCTGAAAGGGGAAAGTGGAGTCTCCATCCCGCAGCCCAGCCAGCAGCGGGACCCAGCTCAGATCTGAGTGTTTACACAAACATCCAGCTCTCATTCCAGCGGGGATTGCTCTGCTCTTATCTTGTTTAATGGGTAATTTCTACATTAAGGGATCTGCAGCTTTCAATTAAAGCTCCCGTTCTTTTTGGCAGTGAAATCCCACCCTACGTGACTGCAGGCACTGCCAGTCCCAGGGTTTGCCAAATGGGAATGAGGAATGTACCCAGAGCACACCCTGCACTCCACGGACCCTCACAGCTGCACCTGGCGTCCTCCAGGTGGGAAAAGGCCTTCAGGATCATAAACGCCAGCCATCGGCTGGGATGGAGCTCCTGGCAGGTGTCACTGCCCACAGCGGAGCTGTGGAATTGGAGTTTGGTTCCTTCCAACCCAATCCATCTGAGATCCCAATACCAACCCCAACGCAACCCATCTGAGACCCCAATACCAACCCCAACCCAACCCAACCCATCTGAGATCCCAATACCAACCCCAACCCAACCCATCTGAGATCCCGATACCAACCCCAAACCAGCCCAACCCATCTGAGATCCCAATACCAACCCCAACGCAACCCATCTGAGACCCCAATACCAACCCCAATCAGCCCAACCCATCTGAGATCCCAATACCAACCCCAAACCAGCCCAACCCATCTGAGATCCCAATACCAACCCCAATCCAACCCATCTGAGATCCCAATACCAACCCCAACCCAACCCATCTGAGATCCCAATACCAACCCCAAACCAGCCCAACCCATCTGAGATCCCAATACCAACCCCAATCCAACCCATCTGAGATCCCAATACCAACCCCAACCCAACCCATCTGAGATCCCAATACCAACCCCAACCCAACCCATCTGAGATCCCAATACCAACCCCAATCCAACCCATCTGAGATCCCAATACCAACCCCAACCCAACCCATCTGAGATCCCAATACCAACCCCAACCCAATCCATCTGAGATCCCAATACCAACCCCAAACCAGCCCATCTGAGATCCCAATACCAACCCCAAACCAACCCATCTGAGATCCCAATACCAACCCCAATCCAACCCATCTGAGATCCCAATACCAACCCCAACCCAATCCATCTGAGATCCCAATACCAACCCCAACCCAACCCATCTGAGATCCCAATACCAACCCCAACCCAACCCATTCAAGATCCCAATACCAACCCCAACCCAACCCATTCGAGATCCCAATACCAAGCTGCATTAATCTGCATCTTTAACATCTCAATATCTGTCAAAACCTAATCTGTGTTTTCTTCCAGACCTCTCCATTTTATCTTTTCATTTATTACATTTACTGAAAGTGTGTGTTTAAGAGAGAGAAAAACCCAGCATTTTCTTCTGGGGGAGGGTTGTGGGAAGAGAAAGGAAACTCTGTTCCCATTCTGAAGAGTTTGTAGCACAGGGGGATGAATTAAAGTGCCCTGATTTCAGTGGGAATCTTGGACGGAATTGTTTTCACCCCCATGAAGTGTCCTTGGCACTCCCTTTGGAGAGAGTGGTGCTACCTGTGGAGGGAAGAAGGAGATTCCCACCTGTTTCTTCATGCAATATTTCTCTCCTAAACAGGACAGTGAAGAACAAGGAAGTATCTTTGAAGCCCTAAATTCACGTTCTTCCAAACACCCTGCAATGGAAAATTGCACTAGAAGATGTCTCCAATAAAGATTTAATCATATAATCTAATATATGAATACTAAACGTGCCCCAGGGAGCCAGGTATGCATTGCAAACATCTGTAATAAACATTCATAATCCAACAGGCTTCTGGCGTATTAAGAAATTACCAAAAATAGAAAGAAGGAGAGGGTTTTGTAAAATAATTTCCTTCCAGCTTGAAGCAGATGTCTCCCAGTTCCTGGTTCCCTGCATTTGGAGATGATGCTGGGAGGTTTTTGATTCTGGAGGTTTTTGACAGAGATGAGGCACAGACTCAAATAGGTAAAAATGACACAAAAGACCCTTTAAAGTCATTTTCCCTCATCTTTCAGATTTTGATTTCTGCTTCAACCTTTTGTGCTTTCCAGCACTGATGCTCCACACACCCACGGTGGTGCTCCCACTCCCAAAATACTGATTTGGGTGGGTGGGTGATGATTATGGGAGGAATCACTGGGCTGGGAGGCTCTTTACGGTAAAGAGTTGCTCAAACCTTCAGTTTTTCCACATGGAAATCATGGGATGGTGGCTGCTCCTCCAGGGAGAAGGATCTCAAAGAGCCTGGGACACTCTGCCCATTTTATATCTCAGATTTCCCCAGAGTTCTCTCTGTAGCCAGCCTAAAAAACCTGGGAAAACAGCACAAAAAGGGGTTGAACACTTTGAATTCAGCCTTTAAAATACCGAGCTGAGTCTAAAAAGCCGAGCTGCTCCTTGAGCTCCCTCAGATGTGGTCGTGGTGCAGGACAAATGTGTCTTCTGCTGCTTGTGAAGCTGCACGAGCAACGAAGCCAGAGGGAGATGAAAATATCATAAAAAAACCCTGGCTTTGCATCTTTCTGCCAACTTTTGAGATGCTGACGAAAGATAACGTTGAAGTTTCAAAGCTGAGGGGAAAAAACTCCCAGACGATTTTTGTGATGTCAGAGGAAGAAGGAAGCCAGCTTGAAATGAAGGGCTGCTCTCGGGCTCTAATCTTGTAGACACCTACTTAACTTTAAGCCAATTAAATCAATGAACTACTTAACCTTTGCCTACAGGAGAAAGGATTTGCCAGCACAGTTTATATTAGTGCCCCAAACCAAATAAGCAATGCTCCAAAAAGCACTCTTCTTTCAGCAAAACTCTATCTGCCCTTGGTGTCACGAGCATAAAACCACGGCCGGGGACTCAAAGGAAGCCTTGCCTTTCAGTGACACCGCCAAAACTTGTTCCTGTCAGAAAAACAAGCCCCAAACAAAGCACTGACGGGCTGGAGGCTGCCTTTTCCAGAGCCAGAGCTGGTGTTTGAGCCCAGTTCGCTGCTGGTTTCTGTAAATCCATGGGCAGCTTTAATGAGCTGGGTGCTGGAGGCTGTGCCCAGATTCCCTCGGGGTTCCCAGCGTGGCTGGAACGTCTCTCAGAGGTGCCCATTCCACGAAAGCCGAAGCGCAGGGTGAGTTTGGAGGGAATGGCAGCCCTTTGTGGCCGCTTGGTTTTGGCACTTTGGTGCTGCCCTGGCACCCCGGGCCGTGGGAGGTGTGTGGTGCCGCAGGGTTTGTCAAAGAGAAAACGCTCGCGTGCAAAATGTAATGAAACACAGGGCTCCCCTGCGCAGCCCCCCTGGGCCAGCAACACGTTACATCATTTGTCACTGGACACGTTGGGAGTGTGTCACTGCAAAAAACCTTTAAAAGCTGAGCTGGAAGTGCTGTGGAGACAACACACCAAAAAAAGACAGCATCATTTATAAATGTTTTTGTGTCTACTATTTACATTTGGGCCATTTCAATGGAAAAAGGAAACAGAAAGCCTCCACTTAACATCTTCCCAGATGGTAACAACATCTGTCTAGATGGCAGCCCAAGGATCTGACATTTTATGGGTGAAGGGGGGGCATTTGGGGATTTCTCGTTTTATTTTGCTTTTTTTCCCCCCCCCAGATTAATTGTCCTGCACATTGGTCCCATCACTCTTTGCTTTGGGCCATCTGGTCAGATGTCATTAACCCTGGAGACCAACAGCCCCAGAAAGTGGAACCATATGTTCTCAACAAAGATAAACAGCAAACAGGGCCCTGTGCAACAGGGTTGTGGGTTTGGGGCTTGTTTAGGGGTTTTTTTGTTGTTAAAATGAACACAAAAAACATTTTGGTGGCAAAGCACATGTACAAACACATCCCGCTGTGCAAATCCGAGGAGCTCCAAGGCCCTGTGGCAGAGCAGCTCCCATCTCTGGGGTCGGGATCCCAGCTCTGCCCCGTGCTCCAAGGAAGGGGTCATTGCCACGTTGGAATGATGCTGGATCCTGCAGGAAAATTCCCCATCTCTCACCACAGGGTCACTGAGCACCACCCGCTGCAGCGGCCTCTCTGCACCTCTCCCTTGTGCAGCTTGATCTCTGCCAGCTAATTCTTCTAAATATCTTATTTCCTACCCGTTCAATGGGACAAAAAAGGGGTGTTTTTCCTCTGGGCTGGTTCTTTTGGGGGCTGTCATCATTTTGAGCCAAATGAGAGATTTCCTTTTAGCTCAAGGATACCGTGGCAGCTCTTCCAGAGGAGAGTAATCCCCCAGGACACCCAGGAGAAGGGAGGCAGTAGCTGTTCATCTGTCTCTCACCCAGCAAAGTCACCCTGACACCTCGGTGTATCCAAGGAAAAACAGGATAATGCCCAGGCTCTTGGCTGGTGAGACAAGCTGGATGATTTCTTCCTTGCCAGAAGGAAGAAATTCTTATTCATTCTTATTTTTTGTTTGGTGCTGAAGCCTGAGCTCTCATTTCCAGACAAGGGCACTGAAACTTCAGCACGGAAAGCCAGGGACAAACCAGTGGATCCATGTGCCGAGGGGAGATTGTTGTAACAAAACATCCACTTGCCTGGATTATTTACCATGAAACACCACCAACAGCAGCACCTGTGGAGAATTATGTGGTGATACAACACTGGAAAGAATTTGAGCTGAATCCCTGCCTTGCAGATTTGTGTCAGCGCTTCAAACCTCAGCACAGACGCTGCTAAATTTATCTGCTGGAGGGAGAAACTTTGTAGTCCCAAATATTCCCCTCCTTTCCATGCAGGAGCCCAAGATCAGCTCTGTTTGGAGCAGCCCAGGAGGGAGAGTGGGGCTGATCAGCTGCTGCTTGGTTTATCCTGCCTGAGCTGTCACATTCCTGAGCGCTCGGCACGGGCAGGTCAGCACAGCCCGGCTCCCAAATCCTGCTTTGTGTTTGTTTGTTGTCTTTGCCCAGAACACAGGGAACATCTCCAGCGTGTTTGCTTGGATGAGCAGCCCGGTGAGGGATAAAGCAGCACAGGCAGCACACACGGCACCAGGCACCACGGGCAGGACTGGCCCAGAGGTGCCAACCTGCTGAGCCGGGACAACAAGAGCAGTTTGTGCTGTGTCCGAGTGTCCGTCACACAGCAGCCCCTCTCCTAACCCTGGCTGAGCCCTGAAGGTCAGCACTGTGGGGTTTCACCCACTCACCCCATCCCAGGGTGTCTCACAGGCAGCCCTTCCTTGTTTTCCTGTGGGATGTGATAGCTCTGCTGCACTTCCGGCTCAGTGTAAGTAAGGAAGACCTGCCAACCGATCTGCTGTGGAAAATTCGGGATGCAGGAGACATTCTGATCCAGATAGAACCTCAGGCAAGGTGAGGAGTGCCTTGTCCTGCCCTTGAAGGACACATGAGGTTCCTGTGGTCACTCTTGTCCTGGGGTGCCGCTGGTCCATGGATGCAGAGCTGTCTGGGATCCCTCCTCCAGCTGTTCTGCTTTCTGTGGGAAACCAATCCACATTTATTCCTTTTCCTTGGATGTTTTATGTTGCAGAGCCACTCTCATTGTGGACCTGACTCTCATTAGCTCCAATATTTTCCCCACCTTTTCTGCCCTGCCCATCCAAGGCTGTGCATTATCCCACTTGAGGAGAAATCCCACATTTGGGAATCAGTGGGAATCTGGATTTATCAGATTTCTCTGGGCGTTCTGGAATATCCTCTCAGCTGGGCTGGTCCTTCTCCAGCCACCCCAGCCAATTTGATCATATTTAACGTGCATTCTTCACACATGATCCTATTACCATTCCAATGCTCTTGGTTTTGCTTATTCAGGCTGACCTTCGGCATCTCCTGCCATCCTCTGCCATGGTCAAGACCTCCCAGCTTGTTGCCTGGTGGCCCCTGAAGGAAGGTGTGAAGATTAACAGCCCAGAGGATGTATTTAATGAATGGCAACAAGGGATTAGTGACACAGTGTCACCTTTCATGGCCTCTTTAAGCAGGCGAGCTGACACCCGTTTATTTTTGTTTGCACTGTTGAGTAAACTCTGGAAACAGACTGGATTTACAGTCCCTGCTCCCCCAGCGAGGAGCCTCCTCCTGTCCACCAGCCTCGGCTCGGGGGGATGATAAAACCAGGAATCTCTCTCCCAGTTTTCTGCCCGGGGAAACCTGACAGTGCCGTGGCCTCCTCTCTGCTGCTGGAGATGCAGCGGAAAGGGTTGTGCTGGGGGAGAGAAGTTTCAAGGCTGTGGAAGGCCTGACTGACAGCTCAGGTTTCCAGCTCTGTGTCCATCAAAACCCAGCTCCACGCTTCCCAATCCTCCACCTGCCAAAAGGTTCCTGTGCCTGGGCAAGGCTGAGCTGTCAGGGGGCACAGGGCTCTCCCGCTGCCCTCCTGCCACACCTCACGGCTTCCAAGTGCCTCTGGAAAGGAGAATTCTGGCAATGCTATTCCCTGCATGGCAGGACAGAAGTGCAGGAGGGTTTCCAAGGACAGAGTTGTCCCAGCACAGTGGTGACAGGGATGTGGGGTTTTATCCTTGTTCCCCTGATGACATCCAGAGCCAGACATCCCCAGCCAGCAGCAGACCCTGATGAAGCCTCCAGGGACCAGTTCTCATCCACCTGCCCAGTTTGGAGCATTTCCACCACACGCAGCAGCTTTCCTGGGATCTGGAATGTGCTGCAAGCTCCGTGCTGTGCTCAGTGTCACTGGATTGGGACACGAGGTCCTCAGCCATGACACTGGATAAGGTTATCCCACAGCTGGCCTTGCACTTCATTCTGAGTGCTTCCTGCTGTCTCTGCTTTCAAATTATCCTTCTCACTATGGGAATTCTGCTGCTCACAAAATTGATTCTTGGTGGCTGCCTTCAGTTCTGCTTTTCTTCATTCCATTCTCACCAATCCTCTCCCCCTTTGCAGATCTCTTGAAGAAATCCACAGAGCAAATTTATCCGTGACACCCTTCAATTCCATCTCAGGGCAGCTGCAGGGATCCAGAAGAAAATACCCAAAGCAAAGAAGAAGGGTCAGTGGAGCAGGAAGCCCAGGGATGGCGGGGTGGCAAAAACCTCGCTTGGGAATGGGAGGTTAAATCTGGAAAGGCTGTTTTGGACTCCGTGTACAGGGGTAATCTCTGCTGCTGACAATAAAGAAATGCATTTTGTAGTGGTGAGAAAATGAAGTTTATCTTTCCCAAGTGGCAAATGTTGCAATTGTATCTGAAATGCCAGGCAGGAATTACTGTCTCCAAATAAAGGCCAATCCTGTGGCTTTGATTTCTCTCCAGTTCAGGGAGTCTCCTGTGATTGTATCTTCCCTGTGTCAAGGACAGAGGCTGATGTTTCCTTTGCAGAGACAAGAAAAGAAAAAAAAATCCTAAAATCAGCCCCAAATCCTGAGCAGGAGTTCAGAGAACTGCTGCTCTGATTTAGCTCTGATGCATTTGCAAATGTATTTAAATTGTGCTCCTGAGCTCGGCTGATTATTGGGGAAGCAGAGATTGGGTCCGTGAAGAGTTTGTGGTACAGTGGAGACCTCAGAGGAGCAGGCAAACCAGAAAAATGCCTTCAAAGATGTTTCTCTATTTGTATGTGTTTCACGCAAAATGCACCACAGATGGAGCCATCAAAAGCCCGGCAGTTGGAAATCCCTGGCAGAGGAGGCTGTGAGCGCCTCGGGACTGAGCTGGGTCGGTCTGCAGCGACAGGAACTGAAGGGATCCCTGTGGCAGCAAGGGGTCCCAGTCAGGAGCTGCGGGATTGGCAGGAGGGAAACTGGGAGATTCCCGTCAGCCAAGGGCAGGGCAGGAGAGATGGGGAAAGCTGCTCCAGGCCTTTGGCTCAGGGCGCTGCAATCTGCTCCATTGTCTTACAAATTCATTTCCCTTTCATTTCATAGCTTTGTATCTTTCTTCTTCTTCTTCTTTTTTTTTTTTTTTTTTTTTTTTTGTACTTTCAAATCACGCTCGCTATTATTTTTAAGGCAATTAAAACACAGAAACGAGGCCCAAGGAAACACCCACTGCATTCCTGGGATGATCCGTCTGTGCTCCCTGCATTCCACCCCAGGCGCAGAGGTGGGAGGCAGCCGGGTGCCAACACCACCACGCTGCATTCCCACCGGGAAAAAACCATGGGCAAAGCAGGATGATCCAATCCAAGCGCTTCCAGTGAACACAAGGGCTGGAAAGAAGTCCCCAGGGCCTTTTTCCAAGTGCTGCTTCAACAGAGAGTGCACAAAACACCTTCCACTGACCAGGACAAACCTACCTTGGAAAAAAAAAAAAAAGCCAATTAACATTGCAGAGTCTCCGCACCCAGATTCCTGCCGGTTGGCATTTCTATCCCTTGGATGCTGCCTGTCTTTGCCGCTGGATTCCTGAGGCTTAACACCTTAATTCCTGAAATGAGCCCCAGTCCTAATTCCCGATTTTAGGAAAACAACATTCCTGCCATTGAATGAAAACATTTGTACACAGTTCATAAACCATCTTCCTGAGGGGAGGGGGCTGGGAGAGGGGAGCTGGGAGCGCATAGAAGTGCATTGTCCATGGGAGCCCGCGCCGCCGGCTCTGGGACCCAGCTGCTGCTTGGAAAGTGCTCTGCTCAAATATTCCCAAATCCCCCGCTGGACACGGCCATGGCCATGCACACATCCCAATAAACATGGGTGGAGAAGTTTCTGGATCAGGCCTTGGTTTTCCCTCCATCAGTGACAGGCCCAGAGTGAAATGCCATGTCCCTACGGTGGGGTGGGACAGTGTGTCCTGGTTTGCTGGGATGCACCAGACCTGGGCTCTCCCATGGCACAGTCATTTGGAAAGGTGAGGAGGAGTAATGTTGGCACAAATTGGGATCACAGAATCATGGAATCGTGGTCTGGATTGGACTGGAGCGGATTGGATTGGACTGGACTGGACTGGGAGGGACCTTAAAGCCCATCCAGTTCCACAGGGACACTTTCCACTATCCCAGTTTGCTTCAACCTGGCCTTGGACACTTCTAGGGACAGCTTCTCTGGGAACCTGTGCCAGGCCCTCCCCACCCTCACAGGGAAGAATTCCTTCCCAATATCCAACCTAAACCCACCCTCTTTTACTTTAGAAATTAAAATTCTTAAAATCCTTTAAATCCTCTGGGAAGCTCCGACCTGTGCTGCCCTTTCTGCAGGATTTGCTCTGGTTTTGGATTTGCTGAAGCAGAAGCTCTTGGGTGGAATCCTTAGGCTTGTATTCCATAGGAGCTTGGCCTTGGAGGGTCGGGATGGTTCCTCCTGACTTTTGTGTGTCCTAGGAAGATGTAGGTGGGAAGTAGGAGCAAAAATGTTCCTATTCCAGCTCCATGTTGTGCTCTGCTTCCATGCTGGACCTGAGCATGTCACACCTTGTTTCTCCTGCCTGGAAGCTCCATAATCCACTCCCCATCCTGCCAGGAATCTCGTCCCAGTGTTCTGGGAGCTCTGTCCCCATGGGTTCTGTAAGAGCTGACAGAGAGCCTGACAAAAATCGAGCAGAGGAGACCAAGAGATCTCCAGCAGGTTCCAGAATATGGATATTTGTCCTAGCACACATGGCCTGTCAAATTGCAGGATCCAGTCAATAGAGTGGAATTACAGTCCTGGGGAAAAAAAAATAAAAATTAAAAAAAGAGGAGAGAGAGGGAAAAATTTGATTCCAAATTGGAGGGATTAATGGTCAAAAGAATGTTCTTCTGGGAGTAATCTAAGTGTTATATTTACATTTGGCTTGGAATTATTTGCAGTGAGGAATTTCAAATGCAAATATTTTAAAAGCGTAACATGTAGAGAGAGACACTGTGGGCACTTCTGTTTTCTCTGAAAAAAAAATTTAAAAAAAAAAGAAGAAGAAGAAAAAAACAGTTTTCTTGACTATTTTTTATTGGAATCTTAATGAGACCATAATTACAGCGGGGAAAAAAGGAAAAAATGTAGCTCTTAAAGGTTTGCTGTCAGTGTAGGTACGGGCCTTGGATTGCAAAGAGAAAAAAATCTCCATCTTTTTTAAAACTATTTATTTTCCAAAGTGGTGCATGGGAGGGGAATAAAATGACTGAGCTAAGTAAGTCTTGTCCATTTATGTGCTTAGTCTGTATTTTCTTTTTCTAAAAAAATATCTAGGAATAAATGTTGAGAGTGGGCCCGTTGTGTTTGCCTTGGCTCCCGCCTTTATCTTGTTCCATTGTGTGACCCTTCCGAGGCGGGCTGGAGGAGCTGCAGAGTTTTCTGGGTTCCTTCTGCATCCACAGGGAAGGGAGCACGTGGTGTCTTCAGGAATTCCCTGTGTTTCATGGAATCTTGGAATGGGTTGGCTTGGAAGGCACCTTAAAGCTCATTTCGTTCCACACCTTCTGCTATCGCAGATTGCTCCAAGCCCCGTCCAGCCTGGCCTCAGACACTTCCAGGGATGGGGATTCCACAAACTCTCTGGGAATCTGTGCCAGGGCCTCCCCACCCTCACAGGGGAGAGTTTATTCCCAAAATCTAATCCAAGAAGGCCCCAGCTGTAGCCCAGCAGCCGGAATCAGCAGCGGGATCACCACAGGCACAAATGTTCCATTCCACGTGGATCCTTCGGAGGTCCCCTCCACTCTCCCTGTTCCTCCCTGAGCTGAGGGGTTCCCTTTCCTTCTTTAAATCCCTTCTCAGCAGCAGGGTTTGATGTCTGCACTTCTTCCACAGGACATTGCAAGATCTCTTCATATCGCTTTTCATTTTGCCTCTTTTTGTTCACTTTTCTTAATCCTTCATTCATTTCCTTTGCCTTTAATTTTGCTCACACTTTTCTCCCATCTTTCTTTCACGTCCTTTCACCTCTGTTTCTCTTGCTTCCCTCTCACGGATGGAGCAAACTTGTTAAAATAAAGTGCCTTTTCTTTTCCCCAAGGAAGAAAGTGTCCATTTAATACCCCACATGCCCATCAGAGCTGCTGGAGAGGCAGAGCATGACAGGCACATTCTGTGATTCAAACCTTCTGGGTATTGGCAGGAGAATAAATCTTATGTCTGACATAAGAGGGCATCAGGAAAACCAACCTGAAGCTTTTGGAAAGGATCCACGGAGCTGTCAGTCAGGAGGAGATAAACTTTACATGAAATAGGACCTTCTGAAGTCATTAGCTCCCCACTCCTGCCAGAACTGCTGGAGGAGAGCAACGAGAGGCAGCCAAAGAGAACAGAAAACAAACGTGAATGGCAACATGTCCCTGAAGGAAGCGTCCCGTACAAACGTGGGAACGCTTGGGAAACAGCTCTCCAAAGGCTCAGCAGGGAGAGAATGGATCCACAGGAAAACTATGCTGCCTGGAGGACCCGAACCCAAGATTAGACCACGTGCAGGCAGAGGGATGCAGCGAGGAGCAGAGGGAACACAGCGAGGAGCACTTGTTCAAAAATCTGATCAACCAGCTCTGGGAAGATCTGTCGGTTAAGGGAGGACTGGAAGGGACGTGGTGACATTGCTGTGGCAGATGGATGTTTGGTATATCTTAAATAAACTTCCACCTCCTCCCTGCCCCTGCTGCTCTGCTCACACGAAACATTCCTTAAACCCGGTCCTTAAAGCTGGAGGGAGCTGAGCTGGCTCCATGTGCTGGACACCAACAACAGTTTGGATGTGGAATCCGTGGGCCATGGGGCTGTCAGGGAAAGACTCCATCCCGCGGCCTGTGATGCAGGTGTGAGGGAGTTGATCCTCTTCCCAACAGATGGGATGACGTGGAACAACAGCCTGGATCAGAGGAGCTGCTCCGGGAACACTGCAGAGGGCAGGGAAAGGCTGGGGGCGTTGAATTCACACCAGGTTCATGCCCTTTCTTCTAAACAACAAGCAGTGGTTAAAAGGTGACACAAAGTCCTCCTTAATCCTCCCAGGATCCTTCCCATCCCGCCTGGATCCATTTTCTCCCTGATAACCACTCTGACACAGCCCATAAAGCTGCCCCAGCCGAGCTGTGCCCGTGCCAAGCAGTGACCCAGCAGGCAGCGGGCTCTGTGTGTGTGTGCTGACTCAGTGATCCCAGCCTGCTTCTCGTTGCCTTTCCCTCGTTCTCCTTCCTCCTGCAAGGAATAACTGTGAAGGAAATCGAGTGGCCTATCTCCACTGGGCTTGGCACAGCCCCAGCTGGGCAGAGGCTGACAGGGCTGTGGCTGCCCGACAAAGTGGGTTCTGTTAGCCCAGGGGAGCTCCTGCAACAGCCACCCAGGCTGTGCCTCTTGTCCTTCCCAAACCAGCAGGATCCAGCATTCCCGGCTCAGGGATCACTGAAACTCTTGGAAATTTCTGGAGGGAAAATTTTTAAAAAAGCGTTTGGGGTGCTGGGAGTGTTAGGAGAGGGCTGCTTCTGTGCTTAGAGGAGGGGTTTGTTTTGTCTTCGTCCTCGACCAGGGAAGGGAGCAGTGCCATGGAGAAGCATTCCTGGATTGTATGCGGGCACAAGGTGAGGAGATTTGCCAGGCAGTTCTCACCCCCAGGCTGGGGATTCACAGAATCCCAGAATTAACAAGGTTGGAAAAGAGCTTTGGGTCCAGCCCAGCACCTGACACCACCTCGTCACACAGAGCATGGCACTGAGATTGAGGGGCTGGAGGGAGAGCAGGACACCCCCAGGTCTGTGCTGCCAGGCCTGAGAGGAGCAGGGCAGCCTGGCTAAACCCAGCTTTGGTTAAATTACCTCCAACTCCCCTCAAAATGACCCTGAGCCTGGCTCAGTCGGCCGGAGCAGGGAGCTGATAACACCAAGGTTGTGGGTTCAGTCTCCATCCCACAGGGATTTCTCCTGCACCAACACAGCTCCTTGGAAATTCCTCCCAGGACACTCCATGGCCAAACCCTGAGGGCCACATCAGCAAAGGCCCAACTCCTGCTGATGCCACCGACACAACATTTGACCCACGCTTGGAAGGGATTTGGAATTTTCCAGTGGAAGCTGCTGCAAAACTGCAGAACATCCTGTGAGTGAAGAGGCTGAGCAAAGCCCGGCCCTGCAATGAGGGATTCGCTGCGGATCGATGCCACAAATACCTGGGATTTCCTCTCCTTTTGCTCTGAACCGCTTTGGCTGGACTCTCCCCATCCAATTGCTGCCCTAATTGGGGAAGAAACTCCAGGAAATGGCAAAGCCACATCCTGAAGCTGCTCTCGTGTCTGATGTCACCAGGGAAGCCCCATGATCAGTGTTAATGCAGCCCAGGTGTTCCAGAGGTGCCTGAGCTCACACAGGTCCTGGCAGGACAATCCCCTGCTAATACAATCCTCAATTATCTCCAAAATCCAGCTCCAGCAGAGCTGGAAATCCTCTCCAATACAACAAATACCTCAGGTTTACCCTCTCCCTTGAGGGTCCCAAGGGCCTTTGGGGTGCTGCTTGCTTCAATTCACGTTTCTCAGCTGAATTCCACAGGGAGCAGGGATAAATCCCGTCAAATCCAATGTGGAGCCATGGAAGGATGGGAATCTGTTGAAGATTCAGCATTTCTAACCTGCTGACTTGCTGTTGGGTTGGATTTTCCCTCTCCTTTTCCCTGCCCTGCTCCTCTCACAGCATTTGCAAGCAAAAATACATCACCAGAGAGCTGTGCTGGGGACAGCAGTGGGCACACGTGTGCTCTGGGAACTCTTCTCCTCCCTGCTCCCTTTCAACAGGTGTTTTATGCCTTGTTTTCAACAGCTCCTGCCCTGAATTTGTTGTTGCCCCCAGTAGTTTCATTTTCAAGGGCTGCCTGACAGGACAGGCTTTTCTTCCGATAGAAACACTCAGGAAAGCTCCTCGTGAAGGGAGAAAAAGGAGAGAATGATAGCAGAGGCTGTCCCAGGGTGTCTCCAGTGTGTCCTGTGTGTGTTCACGGAGGAGAATGACCCAGACAAGGAGCTCCTGGAGGTGATGCCAGCATCATTCCCTGGTTTGCCATGCTGGGAAGGTCCATTCTGAGTGTCCCGGTAATTCCAACTGCTCACCCAAAACCAAACAGCACCAGCAGGAAACTAAGGCAGAAACGCTGAAGATTTAAATCAGCTTTAATGATGGCTCATGTTTTAGCACAAGGTAAAATTTCCAGGAATACTCTGGGAGCGGTGCCATTCCCAACCCCAATCCCTCTTTAAGGAATGAGTAGAGACACACAAATACTCCTTTTCTGTCTCTGAGCCTTTCCATGTGATTCCATTTGCTGCATCTCTTCCCACTGAAAACTGATGTCTGTCTGTGAGGATGCCCCGATGATCCCACGTGGAAAGAGGATGATGATGGATTGTTGGATTGATCCCCAGGGATTTGAGGAAGAGGAGTGGAGGAGGGCCCTGCTTTGCTCTGTGATCCTCCAAATAGCCCTCATGGTGCAATATCTCCCCAAGCCATAGTATCTTTCTAATAATTCCATTTATTGCCCTGTTTGTTTTCATTTATGGTCTAACAGACCAGCTGGCAATTAGGCCCTAATTATGCTGTTATGCAAAGTAGCTGTGTTTATTTTTATAGCGCGGGCTGCAGCATGAGCTGTATTTGTTTTTAATTGTGAAATCAGCCATGGCAACACCCCCTAATGATGATCCAAGTGTCACAGCTGGGAATGGCTGGGAATGGCTGGGAACGCTGCTCAGCTGGGCCAAGGAAGGTGCAAAAGCTGGAGAGGTTACAGCCCTCGGATTCCCATTCCACATCCAGAGTGCTCAGGATTCCCCCCGGATCCAGCACCAGTCTTGCTGGGATTCTACTCTTCACTTGCCTCCAGCCCTGATTTCCTCCTGAGGGGCAGCTCTGCTCTCTGGAGCCAGGTACAGAACCCAGGGAACAGCTGGAGCTGTGCCAGGGAGGTTTAGGTTGGATTTTAGGGAAAGGCTCTTCCCCCAGAGGGTGCTGGGCACTGCCCAGGCTCCCCAGGGAATGGGCACGGCCCCGAGGCTGCCAGAGCTCCAGGAGCGTTGGGACAGCGCTGCCAGGGATGCCCAGGGTGGGGCTGTTGGGGGGTCTGGGCAGGGCCAGGAGCTGGGCTGGATGATCCCTGTGGGTCCCTTCCAGCTCAGGATTTTCTGGAATTCCAGTCTCTGATATCTTTCATTTTGCTCTTCTTTTCCCCACATTCATATGATCCAAAGGGGGGTTTGCCCTTATTTCCAGAAGCCAAGGGTGGCAATTCCCTCCGGTCGTGGCTGTTGCCATCCCAGCTCTGGCCAGAAGCACCCTCAGGTGTGAGGACACAGCCTGGGCTCTGTGGGCTGTCACCAGTTTCAGAGCCAGGGTGTGACCTGCAGTGGCTCCAAATGTTCCAATCTGCACTGGCCGGAGATGCTGGGCCTGCAACACAGGAATTGCAATAAATCACGAGACTGAGGGGGCTGCAAAGAGCAGCAGGAGGAAGCACAAGTGCCTCGCTTTGCAGAGCTGTCCTCACCCAGGGACTCTTCCCCAGAGCCACGGCTTATCTTCCCAGGCAGGGACCAACGGGACGTGAGTTCAGCTTTTGGCACAGCCAGGGCCCTCCTGAGTGAGCTCAGAGCGGTTCCTGTGCCTGGAATCTCCTCCTGCACAGTCGGGACGTGGCCTCTCCTCCCCCTTCCCCATCCCATCTGCTGGAATTATCCTCCCTTTGGGAGAACACCGTGTCCTCAAGTGTGGGCAGTGTCTGCTTTTAGAGGGAACTTGGTGCTGCCCTCACCTGGGATTTTAGGCAGTGGGATTTTAAACTGTGGGATTTTAGGCACTACGTCCCCCTGCTCCAGAGCAGGCAGTGATTAAATCAGGTCTAAAGTGCTCAAAATGCAGCCACGGAGGCCTCTGTTGTCTCTTCCCCAGCCTCACACAACAGCAGGAGCGATGATTCCAGGCTGGTTATTTTTATCTAATTCATTGGGAAATTGATACACCAAGGTTGTTGTTCCCTCCGTGTGAGCAGAGATGCAAACTCAGGGTTCTGCCTCCTCCCCACTGCTCTATCTGGGAACAAAAACCAGCAGGGGAAGAAAAAGCAGCTTCCAGGAGCACAGAATGGATCGAAAACATCCAATTTATGAAAAAGCGAGTAAATATTTTTTTTCCAGAGAAGAAATCCAACCCTTTGGTGCTGGTTGCCTGTCCTGGTGCTTTATTTGTGTTTGCTAGTGCAGAAGGAGCCTGTCCATCCCTGCTGGGCCTGCCTGGAGCCGTGTGTGAATGAACACACACGCACACAAAAATGCAGACAGCAAGAAGAAGTCATTCCACAGTCTAGCCTTGTTAAAGAATACAGCCACTTTCCAGCAGCAAACTTCCCCCCTCAGCCTCTCCAGCCAGAGGAATTTCTTTCACCTCCTCAGAAGCTGCTTATTAAAGCCGGGCTGGTGCTGGTTCCCAGGTATTAGAACAGCAGCAAGGCTTAACTAATCTCTGCTTTTACTGCAGTAATTAAACCGTGCACTTGCCAGTAAAAAGGTAACACTTTAAATTAAGGCCCCCTTTCTAAATGCTGTATTAATATTTATGAAATGATTACTGCATGCAGCCACATTCTTGCAGGACTTATTAGAACGTGGGTTATAAAACTCGATTGTAATAAACCCTTAATGGCTCTGCTCTGGTGAGCTGCAAGGTTTGCAACCCTACCAGGGCCGTCTTCTGAAATGGAGAGGAAAACGCTCTTCCCTCCCCTAAACCCCCCAAAAGTTTTGTGTCTCTGTGGCTGTTGGTCCTTCTGCTCCACCATCTGCGAGATGAGGTGGGGTTTCGTTGTTGGGGTGTTTCTCCTGCTCTGCAGACGCTTTGGAAAGGTTTGGGATCTCCTCTGAAACCTCCTAAATCCTCTCTGCCGTCCCACACACACAGCCGGGCTCTCTGAGAACAGAGCTTGGTGTTTGGTAATTTAATCTTTGATGTTTTGGGAATCAAACCCTGCCCTCAGCATCCAGACCCAGCTGGGTGACAGAGCTCCTTCCCTGATGTCACTTTACCCCTCTCTCCAGGACATTTTGGCATCAGTTTGGAAACCCCACGCGATCTGGAGCTTCCCTGACTTTGGAGCTCTTGGCAGAGGGAGCAGGGTGAGGTCACTGCCCAAAAAACCAGATTCTCATCACCACAGTCATGAAGGAGATCCAGAGGAGAGCGAAGGATGTTCTGTGAGCAACAGGAAAGGACTTAGAGATGATTTTCTTCATCAAGGAACATCTCAGCGCCAAGGCTCTCATTTTTAGGCTTTTTTTTTGTATTCTGAACACCCAACCCTTCAACTCTTTCACCCTGAGCTGTCATTTTCGACTCACAATGTTTTGGAATAAATAATCTTTGGCTATTCCATCCCAAAGCATTTTGCAAGGGGTTGTATCCAAGGTGAGCAATGGCAGCAAAACTTTGGGGGGTTTGTAGCTCCTTTTTTGTTTCGTTTCTATAGCGTGAGCATGGCATTGCCACCTCCTGCCTTCCTTTTTACTCCTGGGAGGGCACACGTGAGATCCCAACCGTGCAAAACCTGAATGTCCATAAAATATTCTGCACCATGAATAGCTCAGTGTAAGGCAGAGGCACTTCTCCTGCAGGAAAATATTCCCATGCTGAAGTGTTTGGCAGTTTAAGCATCGGTGATTAACCTCTTCTAATTAAAGCTTGGGGGGTGTGGAATCAGCACAGCTTGCAGAGAGCACAAAAACTGGGATAAACTCATGGAGAAAAAAGCCATTTCCATGAAGCAGCGCCTGGAAACAAAAGGCAACCTCCACCCCAAGCATGGAACATCCTGAAGGGCCCAAATGCGGAGCGGTTGTGCTCAGACTGACCCCACCTAAAGCTGGGACTCGCTGCTCCAGCCCCGTAGCAACGTTTGTTATGGCCAACAACAGAACCTGGAACGACACAACAACAAAAAGAATTATCTGCGATTAGAATGAAACTCCTGAGACGTCTCCAGCTGGAGCCAAAATTTGGGAGGGAGGGGGGGAAAGAGGAGTTTATTATTTCAGTAGCTGCAGTGCAAATCCCCTCTGGGTGCTCTGCAAACCAGCCTGTGCTCTTTGAACCCAGCCCCCTCATTGACATGGTAATGGGCTTTGTTGAATTCAAAGACGATTACATCAGAAATGTGTGGCCTCTTGTGGCTTTTCCAAGGCTTATAAAGCACACAAATGATATGAAAATATTGGGTTGAAAAATTAGTAAGCCATAGGAGTTTGTGTTGTTTTAGCCACGCTTTACTGCAGGGAAGGAAAACTCTGGCTCCTCCAGACCTTTGCCCAGTCTTTCAAAGCTACTTTCTTTATTATTTTTCTTTTCTGGTGGGCTCACCTTGGATATACAGCCTGGGTTTTTAAAGGACTTTCATACTGGAGCCACTTCTTCAACCAGAAATGTGTAAAGAGCAGAGACCAGTTCTCTGAGCTGCTCCAGTTCGATTTTAACCAGGGAGAAAGTTCTGCCCCACAACTTTTGGTCACGTGAACCATGCAGAGATATCACTGTCCTCATGGATGTGGAATGGGAAAACATGGTTGGGAATGGTTTTTTAAATTATCTTTAATATCAGGTTCATAGATTTGGCAGCACCACCTCAAGTGTGACAGAGAAGATGGGAAAGGCAGAGGTTCCCTCCAGCCCCTACAAATTAAAGCTCAATCAAAACTCAATCAAAACTCAATCAGAGCTCACCCCCAGTTATAAAATATTTGAATATCCTATGGTAGAAGAGGTATTGGAACTGCTGGAAATGCCTTTTTCACTCAGCACTTCTCCTTCCATTCCTCCTCCGGTACGAGCTCCCCTTTCCAGGACTCTGCCTGATTGAACAGTCCCTGTTAATTTGCTAATTTTCCAAAATTGGTACACCAGTGCTGATCGGGGTATTGACACCGTTTATCAGGAGTTAATAACGAGCCACAGCACAAGTTCTGCTTCCCATGTGAGCAGGCAAATTCTCCACCCCACAGCAGCCAGTGAGGGAGGCTTGTGAGAAGTGAGCTAAATGCACTTGCTCTTGTCTGGTTGGAGTTTTGGGGCAGTTCCAGCTCATAGATGTGCTGCTCCAGTGTGAAAACCTCAATTGCCCACCCAGAGCAGCCTTTTGGTGCCTCCAGCGAGACGTGGGGATTTTGGAGGATGTGTGAAAGGGGCAGAAGGCTGAAGACACCTCCCGTTCTGCCTGGGAGCGTAAAGGTCACAGCCACAACGCACAGAAATAACAGTGGCATTCCAAAACGTGAAAAAGGATGGCCATGGGATCATGTTGTTAAGATCCAGAGGATCCCAAACAGCTTTCTCTGCTGCAGCCTCCCCGGGAAGAGGGTTGGCTTTGGCCTGGATGCGCTCCCAGGCCTGGCCGTGCTCCTGGAGCAGCTGAGGGAGGGAGGCACAGGGACTCTGCAGCTGGAGCAGAAGGCAGGGCAGGAGCTTCCCTTCAGCGGCAGGGGCTGAGATCAGCTCCAGCCCAGCCATGAAATCACATCCTGTGGCTCAGCTGAAGCACTCGTGGCAGGGACCTTCCCCCAAAAGTAACATTCCCAAAGTGCATATGGCGACGGAGGAGCTCGGGTCTCGCCATCTTCCAGAGCAGCTGGAGTCACCAGACACCAAAATCGTTGGGAATTCTGCACTTGAGGGACACAGACGAGCTCCAGGGAGTTCAGCCAGAGCTGCTGGCACAGGGGCTGTCCCACAGCAGCAATGTGCTCCTGAAGGAGCACTTTCCCTTCATCACGTCCCAGCGTGGGGCGGTCAGGAGGACACAGATTTCCACTCCACACCTTGCTACAAAGCAGTGACCTGCAGGCAGAGCACCCTTTTTGGGATTTTCCCTCTGGTATTGGTGGAGAAAGGGAGGCTGGAGAGCACAAGGCCACCACAAAGCCCTCCCAGGCTGTGCTTTCCCCAGCAGACCCAGCCTTAGGAAGAAAGGTGACCAAAACCAAAGAGACAGAAGTTGTGTGGGGTTTTTGACAGCTCCGAGTTCTCTGTCCCAGGCTGGGAACAGCCCAGGACAGCAGGATGGGAATTGCTGAGCTCCTTGCATGGAGCCACCTCAGCCTCTGTCCCCTCCAGGCTGCTCATGGCCGGGTGGTTGGCGAGATAAAACGCAGTGCCAGGAATCGGGAATTAGCTCTTCGTATATGGTTTATTTACCAACATTTCATGTTCCCCCACTCCCACAGAGCCAGCAGGACCTTCCCTGTGCCTGCCTGGAAGGAGCAAGGAAATAGGAGTGGGATAATCTGGTCTGGCTGCCAGTTTGGGGGTCTGAAGACAGGAGCAGGCACAGGGGATGATTTTTTCCTCCATGGCTGCCTGGCAGTGCTGGGGTGCCCACGCACTCAGCATTAATTGCCACATCATTCCAGCAGCTCTTTTCACCCTGGCCACTCACATTATTATTATTATTATTATTATTATTATTATTATTATTATTATTATTATGAGCTCCTGTTTTTCCAGAGCCAATTATTGTAGGATTAGAACACAGCATCTGCCCCCGTGTGTGTGTAAGATGCATAAATAAGGAACTGGGAATCAAATAAAAGAAATACATCGGATTTTTTCTGTCCTGGTTTGGTTTTGTTTTTTTTTTTGGTCTCTGTCCCCTTCCAGCCTTTCACATTCGGATATAAAATCCCGGGAAGGAAAAGGCTTGGAGAGAAGCAATGGGAGAAAAGTTTGCAAGGGGCAAAATCAGTGGGACCCTGCAGAACAAACATGTGTAAAGGCTTTGTTTCAAAGTGGATGAATGCAAAAGCCTGTTGGGGATAATTTTTGGGCTTTGCCTATTTTGAAAGGGTTGAGGATCAGGAGTAAAGTGAGAAAACAATTCTCTGTAGGAAGCTGTAGCAGACTAAATGGAGCTTGTTGTTGTTGGCAGGGACCACGATGCTGAGGGCAGCAGCATCGTTACTGAAGCTGGAGGCAGCAGAGGTTTAAATAAATAAGGAGAGATCCCTGAACCGAGATAAAATGGGATCTCACTGTGCTGGGTCCTCCCGTGCTCCGGAGCAGGGAGGGCTGGCAGGGTGTGAGTAAAGGGAGATGAATGAGCCTGATCAGATAGGCTCGGCAGAAAGCAGGGAGTTGTTTCTCCTGGTCGGGGCATTGGGAATTAGTCACAGAATTCCCGAGGAATCAGGAGTTTATCTGTTCATCTCCTGCACGGAGGCACAGCCAGGCATTGCCCCGCTGAGGGAACGGGGGAATGACAGAGCCGGGAAGCTCCTGGGCTCTGCCCAGAGCCCCAGCCCACAGCTCCTTTTGGCTCCAGTGGAAACCAAAGGCTCCGGGAGAAAAGTCCCTTTTCCGTGGCCCTGCTCGGTAGCAAAGCCCCATAAAAGCTGTGGGATTATTGCTGCTGAGGCCAGCACTAACACAGCTCTCGGCCCAACCTCTCCCGTGCAGCTCGGCAGCGTCAGGAACAATAAAAACCCCGTTAAATCCTTGCACAAGCCGGCAAGACGTGCACTGAGTCCAGGAAGGATGTGAAAAATTCTTCAAACATTCCCTAAATCCTCACCCAGCAGAGGCTGGGGATGTCAAGGCCAGGTGATAAGAGCCTGGCCTGGGCAGGGAATCACTGATCACAACCAAACCCTGCAAAGAAACATTTTTGCAGAGTCTGTCCATTGGATGATCTTCCCACTCCCAGAAAAAACTCATGGGAAGGCTGCTCCGGATGAAATTCCCAGGATAAAGGGACAGCAAAGCAGGAAAGAGAGGGCAGGAGCAACCTGCTCCTGCTCTGGGGCGAAAACAACAGTGCAACATATCCAGGCAAAATATCCCTGTGATCCCAATTTTCCCTGTTCTGAAGGAAAATCCTGGCTCATGATTAAGGATCTGGTTTGTAAGAGTGGAGGTTAAGCAGGAAAAATGGTATTTGCATTCATATTTAAGACATTTAAAATATTCCTCTACGTTCTCGTATTGGGGAACATTTGCTAAATTCCCCTTTCCTGGAGGGAAGTTTTGAGGGGGAAAAAAACCCCAAAAGGGTTAAGAAAAGAATTCTTCTTATCCTGGTTTTCTCCTCCAGCCTTTGACACTGAAAATACATTTTGATACAGTAAAAGTCGAGATAAAATAGCAAAGAGTGGCAGTTCCCTGGGCCTTTTCTGTTCCCTTCTGGTGGCTCTTCTGTTTTCATTTATGCAGCAATCGTTCAAACAGAACCCAAAAGGATCTTTTGGGTCTGCTCCAGGACACTTTTCCTCGTGGTTGTCTTCCCCAGGGCTGCCTTTGGTGCTCGATCCAGTCCCGCCAGGAGCAGAACCAGGAGCTGCCAGCAGTGCCAGCCTCTCCAGAGCCCACATATTCCACTTATCCCATCTACACGGCACATTCGGGGTTACACCAATCCCTAAGTTAAATAACCGGGGAAAATGCATCCCAAAAATCTCCTTTTCCTCCAGACCAGCCCAGTTCTGTGACTGAACTCCAGCAGGAACAGATCCATTTCCAATGCTGAAATAAGGGACCAGTGCTCAGTGTCCTGGGAGCACTGGAGTGGGACAAGGAATTTTCCTCTTTCCCAAGGTTTTTTTTCCCAAAAAGGCCTGTGACTGTTCAAATCAGAGCTTTTGCCATGGGTTGCACAGGGTGGGAATGCTGGGATGGCTGTGCAGGACAGGAGCTGGACTCAACAATCCCTGAGCCCACCCAGCTCAGGATATTCCCTGATCCTGTCACTATAACCAGGGCAAACCCCACTGGCACACACCTGATTCCTGGCATCAGCAGATCCTGGGGCTGTTGGAATGCTGGGATCAAAGCCTCCCGAGCCTGTTTGTAATTTCTCTGGGTAAATAAGAGCAGCACTGGGGCACTCGGGGCTGGATAAAGCAGCTTTGGTTCAGCAGGAAAATGGAATTATTTTTACAGAAGCCAGCGAGGGAGGCTGGAGCCACCGATTTGGGATGATTACAATGAACAAAAAAAGTCAAGCCTGGAAGTGTTTATTTTAATTTAGGGGGCACGGCGAGCTGCTGAGGTGGGAAGATATTATTTTTATGGATTTAATCAGATGGCCGGGCTTTGTGGGCACTGCTAATTGAAAGCTGTCTGCCTCAAGTTCAGCGTTGCTTTTCTCCCCGTGGCTGGGAGGCAAAAGGAAAGCAATTGTTCAGGCTGGGGAGGGGAAAGGGGAATTGAGAGAGGTTTAGGGGTAAAAAGGAAAAAAGGGGTTTCCTTTTGGAGGGAGACTTCAGTGTGTCCTGGATGGAGCTGCCTCAGCTTGGAATCCATTTCCCTGCCCCGAGGTGAATAAGGATCAGCAAGGACCTGGGGAGAAGCTGCTCAGGACTTCCAGAAGGATGCTCAGGAATCACAGCACCTGGAAAAGTGTGTCCTGGGAGATTCAGGAATGCCCAGGACGTGGCTTTTCCCTTTGAAGCTCCTCTGAGAGCCAGATGACGAATCCTGGATCCCCCAGGACGCCTCGTTTTTCCCACTGGGCAGACATTTATGGTCCAAGACAGAGGAAAAGGCAGCAGCAGTCACCAAAACCACCCATCCAAGCTGCACACTCAGCAAGATGTCAATTTTATTGAAATTTGGCCACTCCAGGTAGCCCTGCAGATTCTCCCCAGTGATTTTCACCCCACACACCCAAAAAGAGAAACCAGGACAACATTTTTTTTAAAAAACCCAACCAAAACCTGTCCATGGACGAGCTCAGGGGGTTCAGGGCTGTTCCTTTCTTTCATGGTTTGTTTTGTTTGTGGCACAGGGAATTCCAACCAAGCCAGGTGATGAAGAACAGCCCCCAAAATGCAGCTTCTTGCCCGTGCCCCATGATGTCACCCCAAAGCCACCAAGCAGGGTGTAAATATCCCCCAGGCAGGGGCCAAATGTGTCGGGCTCACGTAGGAGCCAGCCCTGAGCAGTGCAGTCGTTACGGTCCGAAAACACCACCTCCAAATATTTTCAATATCATAATTACACAAAATGAGTGGAAATTTCTGCCCCCTTCCCCCCAGCCCCAAAAACACGGCCCATTATGAGCTCTGCCAAGTCTGCAGGAACATAAATAACATTGCAGGCTCTTTGTGCCGTGCAGGAGCTGGGAAGTGGAAAAATGATTGAGGGACAAGTGGGTTTTAAGATCCCCCCGAGGCCTGTAAGTTACCTGTTTATTTCAAGAAGAGCTGCAACTGCCAAAAGGAAAGGGAAGGAGTTCCTGGAGTTGCTATCATGGTCTGCTTCCAGGGATTATTTCAAAATAAACGTGGATTGAGTCTCTGCTGAGCTTTCCAGTCGATACTCGTGCACACTGTGGGTACCTGAGGAGGGTGTGGGGTGCTCCAGGACAGACTCACCTGAACTCAGGGTGTGGGAGGGAGGTCTGGGTCACATCCTGGTCAGCCAGGTGGGATCTGCAGGGCCAGGATTGACCAGGGGGCTTCCCTTTGGCCTCAGGAGACACTCAAAAATGAGAGTGTTTGGTGAGGAGACAAAAGGTGTTCAGAAATCCAGAGGGGAACCCAGCTGGAAAATCCAGAACCAGGGAACCCCACATGTCAGCATGGCCCCAGATCCCAGCGGGGAGGTAAAATAATCCTCTTTTTTCTGCATTAAACATCTCAGTTGAGAGGGAAATGATCATAATTGACTTTTTAAAATGGGAGGGAGACATTGTGAAGTCATCAGGGAAGGTATAAAAGTGAGGGGGGAAAGAAGGGAAAGGGAAAGGGAAAGGGAAAGGGAAAGGGAAAGGGAAAGGGAAAGGGAAAGGGAAAGGAAAAGGGAAAGGGAAAGGGAAAGGGAAAGGGAAGGGAAAGGGAAAGGGAAAGGGAAAGGGAAGAAGTTCCCTTCATCCCAGAGTTCATGGGGAGAAATCCTTTCAAAGCTGCAAGGCTTTGTTTCCATTTTTTCATAACGAATCCATATTTCTGAGCAGATTTCTCTGTAGCTCTCTGGTGTCTGTCCCAGAAACATCTCTGCGAGCACTGGAGCCAGGATAAAATGACATTTTTCAAAGCTAGCCCAGGTGCCAGCCCCAGTGATGCAATGCAGGCAATATGGGTAACGATGAGTGATGCTGTAATTGCAGAGGATTCCTGGTTGGGAAAGAGAGATTGGAGCTGGGACAAAATAAAAATGATAGCAGGAAAATAAAACCAGAGACACTTCTTCCTGGAGCTGCAGAATGAAGTGTTCCTGATAAGCTGCCACGAGGTTAGGAAAGAATATGAAGGCCTGGCTGGATGGTTGAAGTGTAACCAGGTTTTCTCTTTGCCTTTATAAAGCGTCGCCAGCAGATCTCTGCTGGATCCAGGGAACTTTCCCCTGGCATCAAGGGAAGCTGTCAAACAAGTTCGTGCACAATTTGCACAGCCCAGGTGTCTGCCATTCCCGTTTCCTGAGCCACCCCAAAGCCCAGCCAGCTTCAGCTGACTCGGCTCCTACCTGCCCAGATGGCAGCCCCGATACTCCTTCATTATCTCCGCGTCCCGGTGCCAATTAAATTAAAGGCTCCCCAGACTCTCATCTAATGAACAAAGCTAATGAGTGACAAAAGATCATTAAGAAAACTGAGGCACCGAGGAGGGGGATCCAGAGGCAGCTGAAGGATTGGAAATTTACTGCCCCAGAAACAAAGCCCAGATTTTCCCAACCAGGAGAAGGAGAAGTGGCATAAAAGAATCAGAGAATTCAAAAAATCCAAGCCTCCAGCAGCTGAAGAACGATGGGAATGAGGACAGCGATAATGTCCACAATGTTTCCTTCAACCCATCTGTTGGTGGGAGCTGTCTGGGCTCTCCAGGATTCCTGGATGGATAAAAAGCTGCCGGAACCTTGGGAAATTTCTTTCCAAGTGCTCTGCTCATTGCCTGCCCTGTCTGCTGGGAGCTGCTGCTGGAGCTTCACCTCTGTCCCATTCCTCATCTCCCTCTACTGTAATGTGATGTATTCTCTTCATCTCAGCAGGGATTTGGGCTTTTTTTGGAGCACAGAACCTGTAGGATGAGTGAGTTACCCAGCTGTTTCCCTCCAGTTGTGTTTTAATTTCCCCCAGCCTTGTCAGCAGAAGAAGTGGCAGAGCATTGGTGCTCTCACATGAGTTTTACAAGGACTTGTGGCTGTTCCCTCCCTGCTGGAGTCAAACACACACAGAGGGCCAGGCACCCACTGAAAATAAAGTAGGAAATGCTCCAAAGTATTTGAAATTAACCTTGAAGGTCCGGAGAGAAAGAACAATCCAGAGAAGGATGAGTCTGGATGAAAAGGGCTGAAAGAGTCTCATTATTTACCTCAGATCTCTCATGGCTGGTTTGTAATTCCTTGATGGATGAGATTATTTATCCTGCTGAAAATTCCTCTAAATTTCTCTGTTGGGGTCAGTCTGGTTCCTTTTGGGATTCATGGAATTCTTTCTTTATTGATTATCAATCCCCATCCCTTTGCTCTGCCGGGCTCAGCAGAGGCACCTTCCAAACATGGGGCAGAGAGCGGCTGATCCTCCAGCTCCAGGCAGAACCTTCTGCACATTCCTTGGGAAAAGCTGCACTTCCCTTGCATTTGGTCCTAAAATTCCCTCGGGAAGGGCCACATCCCTCTAACTCCTGTTGTAGTGGCCCATAGGAGACAGGTGCCAAAGCCTGCTGGGCTCCAGCCTCCCACCTGCATCCCAAAGACACCAGAAGCACGGAGCCTCTTTATTTTTATGGATAAAAGTACAATTTCAGCCCCCAACCTTTTCTTAGGAGCACATCCCTCTGTGGGGTTGCCCTGGATGTGCCACTGACCTGCAGCCTGCATTCCTACTCAGCGTGGCTCCGTGTTTTCCAAAGGCAGTGGAAATTTTGTTCTGGAAACGCCGCAGAGAGGGCAAACAGGAAGCAGGAAGGGCTTGTTCAGAAACGGAGGAATCTTGAAGGCAGCGCAGTTCCCATTTCCTTGGGATCCAGCCCACGAATCAGTTTTGCAACAGCAGCAAGATACGAGTGGTGAGGTGGAGAGCAAGGCAAACACGGAGCAGCCGCAGAGAGCGACGTCCAAAATCGCCCGGCGGAACTCTGAGTGTGCTCCACACAGCCGGGATGCCTGGAAAAATAAAGAGAGATGCTGAGCAGTCCCTGCAGTGCAGCTGGGTTATTGACAGATGGGATTAAGTGCTAGGAGTGCTCCGAGTGGGATATTTTTTGTACAAGCACATTGCCTTTGTTTATTGTAATTTTGATTTTGTAGTTATTTCTGCCAAGGCATTCGGGGACCTCTTCCCCCGGAGCGCACAACCAGCTGTTTGTTCGTGTTCCTGCCCTTGCTGCTGTTTGATTTGGGCACGGTGGAGGGGTTCAGCAGGGCCCTGAGGGAGTGCTGCAGCCCAGCCTGGCTGCTCAGCACATCCCAGGCCTCAGGAGCAGCAAAAAGGGAGGATTTTTGTTCATTTGCAAGAGGTTTGAGGAAAGAGTGGAACCGTCAAGGCCCTGCTCCTGCAGCCCAGCTCAGCACATCCCAGGGCTGGGAAGCAGCAAAAAGGGAGGATTTTCATCCTTTTGCAGGGCAAGAAGTTTGAGGAAAGAGCAGCACCACCAAGGCCCTGCTCCTGACCCAGCCCAGCACATCCCAGAGCTCAGAAGCAGCAAACTGAGAAGATTGTTGTCCCTTTGCAAGGCAAGAAGTTTGAGGAAGGAGTGGAGCCGCCAGGGCCCTGCTCGTGCAGCAGTGGTGAGGGCTGGGCTGTCCTGCACCCCATCCAGCAGCTGTGGGATGTGCAGGAAAGGGCTTCTTCATCCCTCCAAGTGTCCACAGCCTGCAGGGTGGGATCCTTCTGGATGCACAGACCAGCTGGGGGTGTGGGGATTCCTGCTGTGCTGGTGCCTCTGCCTGCGCTTTTGGCTTCTCAGGGAAAACCTGACTTTGCAGAGCTCTCCACCACAAAAAACGAGCAGTTCCTGTGTGTGTGCTTGTCCATGGACCCCTTATCCCGGCATTCCTTATTCCAGCCTCTCCAGTCTGATACTCAGCAATGCACAGGGGCACTGCCAGACACAAAAAAGGTCTTTCCCCAGACTGGATTTGGAACCTTGAGGCAAAACTCAGAAGCTGAACAAGAAACTTCCCCATCTCTTCCAGCTTTATCTCAACCACGGCACCAGACCATTCCTCGATCAGGCTTTATAGGGGATTGATTGGGATTTTATCACACCCAGCGTGCTGAGGTGGTTCCCTCTGGGAGGTGGAGCTGAGCCCTCGGGCTGGGGATTGGCTCGGGGCTGTGTGGCCATGGTGGCCCCCATTCACCCCAGTTTGCCTTCCAGGGAGATTAACAGGCACTCCTGGCTTTTCCAGAGCCAGGCAAATCCTTCCCCTTTCCTCCAGCCCTTTGTGACTTGCAAGGTGCAGCAGGAGCTTATCAAACATTGATAAACAATAGAGGAGCTCCATGCTCGGGGGAAAATGAAAATGACAGGGTTGGAGGGGCCATGGCATTCCAGGGCTGGGCTTATTCCTCGTGGAGAATGTTTCCTAAGGAGTTTCTCCCGTAGGATTGAGTGAGTGGTTGAAGGAGCAGGTGAAGGAATAAATGTCCCTGGGACCTGATGTCCAGGGGAGCCCCCATGGTCCCCTCACGCTGCAGGAGGTTTTCCTTCATCCCATCCAGCACTGCAGGCAGGGAGCAAAGGGCTTTTTCATCCCTCTATTCCATGAATTCGCTGAATTTAAGACTATTTCTCCAGCTCTGGAGTTTTCCCAGCTCTCCTGAAAAGAGGCGGTGATGTTTTTTCGCCCTGTTCATAACACACCTTGAGATGGGCCCATTTTTTAATCTCTGCAGAATTCCCAGGCTCCATTTCCTCTCAAACCTTTCCTGTGGAGAAGATGAGGATTTGAGGCTGGACAGGACAGCCCTGGGGAGGTCATCCCTTTAAAAGACCCAGCTCTTTGTACCAAAATCCTGATTTTCTTCGCCTTCCAGTGGGATGTTGGGTATGAAGAGTTTTATTTACCTGCCTGTTATTCCATGGCAAGCAGCAGGAGATGAATCTGTGATTGTCCAGCCTGGAAATGGGTAAATTCTGCCTGTCTGAGTGGCAGCACTGCACCCTCCCCTCCTGGGGCATGGTCCCCGTGCAGGGGGAGCAGCTCCCCCTCCATCCATCCCCAGCTCTGCTCTCTCCCTGTGCCATGTTCTGCTCTGGCTGCTGCAGCAGCACAGGAGTTCCTTGAGCATTCCCAGTGTATTTCCAACTGTTCTTGGCTCCTGCCCCCTCTCCTAGGCCCAAACAAAATGTTTCTCCGTGGTAGGCTGTCAGTGGAGTTCAGGGAAGCAGGGAGAGCAGCTCTGATTTCAGATCTAATTTGCTGTAAAACGAGAGGCAGGGAAGAGAGGAGTCCTTTTTAATTAGAAAAGGGTTGCTGGGACACTTTAGCCAGGGTTTCTCTGCAGCACAGGAGCTTTTATGCGTGGAGCCCGGCCCTCGCCGCTCCAGAGGCTGAAACCTGATCAATATTGCTCTGCTCTGCCTTCATTCCCGTTTCTCTTCCGAGTGCTTTGGATCGGCGCCGTCCCCCCGAGCTCCCGACAAGTGACAGGGACAGAGGAGGATGCTCTGCCAGCTGCCAGCTCCTGTTGTTGTCCAACAAGCCTTTTAATGGGCTCCTTCTTCCCCAGAAAGCTTGGGATCCAGTTGGCCTCTTGCAAAACGGGGGTGGCTCAAACCCGTGGGTGTTTCCGAGCGTGAAAGGGCAAAACTAAAACTTAAAAATTTTAAATTTAAATTTAAAAATTAAAAATTAACAAAGGAGAGAGTGTTCTCGAGGGATTGATCACGCTTGTGTGGCTCTCTCAGGACCGGAGCAGCAATTTAAGGATCTGAGGCACATCCAACCCCTCTGTCCCTGAGGAGCATCCACAGGCACAGGGAACAGCCAGGCTGCCAGGCCCAGAGAGCTGTGCAGGAAGAAAACCCCGAAATATCTGCATTGAAACCCTGAAATACCTGCACTGAAACCCTGAAATACCTGCACTGAAACCCCAAAATATCTGCACTGAAACCCTGAAATACCTGCACTGAAACCCTGAAATATCTGCATTGAAACCCTGAAATATCTGCATTGAAACCCTGAAATACCTGCACTGAAACCCCAAAATATCTGCATTGAAACCCTGAAATACCTGCACTGACACCCCAAAATACCTGCACTGAAACTCCAAAATATCTGCACTGAAACCCCAATATATCTGCCCTGAAACCCCGAAATACCTGCACTGAAACCTCGAAATATCTGCATTGAAACCTTGAAATACCTGCATTGAAACCCTGAAATATCTGCACTGAAACCCTGAAATATCTGCACTGAAACCCCAAAATACCTGCACTGAAACCCCAATATATCTGCCCTGAAACCCCGAAATACCTGCACTGAAACCTCGAAATATCTGCATTGAAACCTTGAAATACCTGCATTGAAACCCTGAAATACCTGCACTGAAACCCTGAAATACCTGCACTGAAACCCCAAAATACCTGCACTGAAACCCCAAATATCTGCCCTGAAACCCCGAAATACCTGCACTGAAACCTCGAAATATCTGCATTGAAACCTTGAAATACCTGCATTGAAACCCTGAAATATCTGCATTGAAACCCTGAAATATCTGCACCCTGAAATACCTGCACCCCAAAACACCCCATGCAGACCAACCAGTCCTCTCCCAGCCAGGCCAGACTTAGTCCAGGCCAAATCAGGCCAAGTGTGGACTTGGGCACCTGGTCTGGTGTTGTGACATCCTCAGCTAAGCCTGCACTCAAGGGTCTGCCCGTGAAAAAACAAACAAGAAAATGGAGATTTGCAAGAAATTGTCGCTCCTGAATCAGGCTGCTCCTTCCTGCCCCCAAAGCTGGGTCTCAATTAATGGAAATATTTATTTGGGTGGCTTGCAGATGATGTCTCTGGCCAATTAGCTCCATCTCAATGTTCTATTTCTTGCCTTTGAATCAATAAACAGTTCAAGGTTTCCTGGAGGCAGAGCAGGAGCCTCAGTGCCAAGAGCTGTGGGTGTATTAAAACCATCCCTACAACAATACCCCGAACCAGGGAGCTCTGCTAATCACTCCCTTGTTTGGCCGGGTGTCTGACAGAGCTGAAAGTCTCTGACACCCCCAAAAGAGGAAACCACAGCTTACAGAACCCAGGAAAAACATTTCCTAACCTCCAGGTACCCTTTGTTCTCCCTGCCTCCTGACAAGCACTTCTCCCCAGCACCACGTACCTCGGATGCCTCGGCAATCAGATTTGATTGTGGTGGGGCTCGGGAGCTGGATGGGGATGAGCGAGGGATTATCTGCCATTTAGCTTTCATTTAATGGGGAAAAAAAATCAGGAGAAAATGGGACATGGTGTCCCTCTCTATAATTTGGGCAAATTATTCCAGGTTGCTTTCAAAATCAGGCCGGAATTTGCGTGTGCACGCAGACTCTGCTTGTGCCATGCATGGGAGGAAGGAGGGAAAGGAGGAAGGAGGACACAGCATCCAAGTTTGGGCCAGAGAATCCCACGGGGGCAGCACCTTTGTCCCGTTCTTGGGACATGCCAAGCTCAGGAGCAAACCTGAGCCGGGAGGATTTCTGCCTCAGCCAGAACTGGGTTGTAAAGTGAGGAGCAGCACCAAAAGGAGGTCTGGAGTCTCCCTGTGTGGGTGCTGCGGGAGCCGGGCTGCTCGGCCCCGCGGCCCGGGAAGCTGTTCCAGCCTGGAAGCTTTATGGCCATGTTAACATGGCTCCTCTCCACGGGAATTATTGCTTTGGGCCCGGAGCCACGGGAATGCAGCTCCACGGGCTGGAGCTGGCTCGGGGCCGGCTCAGAGAGCGCGAGGCACGGCCTCCCCTCCGCCACTGCACATCCAGCACCACCCAGGCTCGGGGCTCCCAGCCTTCCCCACACCCTCTGGAGTGTTCCATACCTCGCCTGGACAGCTCCGTGAGGAGACTGATCCCTGCAGGGTGTTGGGAATGAGCACATCAGGGTGACCCCACAGCAAAATGGGTTGAGGGCTGTGCTCTCCTTTATTATCCCCCAAAATGGGGATGGAATTACTCAAAGCCCCTCGTTTTTGCAGCTCTGCTGGAGTGAAAACTGGTGGAGGGGCAGCTCAGAGGGTTGGAGTTAAAGGCACCCAGGGCTGGGATGTGGCACCTGCCATGGATCAGGAGCTGGGGATCCCGGCACCGTTCTGAGGGTGAGCAAAGCACTGCGGGTGGAGGTGAGCACACACGGGCTGAGCACTGAGGGAGAGACTCAGGTGCAGTTGTGAGAACGAGCTGAGACCCAAGAAATGCAATAAGGAACTTTCTTGCAAGGATGAACGAAGGAAAGTCCAGGTAAGCCCAGAAACAGAGCAGCAGGACAACATGAGTTTGGTGACAGAGGAATCCCGATGTACCCGAATGAGTGTCCTGGGCGGATCACTGACTCCAGGCTGTCCCCATTCCTCCTGCCCAGGAGAACAACATTCTGTGTGAAACCCAACATGATGCAGCAGGAGAGTTGGCGCTGCCTGGTGCAGTGAGTGCTGCCTGGTGCAGTGAGTGCTGCCTGGCCCTGGGCTCCCCCGAGGCATTTCCCCCTCAGTGAGGTCACCACGTGTCACTTTTAGCTTATCTCAGCCTGCAGCACCTCACCCCTCTCCCTGTGGAGTTGTATCCACGGCCAGTTCAACCTCCTGCTGCTGCCACGCGTGTCCAGCATCCCTCTGTGCCACGGGACCGTGCCCAGCTGTGCTGCCAGCAGGAGAAGCCCAAGGTGAGGAAGAGGAAGGTGATGGATGCGCTGGAAGCTGGCCCAGCAGTGCCACAGGCGGGATGGACGTGGCTCTGGATCCAGCCATTCCAGCTGCCTCTTCCAAGGTGTAAATCACCGCCCTGCGCCCTACAGAAACCCTGGCAGTCCCAGGAATTCTCAGGATTACTAGACTTTAAATTCTTGTAGGGATTTGTTATGGGGTTTGGGTTTTTTCTTTGCTGGGAGTTGAAACTGAGCTCAGCTCTGTAAACGAAGCTGGGTTATATTTTTGCCCTGTGACAACTGTGCAGCCTCGGGTCAGGATGACATCAAATCACCCAACGTGAGCCACAGACGAGGTGGGCAGTGCTTGGGTGGGTGGCCTCCAGCTCCAGCCCAGGTGGTGGCAAGGATTAAATCATCCCTGTGAAACAGCACCCAATTATTGTCCCCTTCCAGCACGCTGGGACTGAGTTGCACCCTCCAGACACAACACTGCTCGTGCTCTGATTGCTCCCAGCCCTGGGGGATCCCCCTCTCCCAATTCCAGGGGTCCCAGTGTGGGTCCAGCCCTGAGATGAAGCATTTGGATCCAAGCACAGAAGCAGAGTCAGGGTTGGAGTTTGGAGCTGGCACATCAGCTGAGTCTGGCAAACACAGTTTGGATTGCTCCTGACATTTCTGATTCCTTTTCCTCTCACAGCCTCTGTCTGCTGCACAGAGACACACATCCTAGACCTTGCTGTCCATTAGCTCCCAGCACTTCTGTCCAAATCCCAAAAAACCGGGAGGGCCCCTTCTGGTGGAAGCGAGAGGAGGAGGAGGAGGAGCACAGGCATCAAACCCCAGTTTTGTCCTGTTCCCTGCTGGAGCAAATGGATGCAAACGGGGCAGGCTGGAGCAGCCAAGCCTTGGAGCATCAGCGGGGGAAGCGGAGCCAAGAAAGAACACACGGCGGTTGTGTGCAGCAGTGACACTTCAAGAAAAATCGCTTTGAGCCGTGAGCCCGATCACTTCACGGCAGCGGGCACCTTCCCAGATTTCCTGAGTCAAACGTGAATTGCCTGAGGAAACGCTCCCCCCCCGCCGCCCCTCTGCCCGTCGCACACACGCTGCCCCTCTGTCTGCCGGCTCTTTTACTGTGTTTACAAATTAGGAACATTCTGGGTCAGTTAATTATGAAAATATTGGTGAGTCTGCCCGGCTGGCTCCTGCATGGAGCCGGAGCCGAGAGGAGGCTGGAAAGCCGGTGAAAAATGAGCCGCTCGTGTTGCTGCTGGATTTTGGGGATGGAAGGGGGGAGGGATCCTGCCGGCTGCACAAGGGATGGATTTTGGGGATGGAGGGGGGATCCTGCCCGGCCGCACGAGGGATGGATTTT